>NC_080031.1:36091773-36408455 GCF_030020395.1 Manis pentadactyla | reverse complement strand
ATACCCCAATGCAGTCACTGTTGATCAGTGTAGTAAGATGCCACAGATTCACTATGTGCCTTCTCTGTGCTAGACTGTTTTCCCGTGATCCCCCACACTATGTGTACTAAACATAATACTCCTCAATCCCCTTTTCCCTCCCTCCCCACCAGCCCTCCCACACCCCTGCCCTTTGGTAACCACTAGTTCATTCTTGGAGTCTCTGAGTCTGCTGCTATTTTTGTTCCTTCAGTTTTGCTTTGTTCTTACACTCCACAAATGAGCGAAATCATTTGGCACTTGTCTTTCTCTGCCTGGCTTATTTCACTGAGCATAATATCCATGAGTTCCATCCATGTTGTTGCAAATGGTAGGATTTGTTTCTTTCTTATGGCTGAATAGTATTCCATTATGTATATGTGCCACCTCTTCTTTATCCATTCATCTACACATGGACACTTAGGTTGCTCCCATATCTTGGCTGTTGTAAATAGTGCTGTGATAAACATAGGGGTGCATATGTCTTTTTGAATCTGAGAAGTTGTATTCTTCGGGTAAATTTCAAGGAGTGGGATTCCCGGGTCAAATGGTATTTCTATTTTTAATTTTTTGAGGAACCTCCATACTGTTTTCCACAATGGTTGAACTAGCTTACATTCCCGCCAGCAAAGAGGGGTCCCCTTTCTCCGCATCCTCACCAGAATTTGCTCTTCTTAGTCTTTTCGATGCTGGCCATCTTTACTGGTGTGGAGTGATATCTCATTGTGGTTTTAATTTGCATTGCCCTGATGATTAGTGATGTGGGACATCTTTTCATGTGTCTGTTTGCCATCTGAATTTCTTCTTTGTAGAACTGTCTCTTCATATCCTCTGCCCATTTTTTAATCAGGTTATTTGCTTTTTGGGTGTTGAGGCATATGAGTTCTTTATATATTTTGGATGTTAACCCCTTGTCGGATATGTTATTTACAAATATAGTCTCCCATACTGTAGGACGCCTGTTTGTTCTGTTGATGGTGTCCTTTCTGTACAGAAACTTTTTAGTTTGATGTAGTCCCATGTGTTCATTTTTGCTTTTGTTTCCCTTGCTTGAGGAGATGCGTTCAGGAAGAAGTTGCTCATGCTTATATTCAGGAGATTTTTGCCATTGTTGTCTTCTAAGAGTTTTATGGTTTCATGACTTACATTCAGGTCTTTGATCCATTTTGAGTTTACTTTTGTGTATGGGGTTAAACAATAAATCGGTTTTATTCTCTTGCATGTAGCTGTCCAGTTTTGCCAACACCAGCTGTTGAAGAGGCTGTCATTTCCCCATTGTATGTCCATGGCTCCTTTATCATATATTAAATGACCATATATTATTGGGTTAATATCAGGGCTCTCTAGTCTGTTCCATTGATCTGTGGGTCTCTTCTTGTGTCAGCACCAAACTGTCTTGATTACTGTGGCTTTGTAGTAGAGCTTGAAGTTGGGGAGCATAATCTCCCCCACTTTATTCTTCCTTCTCAGGATTGCTTTGGCTGTTCGGGGTCTTTTGTGAGAACCCACTTACTCTTTACAAATAATTTTCAAAGGAAAAGAGGTGAGAGATTACAGGTTAAAAGATAAAACAACACCCTCAGGAGGGATTGGGAGACCCAGCTGCACATAAGCTCCCTGGCCCCTTGCCTAGCTGCTTGGCTTCTCCCCACCTAGAGGAATCACCTGAGGATGTGGGCCTGATGAATCATGAAGTCATCCTGCTTCCAAGACTAATAAAAGATAGTCTGCCAGCCAAAGAGTCACTGGCTAACTTTTCCTCGATCACCTGGTGAAGAGGAACTCTTCCAGTGTTTGGTTTTCAGAATTTGAAAAATGCACAAAGAAAGGATAAAGTAAAAGAGATTTAAAGATATAACAATAAATGTTGGAAACCGACTCTAACCAACTATGAAAAGATTAAGAGATGATTAGGAAATATGAACATTGCTTGGATATTTGAGTCTACTAAGGCCTTAACAGTGATTTTTAGGTATGATAAAGGTATTATGGCTATGTTTTTCAAAAGATTCCTTGTCTCTTAGAAATACTTATTGAAATATTTATGGATGCAATATGATGTCTGAGATTTGCTTCAAAAGAATCCTGTGGATAGGTGGTGGTGGAGTTGGTGTAAATGAAGCAAAGCTGGTCATGTGCTAATAAGTGTTGAAGATAAACTACGTGAGGACTTTAATATACCAGTCTCTCTACTTTGGTATATGTCTGAAAATAAGTATATTGGAAAGAGAGGAAACTTTGTTATGGTTAGAACTTTTGTATCCTATTTAAGAAATATTTTCCTACCTGAAGGTCATGGAAATGTTCTCCAGTATTATCTTTTAGAAGCATTATTATTTTGCCTTTCAGATTCAGATTTATAAACCTAAACTAAATATTTAAATATTTTCTCTAGATGTGAGTCAAATTTTTACTTTTTTCTCTATCCAGTTGATACACAATTGATTTAGCAGCAGTTATTTAAAAGGTTATCCTTATTTTATTGTTTTTGCAATGCCACCTTTGTTTATAAATCAAGTGGCTCTATACGTATGGTTATGTTTTTGGCCTGTCTTTCTTCATTCGTTCATTTGGCTTATTCTTGTTGCCAATATCACATTCTCTTAATTTCCAGAGCTTTTTCATAAGCCTTGATATTTGGCAAAGAAAAATCTCTCAACTGATTCTTCAAAAATGCTATGGTTCTTCCATGATCCTTTGCAGTTTTATATACATTTTAGACTAAGCTTTACAATTCCCACTGAAAAATCTGTGACTTTTTTTTACAATTGTCATTATTCTCTCCTTACTTCTACTTTCTCTGGGTTTAATTTGACATTCTTTTACTAACTTCTTGACATGGAGTTTCTACTTACTAATGTTATTACATAATTAAAATTATTTTTATTGATAATTTTAATTATTTAATCTTTTCTGTATTCTCTTAATAGTTACAGAATCTTTTTCTTTAGTGATTATTCTAAAACTTAAAACATGCCACCTTATTGAAGTATGATGTTTAATGTTAACTGATACTTTATTCTCTTCCTGGACAATGCAATGACCTTAGAAAAATTTTCCCATGCCTCCCAGTTTATGGACTATAGTGTTTGAGCATTTTAATTCTGTTTATTTTTCAATTCACAGAATATTATTATTGTTGTGTTAAACAAGTATTTATTTTTATTTACCTCATACCTATTTTTTTCTCTTCAGTTCTTCTTGTATCTCTTAAATCTAAAATCCTAGAGAATTCCTTTATTATTTCCTTTAGTGAAAGAATAGAATTGATTAATTCTTTTAGCTTTTCTTTGTCTAAAAGTTTTTTCACCTTTATTCTTGAGGGATACTTTTGCTGGGTACAGATGTCTTGAATGACAGTATGTTTGTTTTTGTAATTTTGAAGATATGTTTCCATTGTTTTATGGTTTCAATTTTTTCTGTTGAAAAGACAGCTTTCAGTCTAATTGTTGATCATTTGAAGGGAAAATTCCATTTTTCTATGAATGTTATTAAGTATTTCTTTCTCTTTTGTGTTCACTAATATTCCTGTGTTGAGTTAGATAAGGATTTTTAAAAATCTTTATTCCTTTGGCTTTTATAAGGCTTCATGAATCTTTGACTTGATGATGTTCCTCAGTTTGGGAAGATTCTAAGCCATTATCTTTTAAAATATTGCTTCTGTTCCATTTTTTTCCCTCCTGTATTTCTGGGTTTCCATTTTAAGTGTTAGACTTCCTGGATGTATTATCTTTTCTTTACTTTCTCTTCTTTGTTTTCCATTCTTTTGTTTCTCATTGATTGACTCTGGATATTTATACTGACTTATCTTACAATTTATTAATAATTTTTACCAGTTACATCTAATCTACTCTTAAATCCTTCCACTGTGTTAACATCAGTTGATGTATTTTTCACCTCTGGAATTTCTTTTTGGCTTCTTTCTTCATTTAAAACTGCCATTTCTTTTCCATACTTCCCAGTTTTTGACATTTTAAATCTCATCTTCTATTTATTTGAATATAGTAAGCATGCTTATTTTTAATATCTGTCTGTATGTTAACTCAAATATCTGTGAGTATATTTCTATTGTCTATTTTTTCTGCTGGATTTTGTATTCAGTTCCTTACCTCACATTTCTATATATTTTGGGTTATGTGCTGCATATAACACATTTTTAAAAATAGAAATAATTGGGTACTAGAATAAAGTTTTGTTTTTCCAGAGGATTTCTAGCCATATCTTGCATGAGATGATTGGAATCTGGGCAGCAGTCCCTGTGAAAACCTGTTTATTTCTAGTTCACCTAATTCACCCTTTCGTATACATTTTAGCCTTTTCACATTTAATCCAAAGCAAGAGGATCCAAAGCCCTCACTGCCTGGCAGTCTCTGCTCCCCAGTGTCTGTCCCACCAGCCTTCAAGGTTTCCAAAAGCTCTCATCAGCTTCGCAGCCAATTAGTAGGCTTCTTAGGAATTAGTAGAGTGTCTTTAGGGATAAAAAGAGAACTTCATACAGATTTGAGTTTTTCTCCAGATCTTCACTCAGGAATTCTTTATTGCTTTTTAGTTTACTCATTTCTTTTAGCAGACTTTCTTTTCTTTTTTCAGCTGTTCTAGTTACCCTCAGTGAGAAATTTTGTTCAAAGTGCCAACTCTGAAAGTATAAGGCTCTTTAAGCTAGTTGTTAAGTTTTATGTTTTTAACAACAAATGCTAGACTATAGTAAAAAAAGATAAAATACAGTTTAACACTTATGATCATTATCCCCCATATTTAATCATTGTTAAGATAGGGGATTATCCCAGTGAGGGGGACATGTGGAAGGTATGTGTTAGAAATCTCAAGTCAGGAATGTATAATGAGAAATGGTGCTGTCTCTGGAGAAACAATGCTCTGAACAAAAAGGAATAAACACTTAAGGCTCTTTCATTGGAAGACTGATTGGCAGCTTGTAATTGCTGAAATCAGTGAGAAAGAAAAAGCTTATTCCTGTTACTATTAAAGAGCCACCATTGGTGAATGCTTTTCACCAGAAAGTAGCTTTGAAAACAAACATTTAAGTGATACCTTGAGATTATGGGAGAAAAACAGGAACACAGGTTTATAGCCATTCCCTATCACTTTTAAATAAACTCTTTCCTGAACTTACTCTGTAAATATTAAAATATCTTTGATGCAGGAGGAGGGTGGTCTCACACACACACATACACACACAAATCCATATTTTACAATACGACATAAAATGAGGTATCCAAATGTTGGAAAAGTGGAAGAGTATATTAATTATAATTGATATTAAAGACTTTTGAAAATATACTCTTAGAACTGATAAGAGTGTTTACAAAAGTGTCAGGATGTAAAATTAATATATAATTTTAAGGTTTCATGAATATTACCATAATTAGTTAATGAAAACAAAAATGTCCATTCTTAATAGTGAAAAGATAAAGTATATGGGGAAAAGCCCAATAAGAAATGTGAAAATCTACATTGCTGAAGATCTTATCTTTACATCTGGTCTTGGTTTAAGGACAGAACTGTCTTTATTTGGAAAAATATCTTTTTGAGTCACTGGAGAAAGGGGGAAACCATGAGGGCAGGGGGAGTTAGGGAAAAGAAACCAAAGAGATACCTAAACTATTCTGAATAATAAATAAAGAGGGATAAACTTGGAGATGGGACTGGCTGATGAGCAAAGCATGATAGACTAAGAGTTTTTAACAACCTTAGTGTTTAAGGTTTTATTTTATGTTCCCTCAATCTTGTAGCCAAGCCTGCCAAATCTACAAATGTCTTTTCAGAGAAGATTGTATATGAGCGAGCACATGAATTTGAGTGTGAGTATGCATGTGTGTGGGTGGGTGTGCTCATGCATACATTTATGTATGTGTAAATCGGAATGAGACCAAATTCTACCCCCAGGTCCATGAGCATAGAATACAGGCAGTCAAGGTAAGATGGTAAAGGATATGGAGACAGAACTTATTCAGCCAGCATAGGCATGAGCTCAGAGACAGTGGTGACCATAAATGATGTTGCAAAATATTTTAGGAAGGACTTTGAACTTCCATAAGTTGTTAAATTGGAATCTGGGTGACAGATTTTTAAGGAAAAGGGAGATACTAGGTAAATTCAGGGTTATGTTTGCTTGGGAAAAAAATATGAACTACTACTGAAATCAAACTACTAAGAGATATGAAAGAGACTTGAAAAAGTAGACAAGCCAGGTTCCTGGATGAGAAGACAAACTTCAGAGTGTCAATTCTTTCCAAGTTAATTTGAAGATGTAATGTGTTCCCAATCAAAATTCCAACTGTGTTTTCAAATATTTTAATACAATGATTTCGAAGTTCATCTTGAACAGCTAAAAAAAAAATTGACAGAAACTAATGGCCTCACTGAATGTTAAAACATTATAAAGCTAATCATTGAGGCACTGGTATGAAAATAGATGGGCAAATCTACGAAGCTCTACATAACCAGGAAACAGTAGCTGTATAGGAAATTAACATACCATACTAAATCAAGGAGAAAAGGAAGAAGCACTCAATAAACTGTGCTGGGACCATCTTTTAGCTATTTGGGAAATAATCTGTTCAATTTTCATGCCATATTAAGGCAAATAAATTCCAGATGGGTTAATGCAAGTTCGATGTCAACATGAAGCCATAAAAAAACAGAAGGAAATGTAGTTGAATATTTGTCCACTCTTTAAGTAGGAAAGGAAATTCTAGGCTTAAAAGAAGTCCCCCCTAAATCTCAAAATATTGACATATTTGACAGCATAAAAATATAAAATCTCTATATTTTAGATCAATCTATTTGGAAAGTAACCAAGAAATTATATATAAATATTTATATTAAATATAATAAAATGGTAATGTAACTAAAACCCATAGAATTTGATTTAAAAAATATTAACCTTACCCCATCTACTCCATTACCAACTAATAGAAAAAGGATAAAGGATATAAACATATGTCACAATAGAAAATGCTAATAAATATCTGAAGGACATTTAAATGCATTATTAAGATGATAAATGTGAACCTTTTAATTAAAAAACATTTTTTGCCTCCTGAAAAAAGTAATAGGATAATTTTTAATTGAAAAATCTTCAGCAGGGCAGGCTTCACCGAAATAGGCACTAAATACACACTTTGGGGTGTGTAAGCAGTCTCAATCTTTTCAGAAAATAATTCTGCATTGAATTGTATAAAAGAATTTGAAGTTACAATGACTTTTAACCTGGTAAATTTCACATTAATGGAATTTATACTTAAGGAAAAAATTAATTACAAAGATAAATGACACAGATATTAGCCACCATGACATTCATAATAGAAAAACACCAAAAAACTGATCTTGGTTTTCAATAATATAAATACAAAAATTATTGAATGTTATGCAGCCTTCAATAAAGATGTTATTTTTTATTGAAGTATAGTTGATATACAATATCATATTGGTTTCAAGTATACAACATAGTGATTCGACAGTTATAGACATTATTAAATGTTCATCCCAACTAGTGTAGTTACTATCTGTCAGCATAGAAAGATGTTACAGAACTATTGACTCTATTCTCTATACTATACTTTAATTGCCTCAACTGATTTATATTGTAATTGAGATTTTGTGTCTTTTTATTCCCTTCATCTGTTTCACCCATCCACCTTGCCCTTTTCCCCATGGTAACCACCAGACACCTCATAGTATCAATGAGTCTATTGCTGTTTTGTTTTGTTTTGTTTTTAGATTCCACATATAAGTGAAATCATATGGTATTTGTCTTTCTCTGCCTGGCTTATTTCAATTAGCATAATACCCTTTAATCCATACACACTCACAAATGTCAGGATTTCTTTCTTTTTTATGGCTGAATAATAAATATTCCATTGTATATATGTACCACATCTTGTTTATCGACTCATCTACTGATGGACACTTAGGTTGCTTCCATATCTTGGCTATTGTAAATAATGTGGTAATAAACATAGGGTGCATATATCTTTTTGAATCAGAGATTTTGGTTTATTCAGGTAAATTCCTAGAAGTGGAATTACTGGGTTGTATGGTATTTCTATTTTTAGCTATTTGAATAATATCCATATTGCCTTCCACCATGGCTGCAGCAATTGACATTCCCACCAACAGTGTAGGAGGGTCCCCTTTTCTCCACATCTTAACCAACACTTATAATTTCTTGTTTTTTGGGTAGTGGCCATTCTAACTGATGTGAGGTAATATCTCACTGCAGTTTTGATTTGCATTTCCCTGATGGTTAGTGATGTGGAGCATCTTCTCATGTGCCTCTTGACCATCTGTATGTCTTCTTTAGAAAAATGTCTATTCAGATTCTCCACCCATTTTTTAATTGGGTCATTTGTTTTTTGGTGTTGCAAATCAATGAAACCAAGAGCAAGTTCTTCCAGAAGATAAACAAAATAAAGGTTTTTAAAAGAAGGTTTAGTAATGTTGAAAAGTGCTATGAAAAAATATAAAAATTATAGTCTGATCATAGAAGGAAAATATAAAATGTTAACAATTAACTCTGAGTGAAAGTATCATGGGTAATCATGTTATTCCCTTAACATATACTATAAGATTTTTCCTAGTTTTGTATTATAAACCAGTATTGCTTTCATAACATTTCATATTTTTTAAAGAGGTACTATGTTTTGTCAATGCAATTATATGCCACTGCTTCAACTTTCCTAGTCATAAATTTTTCCCTTTGACAGTATGTAGAAGGCCAGGTAGAGCCACCCTAAAGGAGCCACCACAGGAATCCAATCCAGCCAAACAGACTGGTGATATCTCGCATTCCTGGTGTTCTGGCCAAGCCATTTCCTCTCTATAGACTGCTTGCTGGGTCTTCTTGTCTTCCTGTTCCTGGCAAATTCGCCGCACAGCTGAACACTCCCTGACTCGTTGCACACCTGCCCAGGAAGAATTAGATACTCTCTTTCTGCAGGCAGACAGGGCAATACACACCCTGCTTATTTGCGCTGCATTCTCCCCAGTAGTTAGGCTTCCTCAGAAAAGGGGCAGGGTTTTCTCTGACCTTAGAATCTAGCTCAAGAAATACTTTCTGAAATGTTTGAGAACTTGAAGAGAGCTACAGTTTTAAAGCATAAATTTACCCTTTCAGCAATGTTTCTAATGCATCTATGACTTTAATAAACCAGTATTAATCTCCTATCAGAAGTGATTCAAAGATTAATAGAGCTTGCTCTGTCCTAAAGGGGCCAGTCATCTGAGAGAACTCAGGTTTGTAAAGAATTAATTACATCAAGTATGTACAAGATTCTTCCATTCTGCAAAGTGCTCCCTTTGGGGATTTCTGAATCTTTGCTGCTAATGATCCCAGTAACAGTATCCAAATAAAATATATGAAATAGTCTAAAACCACCTTCCTTTTAACAGAATGTTTAAGGGAAGAAAGGGTAGCATCGCTTTTTTTTAATGCCCTCTGGTTAATCAAGAAAAACTTGGAAGCAGAAAAAGAATTCAAACTCAGTGAATTTTTGTAATGTGGAGATTATTGTTTCAAAAAAAGCAACATAATTTGACTTATCCACTGAGAAGTGCCCCTTTTGTCACTATCCCCAAAGCAGCAGTTTTTCCCTAAGAAAGGCACAGTATATTAAAGCAAGTTCGTATGCCAGTAAAGCCGGGGAGTAGGGTCCCTGCACTTTAACTGCCAAGTGCAATCAATCCCCTGCACAATCCTATGAGGAAAGCAGACAATATTAGAGCCCCACCCCCTCTGCAGATATGAAACCAGTGGGTCAAGTGATTTGCCCAAAGCCACACAAGGGAAGGACAAGGGGACAGCCAGGGGAAGGATAAGGATGGAGGTCTCTGACACCAATCACAGCCTCTCCTTGACCTTGAGGTACTGCTGGAGTGGAGCAAGGACAAGTACAGCGGGCAAAACAGATGTCAAGAACACAAACCTTGACAGAACAGAGTGACCTCAGCAAAGTGGAATCATCTGAGCCAAGATTCATAAATACACAGAAGGTTAGGAGAACGCCAAAGCATGCTGAAAGGAAAAGAACTGGTGGTGGCACTCACCGGGAGCCACGTGTTCACCCTCTCCGTGCTCGCCCCAGCCCCACTGTCAGCCAAGCAACCACAGCCTTTTCTCTGTCCAGTCTGCCCCGCTGACTCTCTGCTTGGCCTCCTGATCACTGAAGACTCTTTGTACCCATAATACTTAGTATGTCTCTGTGTAGAATTGCTCTTGGCTGTGAATTTATTTCTTCATCCAGAATAGCACCTATAGGTCGCCTTCATTTCAAGGAGCATCATCCCCCAAAAAAAACAAACATTCGCAGCTACCTAATAGATACATGAATGTGTTCATACGAGAAGGCAAGGTAGTCAATACCTGGCAGAAAGAGCCATTAAAACCCCGAATTAAGCTAGAATCAAAGTATTCCACGTACCAGAGAGAGAAGTCATGGGGGACAGACTGCCTGTGGCCCCAGAGAGGAGCACAGTTAAAGCAGAGATCAAAGGCCATGAGAGACGGCTCAGCCCGTAACCGAGAACGCTTCTCGGCCGCCGCCCTTCCAGTATTCACTCGAAACCATGTCTAACTGTGCTCATTTCCATCCTAATCCCTTTTATGAGTTACACTTTGGAGACAAATTTTATGTAGTACAAAAATGACCTCAACTGTATAAATAATAACCAGAAGGCTGCAACCCAAGGCTGGCCCAAGGGTCCAGAACATGAAAGGAAGTTTTAAGATCCCCATATATTTTGCGCAGAAGACCACTAAGAGGAGTGAATTAACAAGCACACCCAGCACTTCTGAGTGCCCCCAGGTGATCATTTATCCCTTTAATGCTATTACTTAAAGCACATATATTTAGAGAGTTCTCACCCCCTTTCAATAGAAAAACAGAAAGGAAGGAGACTTTCCCTTTTGGCAATACTAAGGACAGTTTTCCTGAAAACCTTCTGCTATGAAACAATAAAAACGTCAAATGAATCATTAAAAAACAGTTGTACATATATTCTTTTTCTAGGTATTAGAAATATTTTTCTAGGTTATATATTCCTAAATCACCTTTAAAGTGTTGAATTGCTGGCAGGTACAGGAGACCACCAGGCCATTGGAGAGAAAGTCAGAACCTGACAGGGAAAGTGAGTATCTAAGGAGCACTAAACAGCTTGACCCTGAGGACATGTGCCAATGCCTAGAAACCAGGCTGCAGATGGGACCATTTTTTAATTGGGTGATTTGCTTTTTGGGTGTTGAGGCGTGTGAGTTCTTTATGTATTTTGGATGTTAACCCCTTGTCGGATATGTCATTTACAAATATATTCTCCCATATTGTAGGATGCCTGTTTGTTCTGTTGATGGTGTCCTTTCTGTACAGAAACTTTTTAGATTGATGTAGACCCATGTGCTCATTTTTGCTTCTGTTTCTCTTGCTCAAGGAGATGTGTTCAGGAAGAAGGTGCTAAGAGTTTTATGGTTTCATGACTTACATTCAGGTCTATGATCCATTTCAACTTTACTTTTGTGTGTGGGGTTAAACAATAATCCAGTTTCATTCTCTTGCATATAGCTGTCCAGTTTTGCAAAAACCAGTTGCTGAAGAGGCTGTCATTTCCCCATTGTATGTCCATGGCTCTTTTATCATATTAATTGACCATATATGCTTGGGTTAATATCAGGACTGTCTAGTCTGTTCCATTGGTCTATGGTTCTGTTCTTGTGCCAGTACCAATTGTCTTGATTACCTTGGCTTTGTAGTAGAGCTTGAAGTTGGGGAGCATAATCCCCCCGGCTTTATTCTTCCTTCTCAGAATTGCTTTGGCTATTCAGGGTCTTTTGTGGTTCCATATGAATTTTAGAACTATTTGCTCTAGTTCATTGAAGAATGCTCTTGGTATTTTAATAGGAATTGCATTGAATCTATAGATTGCTTTAGGCAGGATGGCCATTTTGACAATATTAATTCTTCTTATCCATTAGCATGGGATGTGTTTCTATTTATTGGTATCTTCTTTAATTTCTCTCATGAGTGTCTTATAGTTTTCAGAGTATAGGTCTTTCACTTCCTTGGTTACATTTATTCTTCGCTGTTTTATTCTTTTTGATGCAATTGTGAATGGAATTGTTTTCCCGATTTCTCTTTCTCCTAGTTCATCATTAGTGAATAGGAATGCAACAGATTTGTGTGTATTTAGCATCCTGCAACTTTACTTAATTCAGATATTAGATCTAGTAATTTTGGAGTGGATTCTTTAGGGTTTTTATGTACAATATCATGTCATCCACAAACAGGGACAGTTTGACTTCTTCCTTGCCAATCTGGATGCCTTTTACTTCTTTGTGTTGTCTGATTGCCATGGCTAAGACCTCCACTACTGTGTTGAATAGAAGTGGGGAGAGTGGTCATCCTTGTCTTGTTCCCAATATTAAAGGAAAAGCTTTCAGCTTCTCACTGTTAAGTTTAATGTTTGCTGTGAGTTTGTCACATGTGGCCTTTATTATGTTGACGTACTTGTCCTCTGTACCCATTTTGTTGAGAGTGTTTATCATGAATAGATGTTGAATTTTGTCAAATGCTTTTTCAGCATCTATGGAGATGATAATGTGGTTTTTGTCCTTCTTTTTGTTGATGTAGTGGATTATGTTGATGGATTTTTTTAATGTTCTATCATCCTTGCATTCCTGGAATAAATCCTACTTGATCATGATGGATGATCTTTTTGATGTATTTTTGAATTCGATTTGCTAATATTTTGTTGAGTATTTTTGCATCTATTTTCATGAGGGATATTGGTCTGTAATTTTCTTTTTGTGTGGTGTCTTTGTCTGATTTTGGTATTAAAGTGATGCTGGCCTCATAGAATATGTTTAGAGTATTCCCTCCTCTTTTACTTTTTGGAACACTTTAAGGAGGATGGGTATTAGGTCTTCACTAAATGTTTGATAAAATTCAGCAGTGAAGCCATTAGGTCCAGGAGTTTTGTTCTTAGGTAGTTTTTTTTATTACCAATTCAATTTCCTTACTGGTAATTGGTCTGTTCAGATTTTCTGTTTCTTCCTTGGAAGGTTATATTTTTCTAGAAACTTGTCCATTTCTTCTAGGTTATGCAGTTTGTTGGCATATAATTTGTCATAGTATTCTCCATAACTTTGTATTTCTGTGGTGTCTGTAGGTATTTTTCCTTTCTCTTTTCTGACTCTGTTTATGTGTGTAGACTCTTTTTTTCTTGATAAGTCTGGCTAGGGGTTTATCTATTTTGTTTATTTTCTCAAAGAACCAGTTCCTACTTTCACTGATTCTTTCTATTGTTTTATTCTTCTTGATTTTATTTATTTATTCTCTAATCTTTATTATGTTCCTCCTTCTACTGACTTTGGCCCTCATTTGTTCTTCTTTTACTAGTTTCATTAATTGTGAGTTTAGACTGTTCATATGGGATTGTTCTTCTTTCTTGAGGTAGACCTGTATTGCAATATGCTTCCCTGTTGGCAAGTCCTTTGTTTCATCCCACAGATTTTGTGTTGTTGAATTATTGTTGTTATTTGTCTACATATACTGCTTGATCTCTGTTTTTATTTGGTCATTGATTCATTCGTTATTTAGGAGCATGTGAAGCCTTCATGTGTTTGTGGGATTTTTCATTTTCTTCGTGTAATTTATTTCTAGTTTCATACTTTTGTGGCCTGAGAATCTGGTTGGTACAATTCAAATATTTTTAAATTTACTGAGGCTCTTTTTGTGGCCTAGTATATGATCTATTCTTGAAAATGTTCCATGTACACTTGAGAAGAATGTATATCTTGCTGATTTTTTGTGTAGAGTTCTGTAGATGTCTGTTAGGTCCATCTATTCTAATGTGTTGTTCAGTGTCTCTGTCTCTTTACTCATTTTCCATCTGGTTGATCTGTCCTTCAGTGTGAGTGCAGTGTTGAAGAATTCTAGAATTAATGCATTGCATTCTATTTCCCCTTTTAATTCTGTTAGTATTTGTTTCACATATGTAGGTGATCCTGTGTTGGACACATAGATTATTTCTAATGGTTGTATCTTCTCATTGGATTGACGCCTTAATCATTATGTAATGTTCTTGTCTCTTTTGACTTTCTTTGTTTTGAAGTCTATTATGTCTGGTACAAGTAATGCAACTTCTGCTTTTTTCTCCCTATTAGTTGCATGAAATATCTTTTTCCATTCCCTTCACTTTTAGTCTGTCTATGTCTTTGAGTTTAAAGTGAGTCTCTTGTAGGCAGCACATAGATGGGTCTTGTTTTTTTATCCATTCAGTGACGCTATGTCTTTTGATTGGTGTATTCAGTCCATTTACACTTAGGGTGATTATTGACAGATATATACTTATTGCCATTGCAGGCCTTAGATTCATGGTTACCATAGGGTCAAGGTTAACTTCCTTACTATTTAAGAGTCTAACTTAACTCACTTAATATGCTATTACAAACACAATCTAAAGGTTCTTTTTTTCTCCTACTTTTTCTTCCTCCTCCATTCTTTATATATTAGGTATCATATTCTGTATTCTTTGTCTATCTCTTGATTAACTTTGGGGTAGTTGATTTTATTTTGCATTTGCTTAGTAATTAACTGTTCTAAACTCTTTACTGTGGTTTTATTACCTCTGGTGAAAGTTATTAAACCTTAGGAACACTTCCATCTATAGCAGTCCCTCCAAAATACACTGTATGGATGGTTTGTGGGAGGTAAATTCTCTCAGCTTTTGCTTATCTGGAAATTGTTTAATCCCTCCTCCAAATTTAAATGATAATCTTGCTGGATAAAGTAATCTTGGTTCCAGGCCCTTCTGCTTCATTGCATCAAATACATCATACCTCTTCTTTCTGGTCTGTAAGATATCTGCTGAGACGTCTGATGATAGCCTGATGGGCTTTCCTTTGTATGTGATCTTATTTCTCTCTCTGGCTCCTTTTAATAGTCTGTCCTTATCCTTGACCTTTGCCATTTTAATTATTATATATCTTGGTGTTGTCTTCCTTGGGTCCCTTGTATTGGGAGATCTGTGCACCTCCATGGACTTAAAGACTATCATTTTCCCCAGATTGGGGAAGTTTTCAGCAATTACCACCTCAAAGACACTTTCTATCCCTTTTCTCTCTCTTCTTCTTCTGGTATCCCTATAATGCAAATATTGTTCCATTTGGATTGGTCACACGGTTCTTTCAATATTCTTTCATTCTTAGAGATCCTTTTTTCTCTCTGTGCCTCAGCTTCTTTGTATTCCTCTTCTCTAGTTTCTATTTCATTTATTGTCTCCTCCACCATATCCAATCTGATTTTAATATCCTCTATTGTTCTCTTCAATGATTGAGTCTCTGACCAGAATTCATTCCTGAGTTCTTGTGGGCCGAGCACACAGGTATAAGCCTCTATGCTTTGTATTTGCAGTTGCTGTAGATGGGGCTTCCCTCTGACTGGCCTAATGCCAGGGTAGGGTTTGCCAGTTTGTGAGCCAGGTGGGGCTGGCTGGGAGAAATGCATAGTAGGCTGTGTATCACAGGGGTGGGGGGGTCCTTCGATCTGTGTAGTCATCCAGGGAGCTGGAGTGCCTGAAATTTGAGAATGTTCCCAACCTGCTGGACAGAGTGCACCCAGACAATTTTGTCTACCTGTCCTTTCTCCTGAGCAGAAAGCTCTGTGCAATCCTTGCCCCTTTAGCAGCCCTCTTGCTGTTAGGAAGTCTCTCAGAGTGCCCACCTTTCTTTTGTCCCAGAAAAGCCAGATGTGGATCCCTGCTTTCCACAAGCATCTGGAATCTCAGTCTCTTCAGGTATTCTGC
This sequence comes from Manis pentadactyla, assembly GCF_030020395.1. Classification (NCBI taxonomy): domain Eukaryota; kingdom Metazoa; phylum Chordata; class Mammalia; order Pholidota; family Manidae; genus Manis; species Manis pentadactyla. Next base: position 36,392,624 of record NC_080031.1, on the reverse strand, counting down.
CTGTCTTAGCTTTTCTACCCTCTAATCATGAGAGTACCATGAAAGCACCATGAAATGTAGGTTTGTGCTCCCAGAACAGATCTCTGGAGTTATGTATTCAGCAGTCCCAGGCCTCCACTCCCTCTCCATTCCATTTCTCTTCCTCCCGCCATTGAGCTGGGGTGGAGGAGGGGCTTGGGTCCTGCAGGACCATGGCTTTGGTATGTTACCCTGTTCTGTGAGGTTTATTCTTCTCTCCCAGTGTATGCAGTTTGGCGCAGCCTTCTTTCTTGTTGTTCTTTCAGAATTAGTCTTATTAATTATATTTTTGAATTATATGTGGTTTTAGGAGGAAGCCTCTGTCTCACCTTTCATGCTGCCATCTTTAATCCTCTCCTATTGTTTATATTAAATAAAAAACCTTAAAACTCCAGGTGAAATAGATATAAATCTGAAAGATAAAACTTTAAGGAAAAACATACAATGCTATCTTCTTAACTACATATCAATAAAGAATTCTTAAGCAAGACATGAAATACGTGATCCACAAAGAAAAGATTGTTAATTTTGGCTACATTAAAATAATCAATTTCTATTCATCAAATGATACCTTAAAGAAACTGGAAACGCATTCCATAAACTGGGTGAAGATATTTATACATAACATAACCAACTAAGGATTACTATTCAGGGAAGAAAAAAAACTCTTAAAAAAGAGGAAAAAAAGACAATTCAGCAGAAGAACAGGCAAAAATATAGAGTGATAAACATATGAAGAGACTTTGTATCTAATCAGTAAACAGAGAATACAAATTTAAACCACACTGATATCGGCGAATCAGTCTGACACATTGCTTGCAGGAATGTGGAGAAAAGGAGGAATTCTTATGTTTTGCTTGTAAGAGTGATACTGAAACCAGTTGGGAAAATAATTCAGCATTTTCTGGCAAACCTGAGCATTTATAGTCTATGAAGCAGCAATTCTGTTCCTTGATTTATAATCTAGAAAACAAATTTACTTAGAAATATATAAAAATGGGCTTGGAAACATGTAAATAATATTCATAACAGCACTATTTATAACAGTGTAGAACAGGGAAAAGTTGAAATGTCCAAATAACTGTAGAATGTATAAATAAATTATGGCTCATTCATATAAAGTTATTTCATACAACAGTGAAAAAGAATGAATTCCGTTCACATATAACAACATGAATGAATCTTAACAATATTGTGAACTGAAAACCAGGAACAGAAGAACTAATAGTGAAAGATACTATTGATTTCAGGTTCAAAAACACTGAAACTGAAAACTACATTGTGTAGGGATTCAGACATATGGAAACATATAAAACCATATGGAAAAGTCAGAAAACACTAAACTCAAGTCCAGATTAGTAGATTCCTCTTGGGGGAAAGGCAGAAATTGTGATTGCAAGAGGATCTTAAATTGTGAGTGCAAGGGTCTTAAAAATTGTTAATACTCTGTGCTTTAATTCTGTCTTAAGCTAATATTGATAATACTCTATATCTCAAAATGGATGGTGGGTGTATAGTATTTATTGTCACTTTTTATCTTTCATATACTTAATGTATTGTTTTCGATATATGAAACATTTCATGATTTTTAACAAAAAAAGAATACAGAAAGCAGTAAGACTATGGAACTGATATCAAAGTTTAGTATCTTACAGAATTGAGTATTGCCCATATTGTATAATTCAGAAATAATACTCTGGAAGCTTGTCAAGTCACTACAAGGAAAAGTCTAAACCAACAAATGATAGGAAAGCACTCTCCTGACCATCTGGTATATTTACACTGTACGAGCTGGATCCATGTGAAAAGTTGTGGTTTTAGAGTCACAGTCCTGGGTTTGTAGTTTCTGACACTGAGGGTGGCTCAGTTTGTGCATGTATACAGTGAAGATTGACAACAACAATTGCTTGTAGATTACATGAGATCAAAGGCAATAAAGACCTGGCACATTTCAGAAACCAGAAAATGTTGGTTCCCTTCCTGTCCATACACCCTTTGCCACCCTTTTTATTAAGCTCCCTAGTGCTTTGACTATACCAATTAACAGTGTTGAGTTTGTACAGTGTGTTATTTATTTGAAAGTTCTTTTGAAAATATTATCATGTTCAGTCTTCAAATGTATACTTCTGAAGCGAGAAATAGCTTTGCCAATTTGAAAATTTGTGTTCATAAGGTGAAAGACAATGGCAACAATGCTCAAAATTCCACATAAGTCCTGGTTGCTACTACATCTATTATTCCCAAAAATATTTTTCAAATCCAGAGAAAAACCCTAGTACTGTGACATCTAAATAACATCTCCCAGACTACTACCTTACCCAAAATATATATCCTATCAAATGTTCTCATTTGGGATTTAGAATTATATGGTCACTAAACTGCTGAAGCCTAAGTTACAGAAGCAAAGACAGACTAACCCTAAGATTTACCCAAATTTCAAAAAATAGAAATATATTTAAGCATGATTCAAATATATTCAAACCTGTAAGGAAAAATTATCCTCAGCTGGAAAAATAATGTGATTTCACCTCTGAGGCCCAATTTTGGTATATTCCCTTGGGAAGAGCTGCCACATAATTATCAGTTCTACAAATTAAAAGACTATTCCAGGCCGGCATCACCCCCAGAACTCCAGGCTCCATAGGGCTTAGAAGGAAACACGGACACATGTGACAAGGCATGTTCTTCCCACACAGCCCCCCTCTCTGCTGGCTCTGCCTGAGTCCAGACCAAATGTGTTTGTCCAACGTTTATTTTATGACTTTACATTGAGAGTAAGTCACCAGCAACCTCAAATGCTGATCATGCGACCCCACAGGACAGCCAGGAATGATGAAGCGTGCTGACGAGGCACTACAGTCTTTTATCTTTCATGTTGAGCAGTGTTTTTGAGAGCATATTCCACACAAAGCTGTGTGTCTCCATTGGCATCATTGTGAACAGGCCCATTCCTACAAGACTCAAAGGATTCTTTCAGAGGATTTTATGGAGTCAGGATGCCCCACCAGGGGAGAGCCCCTTTCCTAACTGGCAGTGAGGAGTGAGAGCCATCAAAGCCCCCCCATACGGTGGGGGGAGGAGCTGTGACTAGCTGTGGAGCCTGAGAAATGCTGGTGGCCAGAATGGCTTTAATGGCCACTCACAATCTGTGCACACCCACTGTGCGTTTCCTTTATTCAGGTTGCTGCCAGAGGCGAGAAAAAGGAACTTCCTATTATTCCTATTTCTCTCATGTCTATTTTTACCCTTCTTTTGAGGCCGTCGTTGTTCTAAGAAAATCTTTTCCTTGGCTGTCAGACAAGATGTTCTGAGTTTTCATTAGCAGAAAAAGCTTCTTTAAAATGTCAGGACTTCCTATCAATTTATAAATGAGAATAAATCAACTTCTGTTGAACTTTGAGTACCACATGCTGAACAAGGCACTTTACATACTGTCTCATTTAATCTTCTAATGGGAAATGGGTCAAAATTATACACAACTCCTTATAAGTACACAAAAAATAACACTATTTGTGTTATTTCAATGCTCTTCCCTTGCCTTTAAGCCCCCAGTTCCACTGATGGCAGAAATTATTGGGAAAAATATGTATCTTGACAATCCAATGTAACTCTGTTTTGAGCAATTACTGAGTCTTTCTGCTTTCTGCCCCAATTCCCAAGTGTTCTCCTCTTCGACTTCTCTCCCACAAGGCAGGGAGGTTATGAGAGAAGCCTGTCTATTCCACTGGCCTTTGGACGGGCACCTGCTCTTCATGCAGTTGAGGGTGGCTGACATAAGCCTCTTTATGTACCCAGATTAGAGGGCAAAATTAACCCAATGCTAGATTCTCCAACTATTAGAACCAACCAGGGTGGTCTAGAAGGTTGTGAGGAGGAATTCGAATTTCTGAGCTGAATGGGCTCTTGAAGATGAACCGTAAATGAAAGTTTTCCAGGGAGAGAAAAAAATGGTTTAGCAATAAAGGCAAGGGAGGAAATTCCAAGTTAGAAGCAGAGCACCATTCACAGCGGCTCGAAGGTGAGAGAGAAGCAGGCACAAGTGAAAGCATGTCTTCCTGGGTGATGCCAAGGGCTGGGCTCCAGGGCCTGAGGACAGTGAGAACCACAGGTTAAGAGGTGGTCTTGATTGGAAGAGTGTCTTAAAGTCCATAATGAGTTAAAACAATGAGTTAGCATCGATGCAGGATGGTGAGAAGGTGAAGGATATAGTTAAAGTGAAATACAAAGTAAATGGCTGTAGGTGTGACAACAAAGTAAATGGCTATATTGTGTCCTAACAGCTGTTCTAGTAGTCAACACAAGGAGACAGCTCAGGGCCTTCACAAACCAAGTCTGCAGAGTTTTCAGGATATAGACAGGCATTACCAAAGGAGGAACATGAATGGGATGAGTGAGCAAACTGGTACCTTCTTAGAGCAACCAAGGAAACCATCCCTGGCTGGAGAAAATCTGAAAAAGTCAAGTTCACACCGTGGCACCATGTTTTCTTTTTTTTCCCCCTCACATGATTTAGTTTGAGAGATGAATGACTTTTCCCTTTTCCTTTTCAGACTGTGAGGGGAAAAACATGGATACTCACTGTTGGAGGTAAACTTTGGGGTTACTTACCAGAGACAGAAGGAAAAAAACATGTCTCTTCTCTTTCAAAGCCAAGGAGTTCACCAAAGCCTTGCTACATCCAGAGGAGGGACAGCAGGCAACTTCTGAGTTTTCTGAATCTGAGACAAGGAAGCCAGGCTGACTATGAAACTAGAAGAGAAAATCTGAGCAAGAAATTACTGAGAGGTGTACCCATGAGAGAAGGAACTTGCCTGAGCTCAGGTGAGTATTTGTTTTAACTAGCACTTTTAACTTAACTATGATTATTATTGACAGAAATGTGTTCCTGTGATTACATTTGAAGTTATCTATAGTTTATATTGTATTTGTAAGGAATTTAATTTTGTAGAAAAATGGTATTGGCTAGTGATCAAGAGCTTGGTCCTGGAGTCTTGGCTCTCCATGTAGTGTGTGATGTAGGTCACTTAAATTATTGAAACTTCAATTTCCCTCACCTAGAAAATGGAACGTTTCCACATAGTACTCTACTGTCTCTGATGCAAATGGATTCTCCTATTCATTGTGTCCGCTGATTTTCTGTCACAGCTGTTTTCCTATGTGCTCTGTAAGTTTCGGCTTACCTCATCTTCAGCGAGAGTCATTTCCTGTGAGGGTCCCACACAATCTAAGCTAAAACAGGCTCCTGGGGCAGTTTTGCTTTTGCCTCTTTGCACTAAACCATTTTTTCTCAGAAAGTCATTATCAGGTTTAAATAAATTAATATTTGTTAAGAACTTAAAACAGTATGTGGCTGTTCTTAACAACATAATTACTAAACAAATGAGTATCTTTTGAAAAAATTCTTGGTTTAATTTCCACATCTCCAGGAAAGGCTCGGGGTTCCATTTCTTCATAGGTAACTTTTTCAACACATTACCCGAGGTGTTTGTGGCTTTTGTGTCCTTGGACCAATGGACAGAATTGTTCTAGAGTTAGGAATATACCCTCCACACTTCCTACATCTACCATGCTGATTGGATGGCACCTACCCTACATGATTAATAATCAACACCAGTGGTAAAAATATAATAGCATACAATATATATCACAAAAGTATGCAGTAGCATATAGTCGCTCATAAACCAGGAAGTACCCAAAACCTTTTAAAGAGCTATATAGCTTGTAACACCTACATTCAAATGTTTGTGTTGACATTTATCAGTTTCAAGTTATTTCATGCAGTGATATCTGATCATGTTTGTATTATCTGAAAACTAAATTTATTCATCTTTGTAACATATTTCCATTGTTAAATATTCAAGGGAAAACTACTCTCTGGGATAAAATTATATTTCTTTTAGGCACTTCTGTATTATCTCTATATAGTTTTTTTAATTAGACTATTGACTTCTTAAGATTTAATGCTGTCCTAAGTGAATATCTAATCAGCACGGTGTGAATACTGTATGTAAGAACTCATTCACTCAATTTACTTTTATCTTTTTTAAATAGCCAGAGATCATATTTTAAACTGTTTTAATAATTCTAATGAGATACTATTAATTGAAAAAATTTTAAGTAAACATCACCAACCAGAAATATTAATTCAATTATTTCACATACTATGGAAAATCTGATTCTAACTAAAACAAGAACCACCCCAAACTTCACCCAGATGTGCAATACTATGCAATAGGAAGAAAAATATTGAGGAACCAAATGATCCACCTAGCATTTTACTTCTACTCCTGGGTATAGCCATGATGATGGAAATACTCCAGAACTCTTGACAGAGCATGCTAGGTAATCTGTCCTTCTAATAAGAGATCCATAGCATGAACTTAATGAGTATCAAACACAAATAGAAAGCTTTGTTCACACTCAATGTCTCAAAAATGGTCATTTAACTAAATACATTATGGCACAAGCATATGGCAAAAGGTAATACTCCATAAAAATATGATTATAGTCTATTCAACAGCATGGAAACATACTGATAATATTTTGGGAGATAAAAGCTAGTAGAACTAAACCCCATTTTTGGTAAAATAAAATTTACTTGTAGATAAATAATCTGGAAATAGGTTTTTATCCTGGTTTTGTTCAGTCTAAAGTTGATATATAAAAAGGGACCACTTTAGGAAAAGAATACATATAGATGAATACAAAGCTACCTGGCCTCAAATCAGAACCTGGAAAGGGACCTATGCAAGCCTCATTAGTCTGAAAGTTTCAACCACAAAATGTTAACAGTTACATGTGTAGGTAATAGGATCACCAATGGTCTTTTTTATGTTCTCTCCATGCAACCATTATTTTCTTAACTTTCTGTAATAAAAAAATTACTCATTAGTAGGAAAAAAATACTTTTAAAAAGAAGCTTTGATAAAGCAATCTTCGAAGGAATATTTACACAACCTGAGCAAAAGAATATTGATTTCAAATATCAAATAGGGCCCACCTAGGCCAAGTATATGCTTATGGCAACATCTGGAGGGACAGGCTGACTCAATATATTTTAAGACAAAAGTTAAGAATGACTGTATCCACACTCTGTAATGAGAGCTACAAGGATTTTACTTTATGGTAACTGTACTAAATATGAAAATAATCAACAGATACTATGTTTTTCTATATAAAATTGTCAGTCATCTTTATTTCACTTTTTCATCAAACCCTACAAAGACTCACAGAGAACAATTACTTCTCTCTTTTTTTAAAAAGCCCACCCAGCTCTGGCCGGGCTGCTGTGTTAGCCTTTCAACTAGTCTCTGCTTCCCCTCAGACCCCACTCTCCCCCTCCATCCATTCTCCACACGGCAGCCAGTCATCTTTCAAAAACATAACCCAGACTGTGTTCTCCTTAGTATCTGAAATGCCTCCATGGTGCCCCAGCCCACTAGGAATGAAATGCAGACACGGTCTCCATGCGTCCACACTCTGCATGTCCTGCCTTCCCTACCAACTTCACATGTAATTCTTTGCTTGCTCACACATTCCAGCCACACTCATTTCCTTCCCACCCCCTTAAGCAACACATCTCCTGTTTCACTGCCTCTCTACTTACTGTTTTTCCCATCTGGCAAGTTTTTTTTTTTTTTGGTATCATTAATCTACAATTACATGAAGAATATTATGTTTACTAGGCTCCCCCCTTCACCAAATCCCCCCAACATACCCCTTCACAGTCACTGTCCATCAGCATAGTAAGATGCTGTAAAATCACTACTTGTCTTCAATGTGTTGTAGAGCCTGCCCTGTGCCCCCCCCCCCACATTATACATGCTAATATCAAGGTCCCCTTTCTTATCACCCCTTCTCCCTCCGTTCCCACCCATCCTCCCCAGTCCTTTTCCCTTTGGTAACTGTTAGTCCATTCTTGGGTTCTGTGATTCTGCTGCTGTTTTGTTCCTTCATTTTTCCTTTGTTCTTATACTCCACATATGAGTGACATCATTTGGTACTTGTCTTTCTCTGCCTGGCTTATTTCACTGAGCAAAATACCCTCTAGCTCCAATTGTGAATGGAATTGTTTTCCTTATTTCTCTTTCTATTAGTTCATTGTTACTGTATAGGAAAGCCACAGATTTCTGTGTGTTAATTTTGTATCCTGCAACTTTGCTGTATTCCGATATCAGTTCTAGTAGTTTTGGGGTGGCGTCTTCAGGGTTTTTTATGTACAGTATCATGTCATCTGCAAATAGTGACAGTTTAACTTCTTCTTTACCAATCTGGATTCCTTGTATTTCTTTGTTTTGTCTGATTGCCGTGGCTAGGACCTCCAGTACTATGTTGAATAACAGTGGGGAGAGTGGGCATCCCTGTCTTGTTCCCGATCTCAGAGGAAAAGCTTTCAGCCTCTCACTGTTCAGTATTATGTTAGCTGTGGGTTTATCATATATGGCCTTTATTATGTTGAGGTACTTGCCCTCTATTCCCATTTTGTTGAGAGTTTTTATCATGAATGGACGTTGAATTTTGTCAAATGCTTTTTCAGCGTCTATGGAGATGATCATGTGGTTTTTGTCTTTCTTTTTGTTTATGTGGTGGATGATGTTGATGGATTTTCAAATGCTGTACCATCCTTGCATTCCTGGGATGAATCCCACTTGGTCATGGTGTATGATCCTCTTGATGTATTTTTGAATTCGGTTTGCTAATATTTTCTTGAGTATTTTTGCATCTACGTTCGTCAGGGATATTGGTCTATAGTTTTCCTTTTTGGTGGGGTCTTTGTCTGGTTTTGGTATTAGGGTGATGTTGGCTTTATAGAATGACTTTGGGAGTATTCCCTCCTCTTCTATTTTTTGGAAAACATTAAGGAGAATGGGTATTATGTCTTCTCTGTATGTCTGAAAAAATTCTGAGGTAAATCCATCTAGCCCAGGAGTTTTGTTCTTGGGTAGTTTTTTTATTTCTGCTTCAATTTCATTGCTGATAATTCGTCTCTTTAGATTTTCTGTTTCTTTCTGGGTCAGTCTTGGAAGGTTGTATTTTTCTAGGAAGTTGTCCATTTCTCCTAGATTTTCCAGCTTGTTAGCACATAGGTTTTCATAGTATTCTCTAAAAATTCTTTGTATTTCTGTGGGGTCTGTCGTGATTTTTCCTTTCTCATTTCTGATTCTGTTGATGTGTGTTAACTCTCTTTTTCTCTTAATAAGTCCGGATAGAGGCTTATCTATTTTGTTTATTTTCTTGAAGAACCAGCCCTTGGTTTCATTGATTTTTTTCTATTGTTTTATTCTTCTCAATTTTATTTATTTCTTCTCTGATCTTTATTATGTCCCTCCTTCTGCTGACCTTAGGCCTCATTTGTTCTTCTTTTTCCAATTTTGATAATTTTGGCATTAGACTATTCATTGGGGATTGTTCTTCTTTCTTTAAATATGCCTGGATTGCTATATACTTTCCTCTTAAGACTGCTTTTGCTGCGTCCCACAGAAGTTGGGGCTTTGTGTTGTTCCTTGTCATTTGTTTCCATATATTTCTGGATCTCCATTTTAATTTGTTTGTTGATCCATTGATTATTTAGGAGCATGTTGTTAAGCCTCCATGTGTTTGTGAGCCTTTTTGCTTTCTTAGCACAATTTATTTCTAGTTTTATACCTCTGTGGTCTGAAAAGTTGGTTGGTAGGATTTCAATCTTTTGGAATTTACTGAGGCTCTTTTTCTGGCCTAGCATGTGGTCTATTCTGGAGAATGTTCCATGTGCACTTGAGAAGAATGTGTATCCTGTTGCTTTTGGATGTAGAGTTCTATAGATGTCTATTAGGTCCATCTGTTCTAGTGTGTTCTTCAGTGCCTTTGTGTCCCTACTTATTTTCTATCTGGTGTATCTGTCCTTTGGAGTGAGTGGTGTGTTGAAGTCTCCCAAAATGAATGCATTGCATTCTATTTCCTCCTTTAATTCTGTTAGTATTTGTTTCATATATGTTGGTGCTCCTGTATTGGGTGCATATATATTTATAGTGGTTATATCCTCTCGTTGGACTGAGCCCTTTATCATTATGTAATTCCTTCTTTATCTCTTGTTACTTTCTTTATTTTGAAGTCTATTTTGTCTGATACTAGTACTACAACACCTGCTTTTTTCTCCCTGTTGTTTGCATGAAATATCTTTTTCCATCCCTTGACTTTTAATCTGTGCATGTCTTTGGGTTTGAGGTGAGTCTCTGGTAAGCAGCATATAGATAGGTCTTGCTTTTTTATCCATTCTATTACTCTGTGTCTTTTGATTGGTACATTCAATCCATTTACATTTAGGGTGATTATTGAAAGATATGTACTTATTGCCATTGCAGGCTTTAAGTTTGTTGTTACCAAAGGTTCAAGGTTAGCTTCTTTACTATCTTACTGTCTAACTTAACTCGCTTATTGAGCTATTATAAACACAGTCTGATGATTCTTTATTTCTCTACCTTCTTATTTCTCCTTCTGCATTCTTCATGTGTTGGGTGTTTTGTTCTGTGCTCTTTTTAGGAGTGCTGCCATCTAGAACAGTTCCTCTGAAATACCCTGTAGAGGTGGTTTGTGGGAGGCAAATTCCCTCAACTTTTGCTTGTCTGGGAATTGTTTAATCCCTCCTTCGTATTTACATGATAATCGTGCTGGGTACAGTATCCTTGGTTCAAGGCCCTTCTGTTTCCTTGCATTAAATATATCATGCATTCTCTTCTGGCCTTTAAGGTTTCTGTTGAGAAGTCTGATGATAGCCTGATGGGTTTTCCTTTGTAGGTGACCTTTTTTCTCTCTCTGGCTGCCTTTAATACTGTGTCCTTGTCCTTGATCTTTGCCATTTTAATTATTATGTCCTGGTGTTGTCCTCTTTGGGTCCCTTCTGTTGGGAGTTCTGTGTGCTTCTGTGGTCTGAGCAACTATTTCCTCTCCCAGTTTGGGGAAGTTTTCAGCAATTATTTCTTCAAGGACACCTACTATCCCTTTTTCCCTGTCTTCTTCTTCTGGTACCCCTATAATGTGGATATTGTTCCTTTTGGATTGGTCACACACTTCTCTTAATATTGTTTCATTTCTGGAGATCCTTTTATCTCTCTCTGCATCAGTTTCTATGCATTCCTGTTCTCTGGTTTCTAGTCCATTAATGGCCTCTTGCATCCCATCCATTCTGCTTTTAAGTCCTTCCAGAGATTGTTTGATTTCTGTAGTCTCCCTCTGTACTTGCTCCTTTAGCTCTTGCATATTTCTCTGCAGATCCATCAGCATGTTTATGATTTTTATTTTGAATTCTTTTTCAGGGAGACTGGTTAGGTCTGTCTCTGCCAATCCTCTCTCAGGTGTTGTCTGGACTATTTTGGACTGGACTAAATTTTTCTGCCTTTTCATGGTGATAGTGGTGGCTGTAGGTAGGTTGTGGGTGTGTCAGGTGGGAGAAGAAAGTCCTTTCCTGCTTGCTGGATGCCTTGCCCTTCTCCACTGCCTGTGTCGGTTACCCGCACTCCTGGAGCAGCCACTGGGTTAATCCCCTAAGCTGCTGTGGGCGGGGTCTCCATCAGAGCAGTGCAGAGTCCTGTGGTTCCCCCACCGAGTGCACTCCTCTGTGATAGCACCGCCCCTGCCGGGCAGCTGTGTACCAGCAACAGCCTTTGGGTCTGGCCTGGGCTGGGATTCCAGTCAGCTGCTGGGAGCACAGCTGCTCCTGGGCTGCTCCTCTGCCACTGCCACTGGCTCCCATGGGCCACTCCCGTGCCCCTCTGGCGCCGCCACCACCGGTACATGTGGGCCACTCCTGGGCCACTCCATCACCACCGCTGTGGGCTCGCACAGGTCTCTCCCAGTCCCCTCTGGCGCCACCGCCCCCAGCACACGCTGCCGCTCTCCCACTACTGGGCCAGTGTGTTAGGGTCCGCGCCAGTTGGCGGAATGACTGGCAGGCTGCTTAGTGCCATGAGGGGCTTTGGAGCTGCACTGCTGCCCAGGGATTAGGGTGCCTAAAGCTCCCCGGGATTCCCAGCTGTTGGCTAAGTGTGCTGGGATGACTTCATCCAGCTGTGGGGTCCCTGTCTCTTTAAGCCTTGCAAAAAGCACTCACTTTTCTTTTGTCTCAGGCACCAGTTACAGGGACCTGCCTGCTGGTTTTGCTTTTCCATTTCTCTAATATCCAGCTCCCCAAGCACCATGTGTCTGCGCTCCGGGTGCGGATTTCTAGAGCTGGTTGTTTAGCAGTCCTGGGCTTTCACTCCCTCCCCGTTCTGACTCCTTTCTTCCCGCCGGGCTCTGGGGTTGGGGAGCATTTGGGTCCCACCTGGCGGCGGCTTTATCTTACCCCCTTCGTGTGATATTGAGTTCTCGCAGATGTAGATGTAGCCTGGCTGTTGTACTGTATCAAATGGTGTCTCTTTTAGGAATAGTTGTATATACTGTATTTTCATAAATATATATGTTTTTGGGAGGAGATTTCAACTGAACTACTCACACCACCATCTTGGCTCCACCCCCATCTGGCAAGTTTAACCCCCAGTCTTCAAACTGCCTGGCCACTCCTTATCCTGCAGGTTTCTGCTTATCTGTCACTGCCTCAGAGAGGTCTCCCCAACCACCCTCCTAAAACTGTAGCTCTCCCCACCCAGACTCTTTACTTTCTAGTGCAGCAACTAAAATATTAATAGAAATTCTCTCTTGGGGCAATATTATAGGTTCTTTCCTTTTATTCCCTATTTTTTATTTACTGAATTTTCTAAAACCAACAACTATTTCCTTTATAAGATAAATTAATTGGTAAATTTAAAAAAATATGTGGACTAGTAAAGAGAATTAACTTACTCATGCCAATATAACTTCACATGAGCCTATTGAGAATAACTCACCCAATGGTCCAGGAACCTATGGACCTTCCATGCTCCTAGCATACTCTAATTCATTCAAAGCCCTGTTCAAATGTCACACCTTTATGCATAAAGCACAATTTTATTTATTTCATCTTGTGAGATTCAGTCTACTTTTCCTGCCTTCCAATTTCTTGAACACCAAGGCATTGGCTCCTCTCTCAGCTTCATGTCATCTGCAAATGTAATAAACATGCTTTCTACATATTTGTCCAAATCACTGAAAAAAGTGGAACCAGACATAGTCGGCATAAAACCTCCATTGCCAGTTGGATCAACAACTAATAGTGTACAAATACGCACACCGTGACGGCCCTGCATGTCAGGCACCATAAGGGAGCTCCAAGCACCCACAGTAGAGGGAAGGAGGAACATGCTCGGCTGTGACAGTGAACACAGGAACACAGGTAGAATGGGAAGGGAAAGAAGTGAGGAAGCAGTCAATAGAAGGGGTGATATTTGAAAGGGAATTGAAGTTAGAAGGTATTACAATAGGCAAAGTTGTACAAATAAGTATTCAGGTATAAGAATTATATTCATAAAGTTCTGTGGAAGAAGTCACATAGTATGTTCATCACTTAAAATTTGCTTACTGTGCTATGTGCCAGGTACTATACTAGGTAAAAGGAAATGATGATAAAAACAGACACAGCACCTGTCCCTGGAACTTAGGTTCTAGTGAGTAAGACAGACAAACTAATACTCAAGTTAAAAGCTTGTTGTTTGACACAGAAATATATTTGGATACAAACAAGTTTTCCAGTCCAGTAAACACTTTGAAGATTTTTGGGTAGTACCAGAGAATAAGTCTGTAAAAATAAATTAAATCTGAGAATGATGCATTGTGGGTATTTGGCTAAGAAGCAATGGAGAGCCATTGTATGTTCTTGAACAAAGAGATAGCCTAATCAGAAATCATCTTTAAAGCAAGTAATTTGATAGCAACTTTCAGAATGGGCTGGGGAAACAAGAGACTGGTAGTTGGGAAGTTTGGTTGTTAAACTAGAGCAAATGCAAAATGGGAGATTATGAGGTTCTATACTGTAGTCATATAATTGGGGATGGAAGGTAAGATTACTAAGGAAGTAATATCAATAATGAATGAACAGTAGTTTGAGGAAAGAAAAGAAGAGAAAAATAGTCACAAACGAGACCACGGCCATTATCCTGGAGTCAGTCAGCAGAGTCACTGGCAGTGGACTCCATGTACAATATCCCAGTCAGTCCACAGGGCAAGACAGGCACTGTGGGTTTAATCTAGAGCACGCTAGAAATTCTTATACCACAATGTACTAGATATTGCTTCTATAAACTCAAAGACAGCATGACATCACTTTCTTTTGTTTTTGTTTACTACTGAGACCCAATTTCAGCCTGAAATATAAGTGCCCACTCACTCAAAGGAGCATCTCACTTGGTAATGCTAGGGCAGTGTAGGGAAAGATGCCCGAATCTGAAGTCATACACCTCAGGAGGGAATCATGGCAGCTTCCACTTGTATTATTCCTTCAATCATGCATGCACATATGCACAAGCAGGCAACATGGCCATGGGGGCCTGCTCTGGTTGGAATTAATCTATGTAGTATTTTTTAGAAATGGATTCAGATCAAAGTAATTACTAATTGAGTGAAGACACACACAAAACACACACACACACACACACACATCCGAGTGTTAATGAAAAGAGATCAAAGAGATTTGCAGTATCACCAAAGAGCCCTCACCAAGAAACCCAGAGACCAATAAAAGTTTCTGAAGCAGCAGTTAGCCTAGATTTGGTTTCCATGGCAATAACTAAGGAATGGGGGCCTACTACTACCTATCCTGAGAAAATGGTCAGAAATCAGTAAAATATTTCATTTAATGACTAAAAAACAATTATCAAAACAAATCACAATGGTACCCACCATTGTCAAAAATAACTGTTTTACAAGAGTGTGGATTTTTACCCTGATTAAGAACAACAAAAGGGAAATTACAAAGACACCAAATAGTATGGTGACTTTATGCTGAACCCCAACAGATCTACATAAATAGTAGTCAGATGATTTAGGACTGACCCCCAGCCAGTGTGCCTGAATTTGGACACCCTGAGCAGTGCCTAGTGATCAGCAGAGGGGGCAGCGACAGTGGGGGCACCTACGGGTGTGGTCTTTAGAATGTCTACATTTCCCTTAAAGAATGACCCACATTCTGCAGGGTTTTTGTCAGCAAATGCTTTAAATGAAAAGTACTTCTAGTTGTTACCTAGACCCAAAACTAAAATGTTGTGAGGAACCAACAATAAAGATATCATGCACTCATAGCTGGCACACATTTTCCCAATGACCTTTGAGCCAACTTTAACTTGTATTTTTCTCTTTAGGATGTAACAAAGCCTACATCCTGTCAATATAGTTCTAGAACACCTCAGAAATCCATCCTCCCTACTCTATAAAAATCATTTAACTCTAACATAAATTCATGTGCAAAGTAAGCCTGCATGATTTCAGAGGCTGGAGCCAGGGAGGGTGATGATAATTAGTTATTATGAACTGTGTCATATTATGAACTGTATCATTCACCACACACTTGGTCTATGTCAGGCATGCTGTTGGAACCTCGGTATACAAAGATGGAAAAGATACAGCTTTTTCCTCAAGCAGTGCAGAGTCTATCAAGGAGGCACTCCTATAAAACAGTGAGTATAATATAATAAGCCAAATGCCCCCAAAAGACGTGTGAATCTTTCTTTGGATTATAGTTGCCTTATAACAGTCTTCAATGCCCTCCTGAGTCTCTAGAATCAAGCTCTCTGCCAGCTCTTGAGTGACGCCTCCCCGGGATCCCCCATGTCCCAGCCATTACTGCTCCTGCTGAGCTCTCTCTGACCTCCAATCTTCCCACATGCTGTGCCCTCTGCTTAGGGTGATCTCTCCCTGTCCCTCCAGTTGGCTATTCATAGTGATCCTTCAGGTCTCAGCCTCAGCATCACTTCCCAGAGCTGTTGGGTCCTCCTTCCCTGTGTTCTCATGGTTCCATGTTCTTCCTCTGTCATAATTCCTCTCTAGGGTTTTGGTGTTCAACTGTCTATCAAGCTCAGTGAGTGGAGTGATCAGTTCTTAGAAGTTACTTCATATCCCCAACAGCAAGCACTGGATGTGGCACATAATAGATCTTAAATATTTATTGAATGAATGAAATTGCTGGGGTAATAGTTGAGAAGAGCTAGTTAGCACAGCATGGCCTTGACCCTCAGCACAGAGAAGATACTGTTGCTAATACCAGCGTTTATTGTAATACAGCAATGCAACTAAATAGATTACAAATTAATCTGAAAGCTTTTATAAAATGCAGAAATTTCTATAAAGATGGCTCTGTATCTGGTTAACTCCTTTTCAACCCAGCAAAAGAACACCTGAAACTTCGGATGGCTTAGTAAGAACTATAGTAAAGATGGAACTATAGTATAGCACTGCTTGAGGAAAAAGCTGTATCTTTTCCGGAGGAGACCGGGAGTGGATCGCGTGTGCTGGCGGTGCCAGAGGGGAGTGGGAGCAGCTTGTGCAAGCCCGCCGTGGCAGCGACCAAACAGCCTGGGTGCAGCCCAGGCGTGCCGGTGGCAGTGGCGCCAGAGGAGCCCCAGAGAGGTCCGCGCAGCAGAGGCCCATGCACACCTGAAGTGGTGCCAGAGGGAGCAGCCACACTCCCAGCAGCCGACCAGGATCCCAGTCCGATGCACAGCCACCCAGGCCAGACCCAAAGGCCACTGCTGGCACACAGCTGCCTGGCAGGGGCGTCGCTATTGCAGAGGAGAGCACCTGGCATACCTGCCACTCCCCACAGGGCTCCACGATGCTCTGATGGAGACCCCGCCCACAGCAGCTTAGGGGATTAACTCAGTGGCTGCTCCAGGAGTGCAGGTAACCGACACAGGCAGTGGAGAAGGGCAAGGCATCCAGCAAGCAGGAAAGGACTTTCTTCTCCCAGCTGACACACCCACACCCTGCCTACACCCACCACTATCACCATGAAAAAGCAAAAAAATTTAGTCCAGTCCAAGATAGTTCAGACAACACCTGAAAGAGGATCTGCAGAGACAGACCTAAGTAGTCTCCCTGAAAAAGAATTCAAAATAAAAATCATAAACATGCTGACAGAGCTGCAGAGAAATATATAAGAGCTAAGGGATGATGTCCAGAGGGAGATTACAGAAGGGAAACAATCTCTGGAAGGATTTATAAGCAGAATGGATAAGATGCAAGAGGCCATTGATGGAAAAGAAACCAGAGAACAGGAACACATAGAAGCTGATGCAGAGAGAGATAAAAGGAACTCCGGGAATGAAACAATGTTAAGAGAACTGTGTGACCAATCCAAAAGGAACAATATCCACATTATAGGGGTACCAGAAGAAGAGAGAGGAAAAGAGATAGAAAGTGTCTTTGAAGAAATATTTGCTGAGAACTTACCCAAACTAGGGGAGGAAATAGTTGCTCAGACTACAAAAGCTCAGACTACAAAAACAGAACTCCCAGCAGAAGGGGCCAAAGAGGACAACACCAAGACACATAGTAATTAAAATGGCAAAGATCAAGGACAAGGACAGAGTATTAAAGGCAGGCCAGAGAGAGAAAAAAGGTCACTTACAAAGGAAAATCCATCAGGCTATCACCAGACTTCTCAACAGAAACCTTACAGGCCAGAAGAGAATGGCATGATATACTTAATGCAAGGAAACAGAAGGGACTTGAACCAAGGATATTGTACCCAGCACGATTATCATTTAAATATGAAGGATGGATTAAACAATTCCCAGACAAGCAAAAGTTGAGGGAATTTGCCTCCCACAAACCACTTGCACAGGGTATCTCAGAGGGACTGCTATAGATGGGAGCGCCCCTTAAAAGAGCACAGAACAAAACACCCAACATATGAAGAAGGGAGGAGGAGGAATAAAAAGGGAGAGAAATAATCATCAGACTGTGTTTACAATAGCTCAATAAGTGAGTTAAGTACGCAGTAAGGTAGTAAACAAGGTAACCTTGAACCTTTGGTAACCACGAATGTAAAGCCTGCAATGGCAATAAGTACATATCTTTCAATAATCACCCTAAATGTAAATGGATTGAATGCACCAATCAAAAGACACAGAGTAATAGAATGGATAAAAAAGCAAGACCTATTTATATGCTGCTTACCAGAGACTCACCTCAAAACCAAAGACATGCACAGATTAAAAGGCAAGGGATGGAAAAAGATATTTCATGCAAACAACAGGGAGAAAAAAGCAGGTGTTGCAGTACTAGTATCAGACAAAATATACTTCAAAATAAAGAAAGTAACAAGAGATAAAGAAGGAATTACATAATGATAAAGGGCTCAGTCCAAAAAGAGGATATAACCATTCTAAATATATATGCACCCAATACAGGAGCACCAATATATATGAAACAAATACTAACAGAATTAAAGGAGGAAATAGAATGCAATGCATTCATTTTGGGAGACATTAACACACCACTCACTCCAAAGGACAGATCCACCAGACAGAAAATAAGTAAGGACACAGAGGCACTGAACAACAAACTAGAACAGATGGACCTAATAGACATCTACAGAACTCTACATCCAAAAGCAACAGCATACACATACTTCTCAAGTGCACAGGGAATATTTCCAGAATAGACCACATACTAGGCCACAAAAAGAGCCTCAGTAAATTCCAAAAGATTGAAATCCTACCAACCAACATTTCAGACCACAAAGGTATAAAACTAGAAATAAATTGTACAAAGAAAGCAAAAGGCTCACAAACACATGGAGGCTTAACAACATGCTCCTAAATAATCAATGGATCAATGAACAAATTAAAATGGAGATCCAGAAATATATGGAAACAAATGACACCAACAACACTAAGCCCCAACTTCTGTGGGACGCAGCAAAAGCAGTCTTAAGAGGAAAGTATATAGCAATCCAGGCATATTTAAAGAAGGAAGAACAATCCCAAAAGAATAGTATAATGTCACAATTATCGAAACTGGAAAAAGAAGAACAAATGAGGCCTAAGGTCAGCAGATGGAGGGACATAATAAAGATCAGAGAAGAAATAAATAAAATTGAGAAGAATAAAACAATAGAAAAAAATCAATGAAACCAAGAGCTGGTTCTTCGAGAAAATAAACAAAATAGATAAGCCTCTAGCCAGACTTAGTAAGAAAAAAAGAGAGTTAACACACATCAACAGAATCAGAAACGAGAAGGGAAAAATCATGAGGGACCCCACAGAAATACAAAGAATTATTAGAGAATACTATGAAAACCTATATGCTAAAAAGCTGGAAAACCCAGGAGAAATGGACAACTTCCTAGAAAAATACAACCTTCCAAGACTGACCCAGAAAGAAACAGAAAATTTAAACAGACGAATTACCAGCAATGAAATTGAATCAGTAATCAAAAAAATACCCAAGAACAAAACCTCCAGGCCAGATGGATTTACCTCGGAATTTTATCAGACATACAGAGAAGATATAATACCCATTCTCCTTAATGTTTTCCAAAAAGAGAAGAGGAGGGAATACTCCCAAACTCATTCTATAAAGCCAACATCACCCTAATACCAAAACCAGGCAAAGACCCCACCAAAAAGGAAAACTACAGACCAATATCCCAGATGAACTTAGATGCAAAAATACTCAACAAAATGTTAGTAAACCAATTTAAAAAATACATCAAAAGGATCATACACCATGACCAACTGGGATTCATCCCAGGGATGCAAGGAGGGTACAACATTCGAAAATCCATCAACATCATCCACCACATCAACAAAAAGAAGGACAAAAACCACATTATCATCTCCATAGATGCTGAAAAAGCATTTGACAAAATTCAACATCCATTCATGATAAAAACTCTCAACAAAATGGGCAGAGAGGGCAAGTACCTCAACATAATAAAGGCCATATATGATAAACCCACAGCTAACATCATACTGAACAGTGAGAGGCTGAAAGCATTTCCTCTGAGATCGGGAACAAGACAGGGATGCCCACTCTCCCCATTGTTACTCAACATAGTACTGGAGGTCCTAGCCATGGCAATTTGACAAAACAAAGAAATGCAAGGAATCCACATTGGTAAAGAAGAAGTTAAACTGTCACTATTTGCAGATGACATGATATTGTACATAAAAAGCCCTAACAACTCCACTCCAAAACTACTAGAACTAATATCGGAATTCAGCAAAGTAGCAGGATACAAAATTAACACACAGAAATCTGTGGCTTTCCTATACACTAACAATGAACTAATAGAAAGAGAAATCAGGAAAGGAATTCCATTCACAATAGCATCAAAAAGAATAAAATACCTAAGAATAAACCTAACCAAGGAAGTGAAAGACCTATACCCTGAAAACTACAAGACACACTTAAGAGAAATTAAAGAGGACACTCACAAATGGAAACTCATCCCATGCTCCTGGCTAGGAAGAATTAATATTGTCAAAATGGCCATCCTGCCCAAAGCAATATAGAGATTTGATGCAATCCCTGTCAAATTACCAACAGCATTCTTCAATGAACTGGAACAAATAGGTCAAAAATTCATATGGAACCACCAAAGACCCCGAATAGCCAAAGCCACCTGAGAAAGAAGAATAAAGTAGGGGGGATCTCGCTCCCCAACTTCAAGCTCTACTAAAAAGCCACAGTAATCAAGACAATTTGGTACTGGCACAAGAACAGAGCCACAGACCAGTGGAACAGAATAGAGACTCCAAACATTAACCCAAACATATATGGCCAATTAATATACAATAAAGGAGCCATGGACCTACAATGGGAAAATGACAGTCTCTTCAACAGATGGTGCTGGCAAAACTGGAGAGCTACATGTAAGAGAATGAAACTAGATCACTGTCTAACCCCATACACAAAAGTAAATTCGAAATGGATCAAAGACCTGAATGGAAGTCATGAAATCATAAAACTCTTAGAAAAAAACATAGGCAAAAATTTCAAGGACATTAACATGAGCAACTTCTTCATGAACACATCTTCCTGGGCAAGGGAAACAAAAGCAAAAATGAACAGGTGGGACTACATCAAGCTGAAAAGCTTCTGTACAGCAAACAATGCCATCAATAGAACAAAAAGGTATCCTACAGTATGGGAGAATATATTCATAAATGACAGATCCGATAAAGGATTGACACCCAAAATATATAAAGAGCTCACACACCTCAACAAACAAAAAGCAAATAATCCAATTAAAAAATGGGCAGAGGAACCTGAATAGACAGTTCTCTAAAGAAGAAATTCAGGTGGCCAACAGACACATGAAAAGATGCTCCACATCGCTTGTCATCAGAGAAATGTAAATTAAAACCACAATGAGATATCACCTCACACCAGTAAGGATCGCCATCATGGAAAAGACAAACAACAACAAATGTTTGTGAGGTTGTGGAGAAAGGGGAACCCTCCTACATTCCTGGTGGGAATGTAAATTAGTTCAACCATTATGGAAAGCAGTGTGGAGGTTCCTCAGAATGCTCAAAATAGAAATACCACTTGACCCAGGAATTCCACTTCTAGGAATTTACCCTAAGAATGCAGCACTCCAGTTTGAAAAAGACAGATGCACCCTATGTTTATTGCAGCACTATTTACAATAGCCAAGATATGGAAGCAACCTAAATGTCCATCAGTAGATGAATGGATAAAGAAGATGTGGTACATATACACAATGGAATATTACTCAGCCATAAGAAAAAAACAGATCCTACCATTCGCAAAACATGAATGGAGCTAGAGGGTATTATGCTTAGTGAATAAGCCAGGCAGAGAAAGATAAGTACCAAATGATTTCACTCATATATGGAGTATAAGAACAAAGGAAAACTGAAGGAACAAAATAACAGCAGAATCACAGAACCCTAGAATGGACTAACAGTTACCAAAGGGAAAGGGACTGGGGAGGATGGGTGGGAAGGGAGGTATAAGGGTGGGGAAAAAGAAAAGGGGCATTACGATTAGCATGTATAGTGTGGGGGGTGCACAGGGAGAGCTGTGCAACAGAGAGAAGACAAGTAGTGATTTTACAGCATCTTACTACGTTGTTGGACAGTGACTGTGAAGGGGTATGTTGGGGGGACTTGGTGAAGGGGGGAGCCTAGTAAACATAATGTTCTTCATGTAATTGTAGATTAATGATACCAAAATAAAATTTTTAAAAAACAGACAAATAGACCAATGGAACAGAACTGAGAGCCCAGAAATAAACCCAAGCATGTATGATCAACTACTTTATGACAAGAATACTCAACAGAGAAAAGACAGTCTCTTCAATAAATGGTGCTGGGATAATTAGGTATTCACATGTAAAAGAATGACACTGGTCCCATATATTACTCACTCTGAAAACTTAACTCAAAATGGGTTAAAGACTTAAATATAAGACCTGAAACCCTGAAATTCCTAGAATACCAAGAAAGCATAGAAATAAATATCCTTGACATGGGTCTTAGTAGAGAATTTTTGGATATGACACCTAGAGCAAAAGCAAAATAAAGTAAAAAAACAAGTGGGACTACGTCAAACTGAAAAGCTTCTATCCCCACTTTATAGAGGAAGGAATTGAGCTGAGAGAGATTACCTGACTAGCTAATGGTCACATAACTATTGAGTAGCAGAGCTGGAATTTGAACCAATCTGTCTGATTTGAATGCCTGACATTGATCATATGCTGATCTTCTCTGAAATCATGACATTCTTATTATCTTCTAACAGTAAAATATTTTTTTTGTTAACAGGGAAAAGCCCATTGCTCTTTTGACTCCCTGAATGCTTTCTTCAGTACATAAAAGTGACCAGAATGTTCATCTACAGCCACTGATCCTACCACACAAACTGCTGCAAAATGAGATGGTAAAGCTCTAAAATGTAATCACACAGTGTTGAGCAAAATTCTGATGTAATGAGATAACATTGGGTAAAAGTCCATGAACATTCTCAGCTGTGCCATGAAAACTTTATGAAGCAAAGAAAGACCTCAAGTGCCAGCTACTGCCTTTCAGGGAAGCCACCTGCCGTGGCCACTTCTCCAGACAGTTTCGCAAGCAAGGATGCCAACCTTGCAAGGTCCAAATCAAAGCTGAGCTGTTTCAGCAAACAACACATCCGATAGGCCTCTGAGCATCTGGGAACAGATCATCCAGGAAATGCATCTATTCATTCCACAGAAGTTACTAAACATCTACCCAAAGCTGGGGTTTGTTCAGGGCCCTACATCTAAGATGAGTGAGAGACATTGCCTCAGGCAAAGTTGAGGTAAGCCTTAACTTTATTTTACTACAGTCAAGTTTACTGGATCTAGCACAGTGCCTGCTGAATGATTCAGAAGTGAATGAAACAGAGAATTCCTGCTCTGATGAAGGTGACATTCTAGAGGGGCAGGAGAACAGATAAATAAGCAAAGAAACAAAATGTATATTATTTCAGTTGGAGATTAGGCATTTCACATCTTACCTAGCAAATGATAGAACAACTAGATAGAAAATCAGCAAGGATATAGAACTAAATAACATAACCAATAGGATCTAATTGACATTTAAAGAATGCTTCACCCAACAAAAGCAGAATACATTTTTTCCAATGTATTGTGGAACATTCACTAAGATAAACTACATCTTCATCCATAAAGAAAACTTCAACATATGTAAAAATATTGAATTTATATAAAAGTCTCTGACCATAATGGACTCAAACTAGAAATCAACAGCAGAAAGACATCTAAAACTTAACACCTGGAAATTAAATAACAGACTTTCAAATAATGCATAAGTCAGAGAGAAATCTCAAAGGAAATTAGTAAAAAAAAAATAAGCTAAGTAAGAATAAAAATACATATCAAAATATGTGGGATGCAGCTAAAACAGTACCAAAAGGGAGATTTATAGCCCTTAATGCCTACATTAGGGAACAAGCAAGGTCTCAGACCAATAACATAAATGCCTCCCTCAAGTAACTAGGAAAAGAAGAGCAAAGTAAACCCAAACCAAGCAGAACAAAGGAAATGATAAAGATAAGAGCAGAAATCAATGCAGTAAAAAAAAAAAAAAAACAGCAAAAAAGTATACAAAAGCAATGATACAATAAAGCAAATAGGCACAAATCACCAATCATACCAATCTCAATGGCTAAAATAAAAGAGTGACAATATCAAATACTGATTAAATTCAGAAAAACTGGGTTATCATATATTGCTGGTAGGAATGAAAAAACCACAGCCACCCTGGCAAATACTTTGGCAGTATCTTATAAAACTAACCATCCAGTTATCATACAACACAGCAATTGCACTATTTTTCACGGAGAAAATTACATTGACCTAAAACCTATACACAAACATTCATTGCAGTTTTATTTGTAACAGCCCCACACTGGAAGCAACCTTTGTTTCCTTCATGGGATGAATGGATGAACACTCCGTGGGACATCCATACCATAGTATGCTACTCAACAATAAAAAAAAAGAACTATTGATACACACACAAATCTGAGTAAATCTCCATGGTATTGGCATGAGTGAAAAAAGCCAATTACATACAATATGTTCCAACTTACATTTTGGAAATGACAGAACTTTAGAAATGACAGCAGATTCATGGTCATTAGGTGTTAGTGATTGAAGATGTGGGATAGAAGAGAGGGAGGCATCATTACAAGAGGGAACAAAGGATTGTGGTGACAGAAATGGTCTGTATCTCAACTGGAGAGATAGATACTGGAATCTACACATGTGATAAAATTGTATAGAACTAAAAACATACTCACATACACACACAAATTAGTACATTTAAAACCAGGGATATCTGAATAAGGTATGTGGGTAATGTCCCGGTTGTGATATTGTACTAGACTTTAACAGGATGTTGTTACCATTAGGGGAAAATGAATAAAGTGCAGTCAGGATCTTTCAGTGTTACTTCTAACAGCTGCATGTAAATCTATAACTATTTTGAAATAAAGAGTTTTTTTAAAGTAACACATCCAGAATAAAAAGAAAGAATTAGAAGAATGACATTTAAAATGAGGAAAAGGAAGTTTGCTTCAACTCTATTGTCTAGTATAAGATCATCTTTTGACGTCCTTAGCCATATAGTTTGGTTTAAATGTCTTAGAGCACACATTCTTTTTCTGGAATATGCCTCACTTCCCTACATATTGGCCTAAGAATGCTAGCAGTTTCACAGAAGATAGAAGAACAAACAGATGGTAATATGGAAAAAATAAATCCATAGACCTAAATATGAAAAACCTGGCAAGGAGAGAATGTCACCAACCAAAATCAGAATCATGTTTTAGTGAAATTGAAGATTTATTTTGCCTAGCACACATGAAGGATTACCTAGAAATTATGGAACTATGCTAGGAAAAGTAAACATTTAGTTTGAGGAATTCTCAAAAAAATAACTATACTTGGGGGAAAAAAATACAATACTGGCCTAGTATATAATTCAGTAAATCTCTAAACTCAAGACCTGTGAAGAATTTTTTTTTAAGTATAAAATTCTAAATGAAATTGCAAGTGTTTTAATTATTCATGAAGTTCCCAAATTGGTAGAGCACTTACAATTACATTTAAAAACAGACATTAATCGAAAACAACATTGTACATATTTTTTACCATGAGATTTATTTTTAAAAGCCTCATTGCATCAAAGTATTACAAACATTAGAATTTTTATATTGGTATAATTTTAGCATTGTGAATTGAATTTGTTATTTCAGTTACCACACTTTGGATTAATTTTAAATGAACGTGAGTTTTGAAAGATAGCAACAGGTCAGAAACAGAAAATATATAAGAAGCAATTTATTCTCCCTTTATCTTTGTATGTATGTTTTTGAACCTAGTGATATGCAAATAGACAAAAATCTCAAATTATTAATCTATAAATCAAATCCAGGGAACTATCACAGACAAATTCCCCTACTTTAAAAACTTGCTTCCCTAAAATTTATAAATACTAAAATTTGTATGTGTGTCCTAATTTATGTTTGACAGGTACCTTTTTGAAATGTCAATTGCTGTTATGCTATTAGACTTAAGATTCCTAACTCTTCATTTCCTATAAAAATGATAACAGCCTGTAGTATAAAGTGTGAAAAGACATTAATAGGATAAAGAAAACACTTTATATTGGCAACTCTGACACCTTTTTAAATTCTAAAGAAAGCTGTGAATAAACTATCCACTTAGAAAATCATGCTTATTCAGTTCTGATTGTAGGTAAATAATGCAAACATTTGTGAACAGATGTGTGAAACCTCATTAAAGTAAGGTATAACAATAACTTGAAAATATTTAATAAACAATTTGAACCTATACTTTTTATCTCAATTTTGCCTAAGGGCAAGAGAAAAAAAATTTTTAATTTCATGTAAATTGACTATTTCTGGTGAAATAGCCTTACACCAACTGGAGATGTCATCAAGCCTTTTCCCGTAAATGTGAGATAAGCAACCACTGATGGATACTGACCAAATTAAAGTGTTTTCAATGCTGTAGATTAGAATGTGGATAAAACCTGCTCTCTGTCATGAAGACCTGTCCACCTGTATGACACCACTATCCACCCACACTGAGAACCTGCCACTCACTTTCAGGCCCTCTTTTCTTTTGTCCCTCATATCTGACCAGTAACAAAGGTTTATTGCCTCTACCTCCCTAACAGTCCCTCCTCTTAACCCCACCTTCCAACCCACAGCATTTCTTTCCAGGACTTACCCTCACCCAGGTTCCTGCCCAGCACCAGTCTAGTCCATTCTCTGGATGGCTATCAGAGGGACTTGATTGACACCACACATCTGAAAAAAATGACTTCACTCTAACACTCAAACCCTTAGCCTGGCCTTGCATTACCTGGCCCTTCCTCACCACACCGGTGTCTTTTCTCCCCACTCCACACCATCACCACTCATATTACTTACATTCTGATCACACCAGTCTATGTGCTCTCTCCTAAATGTTGCCTACAGTTTACACTCCTGAGTTTCAATCACGCTATGTTTTTCTACCCAGATTTTCCTTCTCTTCTCACGCTGTTCTTTCAGTCTCAATATAAATAAACCCCAAGAGAGCAGTAAGTTGGTCTCTTTGGACTGCCTTATACCAAGCCCCAGAACAGCACCCAGTTCACAGCAAGTGTGTGGAGAGCTCAAAACCTAGGCCTAAAATTGGTACACATCAGTACCATTAATATTCCTTTGTCTAGAACTTGGGCACATAGCCACCTAATGTCAAGGCAATCTGGGAAATACAGTGAAGCATGTAACCAAGAGGAAGAAATAACAGACTTTAGTGAGCAGCCAGCAATCTCAGCCACACCAGATAACTATCATATATATATAATGACAACAGAAAAAAATCCAAATGTGCAAAAACCAAAGAAGAAAAACTACTTTTTCTTGAAATAAAAAACTATCAGAAGCTGACTTTAAGCCAAGTAGAAGATTAATACAAAAAAATTGATAGTGGACATTAAATTAGAGAACCATTAGATATCTAGATATTTCAGGAGTCACTGCATCTATTATCTTTTATATATGTAATTATAGTGTTCTTCAAACTATTTCAGAATATTCTTTTAAGAAATTAGTATAATATTGATACTGAAGGTAATATACACACACACAAAAAATGCAGGGCAATGTTACTTATGAAATATCAACGCAGTTATTTTAAATGAAACCTCTTTAAATAGAATATACAGCACATTGAAAGAATAAGTCACCATTAATCAGTGGAGGTAACTCAAAGAATGTAGGACTGTTCAATAGCAGACGTCTATTGATATAAATCACCATATTAATAAGTCCAAAGAGAAAAATATCATTACTTTCATAGACAAAAAGAAGGAATTTGATAAAATCTCAAATCCATTCTTAATAAAAGAAAAATCTCTTAATACATAGATATTTCCTTGCTGTGTTAACCCCTAATATGCTAAATCAATTTTTAAAACTATATAATTATATAACTGGAAAACTTAGGGAAATCTATTGAAAATTATAACAAACAATAGCATAGTTCAGCTAACTTGATACAAAATTAATATATAAAAACTAATGGTAAATCTGTACACAAAAAATTACCAGTTAGAAAATATCCTGTTTAAATGGCAGCTAACAGAATTAAAGGCCTAGAAATGAACTTAACAAGAAATTTACAAGATTATATTATATGAAGCTGTTAAATTCTGTGAAGGTACCAAAAGTAAAATGGGAATAAACAGAAGATTAATTGTTCTTGTCCTAGAAGACTCAGTATCAAAATGAAATTAACTCACTAGAAAGTAAGTATAGATCTCATGAAATTGCAATAAAATATCAATAGATATTTTTAAATTACTGAACAAAGGTATTTCTAAAGTTCATCTGGAAAAATATGTTAGAATAAAACAGAAAATCCTGGAAAAAGGGAAGTATTGAGTAATGACTAGCTCTATTTGATAGGAAAGCATACTATCAAGTTATAGGATTAGAAGAGTATGATATTGATGTGTAAGTAAGCAAACAGATAATAAAACAGGATAGTGAGTCCAGAAGCAGACACAAATACATCCTGGATTTCGTACAGCCATATCTTCTATTACAGCCATCAAATGGAAGGAATTGAACTTATGAAGAATTACATTGAATACTCCTGCTTTTACTTAATAAGTCATTAACTTGTGTGTAAGAAGATCAATTAGGATTCCCTCTGAGCAACAGAGGACAGTGAGATCAGAGTCAGTAAGCAGCTCCTTGAGTTACATAGCTGGTGCATGTTCAATTGAGATTTCCTCTAAGATACTCTAGTACACAGGAGTGATAAGTTCTTCATTTACATTAACTTCATTGGTTTTTTTCTACCCTAAAAATTCAATTATTTATATACTGAGACTCCTATAAATGATTTGTCATGAGGGTTATTTTAAGATTATATATCTCATGGCTATCTATGAAAGATGAATCAGTATAGCTAGATAACCATATTCTAGAGAAATTAATTAATGAAATTTGCCTTTGTTATATCATATAATAGCTAAATATTAATTATTGAAGTTACTGTATAGATTTCAATAGGGTGTGGGATTGTTTTAGCGTAAGATTTTTTGTTTTGAGATTCAGGAAACCACATAATTTTCTGCCACTGAAATAATAGTAAGAAGATTTTCTGTTTAGAGCAAATCACCACCATGCCACAAGGGAAGAACTCTGCCACAGTAAAAGGGCATCCTACACACGGAGGGAGAGGGAGGGTATGTTCAGGAAATGGACAACTGGGTCACCATCTAGAAAATGATAAAAATCACATCCCTTTTTCATTCTTTATGTCAAAATTAATTTCAGATGAGTCAGTGATTTAAATGCAAAATGAAATTTTGAAAGCTCCAGAACATAAGAGAAATTTTCATTATAATCTCAGAGAACATGTGCCATGTCTATCTTCTTCACAGCTGCAATCCCAGCAGCCCAGCCTCTTAACAAATATTTCCTGAATTAGGAGTAAGAGCCACATTCTAGAAAGTGCTCACGAAAGGAACGAAAAAAATCCTTCTGCCAGAGTCTTTGGGAAAACATGGCATTGCATCTAGTAATAACTGCTTAAATAAATTTTGGAAAGGGACACACTCAGACCCCCAACTGAGAGAAGTCGAGGGTCTCCTGACAGCAGAATGAGATCCCAGCCAACATCCGCAGGGGAGTGCCTGCCCTCTCCTGCAGCAGAGAGCTCCTCGGCCAACATCTGTCATCCTCAGCTCCTGCCCAGCCGAGTTGTAGCCTATGTTCTTCTCATTCTAGCTCCCTGGCAGGCCTCCAAAAGGGATGCTTCTGATGACTCCATCTGCCAGTAGTTGTAGAGTATGTCACACAGACAAGCTTGCCTGTGACTCTGCAAGGGAGAACAGGCAAATGCTTCAAGGATGACCTGGTGCGGAGCTTCAGGTGGTGTGGCAAAGCTGTGGACTGCTGAGAAACAGCAGCCCAGTCAGAGCAACTCAGCAGGAAGCTATTAGGATCGGGGCAGCTCATTCTGGGCAAAGGAATCTGTCCGATTGAGGCTGAAGCAGCTTTAGTGCCAGAGGCAGGCTTTATTCAAGAGATGCTATACCCAATAAGCAAAGATGAGCTTCATGTGGTTTCAAGAGGAAGGCTCACAGATCCACACTGATCTTTTCCAACCCCCCTGAGCAAACAATAATCAATCGTGCTGACAACCTGAAAATTAAAAACTATCCAAAAAGCATCTGTGGCAGATTTAAACAAAGGGCTTAAGCTTGGCTGAAACTTGAAGTTTCTCCAAGAGAAAACTCTGCGGGAAGTTTCCCCACAACACTGACTGCCCTCGCTCGGTGTTCACCTTCTCTAACATTGGCACCATAGATTAAATCAGTCTGCAAGGATTTTATAAGGACCCACCATGAACCCAACACAGTGCTAGTTCCTGATGAGAATTTGAACATTTTAAAGGCACATACCTCAGTCTTCTATATGCTTTTAAAATTACATCATAAAAGTAAATGTATGTCACATTAAATGTTTAGGGAACAATCAAGCATGGAAGCATGGTGATGATCATAAAGCAAGTGAGCAGAGGCCAAGAAAAGGGAGAAATACAAATAGGGAAGTAGGATGTGATCTCGGCCTTGGCAGGAGGGAGAGCGGTATGGGGAAAAAGGGGAAAGGAAGAACATTGTGGACGGTAGGAACAGAATGAGTGGGGACTCAAAAGGGGAGGAGAGCTGGCGTGAAACTAAGGTCATGGCATCTGGTGAGAATTCAAGAATCTGTGTCTCCAGGGAAGATATTTGGGCTAATGATTCTGTTTCTGGTTTTCTTTAAGTTTTCAGTCCATTGTGCCAGGCTAACTCCAAACTACCTTATATTATTTGAAAGAGCTTCCTGAAAATAACAAGTTGGGCTAGTACTTAAAATGTTAGAGCTCTGAGGGATCATCATTCTCACCTTGGCCATCATGTCATTTTACAGATTTGGGAAGGTTGCCCTGCAGGTTAAAGCTACCAGTTCTCTAAATAATCTCATTCATGGACCTTTGTCTCTAAGCCGTATTTCACATCTTAAGCCTGGAAGGCTTTCCCTTTGGTCTCGCAGTTTCACCAAATTGTGCACCCTCAGAGCAGGGACATCTATCAGCTTTATCTATCACAGAGTAATTATTAAACATGAACTATGCAAGCATGTGGGTTAATACAATAGGTCTGTATATTGAGAAAACTCAAGAGAATCAGTGAGAAACTCCTATAAAAATCAGAGAATGTGGTAAATAAACAGGATATAAAATTTACATATGGAAATCAATAGCTTCCATATAAACAAACACTGAAGTGCTACCTACATAAAAGAAGACAAGGCCCCACCTTAAAAAGATAAACTACCTAGGCATACTCTGCAAAAACTACATAAAACCTGCATAAGGAAAAATTTTAGGCACTACTGAGGAGGGATCTAAAAGTACACTTAAATAAATGGGAAAACATTTTCTGCTCTTATATGAAGACTCAATGTCAGTGGAGGGATCAAACTTTCACCAAGAAACAAACAGGTAAGTACAAAATACAGGCCATGCCTAATAACTGTCTTCTTCCAGTAGGTCAGTGGTATGGTTTATAAAAAGCGGGGGGACAGGAGGGGTAAGGGAGGGAGGAGGGCAGGATGGGAAGGAGATTGATTTAGATTAAAGGAAATTTAAGACATAATTCAACAAACTTTGTGGGCCTGTGTAGGTTCTATTTCAAACAAACCAACTTTAAAAAGAATGTTTATAAATGTCTGGGTAGTTGAGGATACCAAAGTGTTATTTTTTTATTTCATTACATGTGATAACAGCATTGTGGATATGTAACAAAATGTCCATAATTTTTAGAGATGCATTATTAAGCACATAGCAGTGAAATAACGTACTTGAAATTTGCTTTAAAATAATTCATCAAAGAAAAAGCCAAAAGGGACACAGACAAAGCTAATATGGCAAAATTATTGAATACAAATATTGATTTGTGGAGCTCAATTATTACTGTTTACTTTTACGCATTTTAAAAATATTTGTAAAATAACTAAATTATTTCTTAAAAAAAGAATGAGTGCAAGTAATAGGCTTAAGGGAAATGATGATTTGAAGAATCACTGAAGGAAATAGGAGTTGGGCTGACCAAGAACAAATAAATAAAAGGTTTGAAAATAGTACAAAGGGTTTTTTGTTTGTTTGTTCTTTGGTGGGTGGGGGCAGGGCAGCAGGAAGCCTTATCCCCAGGCTCTCAGCAGCCCTGTGGCCACCAGCCAAGAGTCTCCAGACTGGACCAGGCCAACCCTCACAGCCCGGCCTAGGGTGGCAGGGCTGGTGGCCTGGGTCTGTCCCAGGAGGGGCCTCAGTGGGGACACAGGCATGCAGGAGAAGGAAGGGGTTACTCTTTTTGGAAAATCAGGCACTTGTTGACTGGCATGTCCATCATCCTCTCCGGGATCGGGCAGCTGGATGAATGCCAGGGTGAAGGTCCTGACTTAGGGGCCAGTCTGCATGGGTACAGGAACAGAAATCATATATAGGAGTCAGACATTTTTCTCCTTAAGTGCGGGAAGAAGAAAGAAAAAAAAAAAGAGAGAATCAAGGCATTACACACCTTCCCAAAGCCAGATAATCCAATCACATAAAGATCAAGCCAAACTCTAAGGACAACTAATAAAACAATCTAAAATAGGCTTTCCAGTAATGGGGGAAACAGGAAGAGACATAGCATGGGGGCGGGCACAATGAGCCACACGCAGCCAAAAAATAGAATAAATCTGTCTTCTAAACATGTACCCTTCTCTGCATGGATCTTGTTTTTAGGCCTTCCTTCTTAACTGCAGCCAATATTGTTTACTCCCTTCCTGGTCTCTCTGAACAAGAGCTCGTGTACCTAGCACTGTTCATAATTAATAACGACACTGGCTGACATTTATCTAGCCTCATGGTAAACTGGGGCGGCTGCACGGAGAGTATTTCCGTGAATCCACATAGCAAACCAGGCCTCACCCATGTGAACTGGATTTGAGCTCGAATGACCTGACTCCAGCGCCCAAACTCCCAAGCAGGGGGCAGTACTGTAATTACAGCTCTTTAGAGGCTACCTCCCCGATTTTCTCTCCTTTAAGAAAGCATTTCAGCATGTAAACAAGTGATGTTTTTAGGGATTGCATTGAAACCACGTTAATTTATATTTTAAAAAAACTCACAAATTTAGATCTTCAGTTATTATTACTAATAAATTTCCTGCAACAAATCTCACAACTGATTATGACACAAATATGTAGTAAAACTGGGACTGAGAACTATGCGTCTAATATGCTTATCCTATAGAGCACTTAAAAAATTTCTTTTCTACATTTAATTATGTAATTAAGTTTTCTAATTTATTTTGTTTGTGCCAGATATTCCCAGTGAATCAGAATCTTCTGGAGGGGAAGAATTAAGTCCTGTGATGTTTTTTTAAATTCTCCAAAACAGCCAGAAATGCCACAAATCACTTAAGAAACATTCTCTGAATAGAACCAAATTGCCGCTGAAACAGTAGTGGTAAGATCAGGTAATATTAGGATGGGGTTTTACTATTTATAACGCTTTCATCATCAGTCTTCTTCTGAAAGTTCATAGAAAAGAATCAGAGACCCCAGTGCAAAGGGTTGTGATAGAACAGGGATTTTTAATCCTGTCTCCTCAGAGAGGTCAGGAATGGAAAAGTTTTCTAGAACTTTGAGTGTATAACCAGAAGCACCTAATGACATAGCTGGGCCTATTTTGTTTTAGCTCTGCACCCAGTGCATTCTGACAGAGCTGCAGAAGCCGCAGAAGCCTGTGTTTACCTAAATAAGATCTTTTTAACAATGTCACCCAGACCTAACTCTATTAACATGTAAATGAAATTGGTTCTCTGCACCAAGAACATAAATGCTTACCTAGCAAAATAACTCAAAGCTTAAAAAAAAAAAAAAGATAACTAATGCAAATTTCTCAGTATGGATTCCTAAGATGAAAATAACTTATCTACCAAGCTGGGCAGTTTAAAAAGCCGAGAGCATTGAAAGAACCCTTGGCATGAAGTATAATGTGACTAAAGACATTGCAAGCTTAAAAGATCAGACAAAAGGAAAACCTTAGTATGTGCAACATCTAAGATAATTTTCCCAAAGAAGTGATCATGCTCTTATCATTTAATCTGAGGAGTAGCAACTTCCTTTTCGGAGCTCCCTAGGAGAGCCATACTCCTAGTGGGTGAGGATCTCTCTGTGCTCTGTGGCCTCTTGTTCCTGACATGCACCTGGCTGCATGCATACCCAGCCTGGAGAGCTGGCCCTGCCAGCCCTCTCCAGAGCCTTCTCCTGCCCCACAGGTATACAGCTGGGTGGTGAATTGAGTCCAAGGCCTGTCCTGCAGACCATCTAACTAGCTCTTCACTTCTTCAACTACTCCCTCTGTGTTGCTAATAAGAGGGTTTCAGACCCCAATACTTGGAAGGAAGGCAGTGCTAATTAAGCTTCAAGCTCCCAAAGAAGGTAAAAGGAGGCATGGATGTCAGACAGCATTTGAGTATTGCTAGAGTCATAATCATACCATTCAATAACATCAGAGTTCTACTATAACCCAAATTATTGTTAATGCTGTTTTTATTGCTATTAATGTTGACTTAGAAATGGAGAAGGTCAGTGGTGTACTCAATTGCCTTAAAAAAGGTCTCCTTTGTCCTAGGGGTCACCTGTACTTCAGCCCTATCTTACACTAATATCTCACTTTCCCACTAATCTTTCCTATTATTTTAGGTATCTTTTATTGAGTGTCAGACATTGTACTAGTCAGTTTTGTACATTTCTTTTTTTATCTCAGTACTAATTAATTCATGTTTACTATTCATCCTGAAATTAATTATCTCCATTTTATATAAGAGGAAATGGACAATCAGAGAAGTTAACTAACCTAAATCCACACAGCTGATGAGTGGGAGACCCAGATCTGAACTCCAGATCTGTTTGATACCAACGAGCATGCCTCTCACTAATGTCCCCACTGTGCCATTCCCACCTGCAGCTGAGAGCTTCAGTCGCTTGAGTTTGGTAGAAATGGGGTCCAGCTCATGGGTTCAGTCTCCATCAGTCTAGATTCCCTCACTATTGATTCAATTTCTGTCTCCAAACCACTGCAGAGCCTCTCATTCCCTACCCCTAGCCCATTAAAAAGGTTTCTCTGATCAGGAAGGATAGTTGCCTCATGGTTTGACATAAGTCAGACATCCTTACCTAAAAATTAAGACCTCTGAATTTCCAGAGCAGACAACAATCAGGCACAAGTCAACCAGCTGCCATCTCTTGTCACTCAGTGTTTACCGCCAAACAACACCAGAACACAGTTTCAGGTGTAGGTAGAACAGTTCTCTCACTACTGAGATTCTAGACTTGATCGGTGTTGGCAGTGCTTAAACCTCAGGCCCCGTATTTCTTCTCACTTCAAGAAAGAGGAAAAAGTACCCATATAGTTTAGTGAAATATTGGAAAAGGCCCATTTACCTTTGGCAATGTCTCTGTCAGAAAGAGCATCTGCTGTGTGTGTTGCAAGGAATACCTGCAGACCTCTCAGTCATCCTGAGAAAGCCAGAAATGAAAATGGAAGTTTGAGGCTGAGCGGAAGGAAGATCATATACTTGGAAAACAAGATAAATGGTAGGACACTGCATGCTGTCAGTTCAGTCTGAAAGGATCAAAGAACAGTGCCGGGTCAATGGGTCTGACTCCACTTTGTCAGAACATTGCTGTAGCATTGCTTTCAGTCACCTTGGTACACAGGCATCTTCTGACCTTAGGTCTCACCAGTGAATACAAATATTGGCAGGAAATCCCAATATTCATCAGCTCACAAGGATTATTTTAACCAGAATGATTTCATTATAAAGCTTGTGTATTCCTTATAAAGAAAAGCAGAAGCTCTAGAAAGGTGTCTCTCCAGATAGCTCACCCATCTCGGTCTTCCTTGAAATCAGCTGAGCAGTACTTCCATGCATTTCCTGTGAACTGAACAGTCACTGGAGCAAAAAGACTGATTGTCAGGAGAGTTCACTGAACATGTAAGAAACTTGACCACAGACAATACAGGCTTCCTCTAGTCATTCTGAAGATATAGAAGGAATGTTTTGAAAATACATCTTCAACCTGATAGTAGAACATTGCCCCACCACCCAGAGAGCTCTTTTCTGTTTTCACCAAACTAACCCTTCCTCATCCACTAAGACTCAGCTAAGGCCCTGTTCCCACACCTATGGGATACACTGCTTCTGTGTGCCCATCTAGCACTGTGCTTACCTTCAGCACAAAGGCACTCCATGTTATAATCACCTATCTGTCTGTGTCTCTCCTATGAGAATACGAGGAGCAACTATGGTTTTTTCACTTTTTTATCAAAGTCCAGCTCAAGGCCTAGCACATAAGCATTGAATGAATGTTTCTTGAATGAATGAATGGGAGGATGCATAAATGGAATGGATAAATGAGTGAACAAAAGAGCAACTGAATAAACGAAAGAAAAGCACACCTCAGGAAAAAGATTTGGAATTATGCTCTGGGCCAGGTCAGCCCAAATGGCAGTGGGTCTATATTATCAGGAACAGTAGGCCAAGATGATAATTTCTTACTAGTGTCACTAGAGAAGAACACAAATTCTACCTTTCTTCCCCAAATTCCTATATATCTGCCCCCCAGTCTTCCAAACCTCACATAACCTCTTCCTCCTCCTTCACTGAGATGTGTAGACATAGGCTGCACACCTAAGACACCAGGGGTGCCCAAAACCAAGCCCCCTGGAGAATACCACTTCTCTCTGAGCCCCAGTGACATCACGAGCTTCCCAGCTTCACCCACCAGGAACCAAAAGACCAGGACATTCATAAAACTTTCAACTTCAGAAACCAGGAGAGAGAGGGCAGGAGAACATATCTCAACTAAAAGCCCAGGGGCACTTCTTATGCTCCCAGGGCAGGAGGGACCACTGGACTGAAGCCATCAGTGGGGAAAAGTGAGTTCCAGGGCAAGCTGCAATCATTGCTGGGCTGCAGACCTCAAACTCAAAAGCTCATTTGCAACTATTTGCAAACCTTTGTGTGCTATTTGCCTAGTGCTCTAAAAACTCTGTTGTTTTTTATTTCTCCCAAAGTTCTCCATTTAGTTTTTCCCATGCCACAAAGACTGGCTCAGCCTGCAAGGCAGAAGTTGGGGGAAAGACGAAAGATATAATAAAACCACCACCACTGATTGAGAGCCTTTGGGGCACAATCTCTTTGTAAAAATATGTGAAGATGATGGGTACTTGATTCTAGAGGCACCAGTAAACAATTTAAACCTAAAATCTAAATCCTGCAACCGAAAACCCAGATATCAAATCACTTGTTTGAAGCTGACCCAACAGAGAAAGGGCCCAATAAAAGAGGATGCATAAAATAAGTCTCACTAATCATACAGCAGACGAGGGATTTTATATCATTACTGCCCTTTCCAATATGCTGGGAACTCCTAAAATTCTTTCAAGATGTGAAAGTATTCTTTCAAATACTAAGTCTATGTATTCTATCCACATAACCTTCAAATAGCTGAAATACCCAATAAGAATGAAGACCTTTTCAGTCTGACCAGTTGAGGTTAAGAGGATTGGTTTGACCCATATTTACCAGAAGAGATTGCATTCATTAAAACTTGGTTGTCCCTACAATTTACATTTTCAGTGCCTGTGAGCAATTCTTACAGGAAGTAAAAGAAAGCAAGGTTCAGAACTTCATCGTTCCACTTTGCAGTTATTATATTTTAATGGAAATTTGTATTTTCTTTTTTTAACTGCAGTACTTGAGGCAAGTCCATATGCAGCATAGTAATATTCTTAAATCACACAGCAGAGATTCCAGAAAACGTCCCTTGTGCATAAATAGAACCATTACCATACTCTAATGCAGTGTAACAATACACAACACAGTCATGCACATTATCTTACAACAAACTGGGTCATTACAGTCATTTACCCAATGCTCAGATGAAAAGACCATTATCATGAGGTAGCTGGGGGAGGGATGAAACCGATTTCCCAGAAACCAGTGCCTGAGCAGAGAGTGGACTGAACAGAGAAGAAACTGTCCAGGACTTGGGGGAATGGCTAATATTCACTTCTGTTGTTTTTGTCTCTCCCCTCCAGCCTGAAAAGTAAGAAGCAATAGTATTCAACTTCATGGGACCTGAGCCACACATTGTGCCCAGAAACACTAGATGCGTGCCTTCTGGTTTTGATTTCTGGAATGTGAGCGCTGCCCTCTGCTCCACTGATTGTCCATAATATGGTTACCTGGACATTGATTGAGTGACATATGATTTCAAGGGCAAACTTGATTATTAGGAAGCTCGACTTATTCTGCTTTCCAGATATGGACACAAAGAATAGCCCATGTCAGTGATTTTTTTAGATATGACAGCAAAAGCCCAGACAACAAAAGCAGAAATAGGCAAGTGGGATTGAATCAATTCTTTCTACACCATAAAACAAACAACAAACAGAGTGAAAAGGCAACCTACAGAATGGGAGGAAATATTTGCAAACTATGTAACTGATAAGGGGTTAGTATCCAAAGTATATAAGGACTCATTCAACTTAATAGCAAAAAAAAGAATAACCCAATTTTTAAAAATGTACAAAGGACGTGAGTAGACATTTCTCCAAAGAGGATACACTATTAGCCAACAGGAATATGAAAAGAAGCTCTACTTCACCAATCAGGGAAATGCAAATCAAAACTGCAATGAGATATCACCTCATGTCTATTAGAATGCTTTTATCAGAAAGAGAAAAGATAACAAACTCTGGTGAGGATGAGGAGAAAAGGGACCCTTGTACACTGTTGGTGGGAATGTGAATCAGTACAAGCATGATGGAATACAGTAAGGACATCCCTCAGAAAATTAAAAATAGAATACCTATGATCTGGCAGTCCCACTTTGGAGTATATATCCAAAGGAAATAAGGTCAGGATCTCAAAGAGAAAGCTCTACTGCCATATTCATTCCACATTATTTACAATAGCCAAGATAAGAAAACAACCTATGCGTCTCATCAACAAATGAGTAAATAAAGAAAATGTGGTGTATACATTCAATGTAATATTATTCAGCCATAAAAAATATTCAGCCATAGGAAATCCTACCATTTGTGACAACAGGATGAACGAACCAAAGACATTATACTAAGCTAAATAAGTCAGTCACAGAAAGACAAACACTGCATGACCTCACTTATATGTAGATTCTGAAATAGTCAAACTCACAGAAGCATGGAGTAGAATGATGGTTGCCAGGAGCTTGGGTGAGAGGAAATAAGGACATGTTGGTCAAGAGGCACAAAGTTTCAGTTATGCAAGATGAATATATAAGGTACAGCGATGAGAATACAGTTAACAATAGCCTGTATACTTGAAATTTGCGAAGAGGGTAGACCTAAGAGTTCTGATCACTCACACACACACACACACACACACACACACACACACACACACACAAATATGGTAACTGTGTGATGTGATGCATTGTTAATTAGCTTGATTATGGTGATTATTCCATAATGAATATGTATATCAAATCAAGTTGTACACCTTAAATACATACAATTTTTAATTGTTAGTTATACCTCAATAAAGCTGGAAGGAGAAAAAAAGAATAGCCCATGTGTTATGCCTCTCCTGTGTGCTTTCAAGTGAGTTTTCTGAAGATGTTTTCATAAGCAGATAAAAGATGGCAGAGCAAGTTTGGGCAATTGAAGTTAGGTTGAGAGATGTTGGAAGAAACTGTAAAACAGGTTCAAACAACCATTGCAACCATATGATTTTTTAAAAATTCATATTTTTATGCACTAAAAATATTCTTACTAATAATTCCAGCTAATATAGATATAATAAATCATCCCATTCTCCCAAACTTGATAAAACCAATAGATGGAAATGGAAGTTGTATTAATAGCAGTTAGCATCAACAAGAGTTAAGCAGAACCTCAAAAGGTTGCAGTCACCATGTTTCATGCACCACTCCGGTCTGTGAAACTAACTCGCATTCATTAAAACACAAATGAGACTGAGTTCGGTGCCTGAATGCCAGTTTATCGATTTACAGTTTAGCAGTGTTGGCTGACACAGATGAGAACGTGCATGTCAGCGGTAGCTGCTCGGGAGCTCCCTTGCCGTATGTCCTGTGCATTGACAAGAGCTCCTCTCCTTAGGACAGGAGCCTTCTTTTTCTCCTTTCCTCTTCCTGTGGGGTGTCATTAAAATGCAATGGTAGAGACATTAAAAGCCATTGGTAGGAACATAATAGTGACTAGCTGTCACAAGAGCCTTTGTCAAATTAGAAGGGATGCAACTAGTTATGTAATTCCCCAAATTTAGTATATTTTTCTTACTAGAAAACAAAGGTTGTTGAGAAATGCTTCTTATTTTTATCACAGAATCATATCATACTAAAGTAGAAGAGACCCTGGAAGGAATCTAGACCAATTCTCTTACTTATTCATCATTTAAGAAATCTGCATTAAGAAGCTTGTACCTAACATGAGCAAGGCAAGAGTTCACGCACTTTGGCTGCACAGTGAGCCAGACTGAGAAGGACCCCTGTCCTCATGGAGCTTACATTTCCCTGGGGAAAGATACAAAATAAACACAATAGATGCCGAACCATATAGAACACAAAAACATGCTTTGGACAAAAGAAAAAATGGAACCTAGTAAGGAGGAGTAGCAAGTGCGTCTGGTAGGGGCTCAGAACAATTTGAATAGTGTAGTCAGGAAAGACTTCATTGAGAAAATACCATTTGAACAAAAGCTTGAAGGAGATGAATAAATTAACCCTATGGACATCTGCAGGAAGAACATTTCAAGCAGGAGGAACAGGCAGAGCAAAGACCCTAAGACTGAAGTGAGTCTGAAATGTTCAAGGAGAAGCAAGGGGCCAGAGTGGCTAGAGAGAGTAAGAGGAGATGAGTCAGAGAAACCACGGAAGGAGGGATCCAGTGAGGGGCCCTGAAGACCTCGATTTATACTGAGTGAAATGCATTTCGGAGCAGGAAGTACAATGACCAACATTTTAACAGACTCCTTCTGGCTTCTCCACTGAGAAGAGATGGTAGAAGAGGGGATGTGAGTCAGGAATCCAGATAAGAGGGAAGGGAGACAGATACCAGAGTTGTAGTTAAGGAAGTGGTGAGAATTGGTGGGATTCTGAATTCGTACTGAGGAAAGACACAACAAAATAAGTGAATGGATTGGGAATTCTTTGTTAGTCAAGGAAGATTCTGAGATTTTTGGCCTGACCAACTGTGAGTCGCCTTCAGTACCCTTTCTTCAAAGGCTCCATCAGCCCTCAGATATGTGAGGGAGTTGGGGAGTAGGCTCTATTACTTAATTACATTGGAAATTTGGGGAATTGGGAGATGGTGAGGCAGGTATACAGTTCCCGTGTTCTAACGTACATTTTGCCTCTGAATCACTAATTAGTTTCCCTAAGCTTGCAGTCTTCTAGGAAATGGCCATCCTCTGCCCATCAACAACAGTTAGGCAGACTTTCTGCTTCAAAGCACCCC
Source organism: Manis pentadactyla (assembly GCF_030020395.1). Lineage (NCBI taxonomy): Eukaryota > Metazoa > Chordata > Mammalia > Pholidota > Manidae > Manis > Manis pentadactyla. The sequence continues at coordinate 36,351,049 of NC_080031.1, read as the reverse complement.
TGGCTCTTGTTACAGAAACCCTCACACTTCAGGACTGGATGGATCTCCCTGCGTCTTGGTGGCCTTTACAGATGACCTGGACAATGCTCTGAAGTGTGAACTCACTGACTGTACTGTCTCCCCAACCCTGGCAAGGGTCTTAGTGACTATTCCAAATGGTTTGGTGTTCTTGCTTTCCTCCTGAAGCCCATGATAAGCCCAGAGAACCGGAAGGCCACACATGTTGTCATTTAGTCCTAAGCCTGTACCAAAACCTTGCATTAGGGCTTTTCTGGCAATAAATTTTTGAGGTGCTTGTGAACTAACTACTTCCTTCTCACCACAGCCTCTATCACAATGGCCATGGCTAAACAAGGGGTGCTTTGTTTTGATGAAGCCATAAGCAGTGGCCCACTATGCAAAGCAGAGCCACTCTGGTTAAGGTGCAGGTAGGAGGCAGGGAATCCCACCCTCTTGGCCTCCCTCACACCACCACCACCTTTCCCACTTTCAAGCTCCACTGGGGTGTCCCCTAAGCAGGCACTGAGGAAAACTTAGAGTTCTGTGGAACACAGTTTGAAAACCAAAAGACCATGGTTTACAATAAGAACAGTGACACACATAGGTAGAAAGCATTCATTCCCTGACAGTTGGTCAGGCTTAAGAAACTTAACCTACACAGTCCTACAGTTTCCCATATTTCTGAGTAACTGCTAAATGCAACCAAGCTCTCTCACAGCATGGAGGCACCATCTGCCGGAGCCGATGGGCGGAGTCCGGTGAAAAGCCATGAGAACTGTCAACATCCTTTATTTCCTTCCTTGCCTCCTCTGAGGAGGCACATTTCAGCCAAAGTTTAAAGGTTCTTGTTAAGGCTGAAAGAGAACTCCCCAAGAATACCTCCCATCTTCGGACCTCATCCTTACAAGAGGCTGATCACATTTCCACACCATTTTCTCCACTATAAAAATGTACTTCTCTGATGGCATGCCAAGACTTGGGGCCATAGGCGTGACATGTTATAGCCAAGGAGTCTAGCCGGGGCTGATGGAGCCCAGCATTTTTCCCCAGAAAGGGTCATCTTTTTGGATACTCCATGCCCAGGTATCGGCTAAAGATCCTTTCCCTGAACCACTTTTCCTAGTACCTCCCTTAAAGAGCAGTCAACCTCACAGAACTAGAAAGACTTTGGTCTGGATTCTCCTCACTTCCAAACTACTGCATGTGGTTAATGGGGGAGAACAGCCCTTGGCCTGATTCCATGCTGCCCGTACCATCCGAGCCCTGAAGCAGTGCTGCCCGCACTTGGAGACGCACCAAGACTCCCCAAAACATTGTTTCTCCAGCTCCTGACTCTAGTTTATCTTCCACTAGAGGCTCTAAAGCAATCCAAATGATCTGTTCCTTCACCATCTTAATCTTTTCTTGTGTCACCCTTGTACTTTTACAGAAACGCTCGTCATTCTTCTCTTGACTGAGAAAGGGACAGAGGTCCGCATGAGCATCATTGCATAAGAAGAGACCCAGGGAAAGGTAGGCTCGGGCTGTCGGAGCCTAGCCCAAACTGTGCTCAGGCTCAGCCAAGGACTCAGCGCAGCTGCACTCAGATGAGGAACCTGACTGCCACCCGCCAGTGAGGAGGCCTGCCCAAGGTCACAGAGGTCACTTGTGACCAAGTTGCATGTGAACTGGCGTCCCTCGACTCCTTATCTAAAAGGCATAAACTCTGGAAAATGACAACAGAGATTTTTCAAATGTCAAAATATTTTATTATTTAAAAATTTTAAATATAACCTACAACAAATGATGTATTTATCACAGGAAGAAAAACTAATTGTTCTACAGAGGTTCCTTTTTCAGCCTACTAGCGACCAACTTTTATCCTTTATTATTAATTAGCAATGAGATGTGTCCCTACAACCTAAAATGCGTTGGTCATAAAAGTAGAAAAGGAGCGTACCGAATGTCTGACAAAATTCCTCCCAAACCCTGAACCCCACAGTGACGGGATGGGTGGCTGCGTGTGTCTCTATAGCAAAGTAGAAACCAGCACATTGACAAGGCTTATATAACTGCTTCTCAAAGGTTAGAAACTGTCCCCAGTGGCACTTTCTGAACTCATGGAGTCATCTGCTGGGATACGGCCTTCACTAATGGAGAAGGACTTGGTCATTATGCCCTGTACTTCGGAGCTAAATTATCTTGCATACACACAAGTCGGCAAGGCTGTTTTCCACCAAATTGCGAACAATCAGTTCCCACAGTAACTGTTCTGTGAATTCCCCTGTCTGCATAGACAATGGGTTCCAGCCCCAACTCTAATGCATGAATATGGCATCTCCTGTTACCACAGAGCAGCACATCAGGGGAAGCCAGGAAGGCACTGATACTGAGGGTGTCATGCTGGCCAAATTCAAGAAAGAAAAGTGACCGCTTGAAATCACAGCACAATGAAGTGTGGAAAATCTGAACAGGTACATGCCTTTTAACAGAGGGCATCTTACAGATCTCTGTATTTTATTTCTTAGAGAAGGCATAGAGGAAGAGGGGCTGAAAGTGGAAGGCAAATGAGCAGGACTAGGGTAGAAAGGCCAGGATCCTGTCTTCTTTTCTTTTCCTTTGTGTGGTCTTAATCCGTGGAAAAACAAAATTGTTGGATGCTGAGAATGACAAAAAATTATTTACCTTTATCTAATTCACCACTTGCTTACCTAGCGACACTTTCTTTACCCAAGGCCAGTGTTAAACTTTTAAAACAATAATAATACAGGACCAGACCGCTGACTCATTGTCAGCTACTCCGCTCACTCTGACCCCTTGGCTTTTCTCTGTCCAAAAGCACCAATCACTCTCCTCCCACCTTTTTCTGTCTCTAGGAAGTTCAGTCTTTCAACCCTTCACTCTCCAGAATTTAACTAATAGACTTAGCTATGTACAGAACCCAGAAAAGCATGTGGTCTTCCCAATGCCTCCATCAGGATATATCTGTTTCTGCTTTCCAATGTACCCCCTGCACATAGTAAGTACTTAACAAAGATTTGCTGAAAGAGCAAATGAACCACACTTTCCCTTTCTGGCCACCTGGTGTAGAGGAAGGGGCCCTACCTTCTGTGACTCTGCTTTGTTAGTTTCTTACATTTTCTCCAACTCAACAAGGCCCTTTTGAGTTCCACACTTTTTCTTCAGACTGTGGAGAACACACTGACCGTCTCAGTGGCGCCCTAACATTCTATGTGAACATCAGATGCAGCTCACGTTCTGCGTCCTTCAGGAAGCTTCTGCTGCCTACACGAAAGCTCAACGTGACATTTCTCCACTGCTCTCAGTGTGCACACCACTCATTTGCCACTTAGTTAGTGTGGTGTAGATTTCCAGACATGTTTGCCTATTTTATTATAAATACATTGCAGGAAAAAAACTGCATTTTATATTTCCCTTACGTCTTCATCAATGCACAAGCTATGGCAAGAAGGCAGTTTCTATGTGTGGATAAGAATCAAGGAGGATGCTTCCTATTTCAGGATTCCTATTAGTTTTTAAACGCTGAATGGGTCTTGAAGTTCCAAGTAACAGTACTTGAGAAAGCAGGAAAAACTGTATTCCTGTTCATCCTAACAGTTGTGTGGTCTAGGTGAAATGACATTTGTGAAAAATGTCACTAGTCAGTGCCTATCAATGAAAACCTAGCACCTAAATTAAATCATCTTGCAGGCAAAAAAAAAAATGATTAGCAAATATCAGATATATAGCTCTCAAAATTGGCTTGCATTTCAACCCAACCCCCTCACCCACCAGGTATTTGGCACTGATATACAGAGGAAGAAGTGGTTTACAGTTTATGCTTTTGTCGCTGGTTATATATGTACTTCCTGGAATAAGCATTTATGTGTCTTCAATCAAAAGCTCCTAAAGGACCATCATCATCATCAACAAGTCCCCCATCGTTCCTTGTATGCGGCTGGGAGAGGAGAGAAAGGAAACAAGGCAGACCTGACTCCCGACCCTGGGAGAGGCCCCAGAAACAGGCCTGCTGGTGCTGGGCCCTCCTGATGGGGCTACAAACAGCTGAAGCTCAGCCAAAGCCTTTCTTGGGACTGGAACATGGGGCAAATAGTGGAGTGGTTATGTGGAAATAGTGCTGATAGGAAACATGAGCTCTGATTCCAACTTCGCTCCCACCCAATTGCAGGATATTAGGCAAGTTGCTTAGAAGCCCTGGCCTCAGATTCTTAACTCCTGCATATAAGAATTTGCTCTAGAGAATCTCCAAGGTGTTTCCAAATTCTAAAAGTTAAACAGAGGCAGTTCTTTGCCAGATGCTCCCCTGGGCCACCCATAACCAAAAAATGTAATGATGAGAATCCACAGCAAAGGGTATGTAGACAGACTTTGGCTCAAATTCTGGCCCCACCACCCACTAGCTTGGGGCAAATGATTAACATCACTGAGGCTCACGCTGCTAAAATGTAAAATAAATGAGCCCAATGATATTTTTATAGGCATGTTGTAAGAATTAAAAGAAACATTAACCTACCTAGCACATACTTGACACTCAATAAATATAAGACCCTTCATTTTCCCTTCTCATGTTTAATGCATAAAACAGACTGTCAGCATTCTTCAGCAGTGAACATATGAAAATCAGTTCAATGCAGAGATTTGAAAGATCCCCAGACTCCTGCATGTCTGAACCTTCAGGCAGACACCCAAGAATCGCCATGCTGCCAGCTCAGAGGCCTAAGAGCTATGACAGTTTGTCACTAACTTGGGCCCTCCCTGTATTTTGTCTGAGATACTCAACCCCAAGATCAAGATATGCCTTGTATCAGTTTCTCCATGATATGAACCAAGGAACACAAGAAAGTTCCCACTTCATACACTATCTCTGCACCAGTCTCCATAGTGTTTGAAATTTCACTGTAAAGAGACTTGCTTCTTGGATAAAGGCTTAAAAAAGTTCTTGCCAGGTTTCCTCTTTTAAATTCCAGTTCTTTAGAGAGTGATAATTAAGTAAGTTATTGGTGATTAAGCAGACAGGAGGTATAATAGGAATGAAAAAGTTATCAGAGAGAAAAAAATGTTAGTGAGCTCTAACGATACACTTTCACTACCTTCACGGTCCTGACAACCTTGTTCCCGAACAGAGGTGCTGGCTATAGAGAGCTATCCCCCTGGTGATGTTCGTGGGAGGTGATTTGTGCCACAGGACCCTTCATCTTCAACGTCCTCCACTTACCACCCGACTGGTTCCCAATATCCAGGCTTGAATCCATGGGCACCTGAATCCCCAGCCACTCTAGGGGTGCCTCCCTGGCCTCTGCTTCATGAAACTCACATGGCTTACTGCATGCTGGACCTGGGCTCCGTGCCATCTACTACATAGCAGCTGCAGCATCACCAGCCTGGCCTCTCCAAAGGGAGTGAGAAAGGCCTAGGACAGCAGAGACAGGAGGCTGATGGCCTGGCAGAGGGGGCCAAGTGCTCATCGGGGCATTCTGAATGTCACTGCTGATTAGAAAAGGCCAAAAGTTCCTCCACTGCAAGAGCGTAGTTTACAACTCTAATAATTTATACATGGGCTCACTTTCCCTCAATAATTACAGATTATTATCCAGCTAATTACAGTACATGGTATTAAAAGATCTGGAATTCATTACTCCAATCTAGGAAATTACTTTGGCACGTGTTTTGAAAAGCAAAATGCCATAAAAGAAATTCAATTCTTGCCAGGGTGATACACTGTGGTGGTTTCACATTCTCCTCCCAGCGTGAGACAAGCTTATATTGCTGTGTCTCCTACAGATGCCTTGAAATGTCAATTTCAGCATCTCTGTCCCAAGTTACTTTTCTAAGTAGGGTTGCCAAATTTATCAAATAAAAACATAGGATGACCAGTTAAATTTTAATTTCAGACAAATAATAAATTATTTAATCTAAGTACATCCTACATATTGCATGGGACATACTTATACTAAAAAGCTACTCATTGTTTATCTGAAATTCAAATTTAATTCAGTGTCCTATATTTTATTTGACAACCCTAACCCCACGGGAGATTTGAAACAAGTAATGCTGAGGAGAGACAGTAAAAACATGAACCTTATTCCCAATGCCAGCCAGAGGACCAAAGTTAACATAAAAATACAAGTCAACAGGGGAATGCTCAACATTAAGAGGAAAAGTCCATTGAATTTCTCAGATATGAGCTTTCAATCCCAGATCAAAATGGCAAAATGATGAACTATTCCATTCCTATATGGATCTGACCCTCATGGAGGTCCCTTGTTTGTCTCCTGTTACTGAGAATTTTTCAGTCAACTTGCAGTAAGAGGGAAACGCCAAGCCAGGATGGACAGCACTCTCCTGGTATGGTCTGCCCTCCAGAGCCCCTCAACCCACCCTGCCAACCAATACAGAATTCTTTTCAGGATGCCACCCTTTTCTTCTTAAATAAATGATCATTTCCAACACCCCCACTATCTTGGTGGGGACAGAAATGCATGTGCTGATGTCAGTATAGAAAGAGTGGGGCTCAAAGGATTGAGAGGGACAGAAAAGCATTTCTTATAATAAGGATAAAGGTATCATTCTTTCATATCATCATCATCATGCCTCATTTTTTACTCCCAAGTGACCTTAAAAACAACTGAGCATAAGAAATAGTCACTTATTAACACATTTGAAAAGAAATACAGTCTAAATGCAAGCAAAATTGTGTGATACTGACCACAAGTAGAGAAAATTTTCAAAGAACGTCAGTGTGAGCTGTATGTAATCCAGGTAGTTCAACAGTCCTTTCATTCAACAAATGCTTAACTGTGAGCCTACTATGGTACTGGGCACTGCGCCAGGCACGGTGTTGCAATAGTGGACAAGACAGGCAAGAGCCCACTCTTGAGAGGCTTATATTCAAGGCTGGGGCAGGAGAGGGTGGGAAGACTGAGATAAAGAGACAAACAATAAAGAGACAGAAAGAAAAACAGATTATTTTAGGCAATACCAAGTGCCATGCAGGCAATAAAACACAGTAAGATGATAAAACAAAATGACATGATACTGGAGATCTAGATAAGACTGTCTCCAATGTCCAATGGCTCCCAAAAAATATCTCTAAGTGCAAGGTCTGAACAGGGGTATCCCGAATTCTCTGGTCGCCTCCCACACCATTTCGCAGAATTCATTCAGTTTAGAGATTTACTCACGCAATGGTCCTCTCTTTTCCAACCTGAGTGTCAGCACAGATGTTAGACATGGTCCCTACCATGATATTCCCTCCCTCCGTTTCTCTCCCTCTCCCCCTCTCTCTCTTTCTTCCTGTCTCTTTCTCTCTTTACACACACACACACACACACACACACACACACACACACACACACACACACACGTTTTGTGTAGCAGAGTTTACTGAAGATTTGCATTTGTGGATGGGACATAAAAAGAAGACATACTTCATTTACCACAACCCAAAATCTTAAACTAAATATTAGACACCCCTGTTCTGAACCATCCCAGGTACTCTGTCACACTGCCCCTACCTTCCTGGCTTCTCATTACAGTAATCTTCTCTTCATATCTAATGATAAGCTTTTTACACTTTTGTTCTTTTACCTCCTACTAAACCATCACCTCGGTGTCTCACTCTTTGTTCAAGCACCTCATTAAGGCATGTCCCTAAACAGTTTCTTCTTTAAGAGAACTTCTAGTGCCAGCTGTTAAGATAATAATTTATGCAATAGTCAGAAATCTTTATTTGTCTCTGTTGTTCTGAGGGTGTATGAATTGTTAAAATTCCTCGATTTTGTGATAACGGCAAGTTTGAATGAAACAACACTCTTCCTGCCATCAATTTCCAGACCCTTTTGTATCCCCTAGACTGTGTTCCTGGTGCAAGCGGGCTCTCAGTAAATGTTTGATGAATGTAATTTAAAGTAGTACAACCTACAAGTGTACCAGGGAGAGTACAGAACAAATATGTGACAGTGAGCTAAGATTCAAACACAGGCAGCTAGTTTATTAATAATTTGCCATCAACTGTACCTCGAAGAAGACTACTTTTCATGCTATTTCTTGTTCTCATCATTAAAATATACTAATAAAATGCCTTTTGAAGCAAGCCCAGGCAGGGTAGGTCTCTATCTTCTAAGATCTCACATTTTACATTTGTTGCAAATGAACAAAACAAGCTTCATTATAGGGGTTCTAATTTTTTAACTCTTTATTTTGAAATAGTTTCAGACTTACAGAAGAGTTGCAACAATAGTAGAGAATTCCAATGTACCCTTCATCCTGTTTCCTCTAGTGTGTTAATCTTACAAAACCATGTACAATTATCAAAACTAAGAAATTAACATTGGTACAATATTATTGCCTAAACCACAGATTTTGATTCAAATTTCACCAGTTTTTCTCTAATGTCCCTTTTTTATTTCAGGATTAGACCCAGGATCCCATATTGCATTTAGTTGCCATGTCTTCTTGGAGTTTTCCAGTCTGTGACTGTTCTTCAGTCTTTCATGACCTTGGCATTCTTGAAGATACTGACACTGGCCAGGTGTTTTATCTCTCAGTTTGAGTTTTTCTGCTGGCTTCTCATGACTGAACTGAGGTTATCTACGTTTGGGTAGAACACAACAAAAGGGATGAGCCTGTCTTGGTGCCTCTAACACTAGAGGACATGATGCCTATATGAGTTGTTACTGCTGTTGACTTGATATTCACAGTTAACACTGTTAAAATGGAGTGTGTCCAGATTTTCTACTTTTACATAAAACTTGCTTGTAATTAGTAATGATTTTCCCTTTATACAGAGTAAATATGCAAAAATCTCATTTCTCCATTGATTTTAGCATTCATCAGTAGATCTTATCTATAGTGATTATTACTATGGTGTTCTAATGGTGATTTTTTCTTTGTCCATCCTTTCTTCTACATCTATTAATTGGAGTTCTTTTGCAAGAGAGAACTATCCCTTAATTTTTTACTCAATTATTTATATCAGGATACATTTATAAATATTTATATTATTCTTTGACTTATAATACTATTGTTATTTATTTTGTTGCTTAAATTATTCCAGCTTTGGCCATTGTGAATTCTTTTAGGTTGGTTCCTATGTCCTTTTACCATATGTTCAATTTTATAAAATAAATTTTTATCAGTAACTTTCTGATACCACGAGATGCTCCAGGCTCAACTACTTCTCCAAGAACAGGAACCCCAACTTCCCCTTAATTTATTTAATTTAGTGAGTGCACTTAATGAGTGTTCTTAGATTGATGGTCCTCACCTACAAGAATTACTCAATTAGACAATCAATCCACTTACCCCTGCCAAATCTCATTGTTCCTTCTAGCTTAATCACATAGCTCTTTGTATCTATTCCTATTAGAACGTATCGTATCTTAAATTGTTTCATAACAGTTCATTTACATTTCTGTCCCTCCATCGAGATTCATTGAGGGCTGGGATTTTCACTTACTCTTTTATTGAAAAGATACTGGTTGAGCATTTGCTATCCAAAGGAAATACAATGGTGAACAAGAAAGACAGTCTCCTCTCAACTTCATGAAACACCTGAAACATAATGAGGCACACAGTACAGTCTGAGTAATGTTGGAAGAACTGTTGGTGAAGGTAACTACAGTAAGATGGGTACTTTACCCAGATTTGAGCAGAAAGAAAATACTCCAGTGCCTGACTCAGGTCCTTATGTACCACACTTGGAAAATAATATGTTATCACCCAAGGACAACTACTATCTCCATTCCTCATTCTATTACCTCCTCTCAGGGATTTATTATCCACTGAGAGAATCATTTCCTTAGTAAATAAGTGCTAAATATGTGAAGATTGTAATTCAAGTACTGACTACCTAAGGAAAGCATTATTTTATGAGTTCTTGAACTACCTGACTTTTGTTATTCAAGAAAAACAGAAAATGTCTTGAAGAAGAACAATAATGACTCATTCTGTTCACGTTTCTGTATAATCTATGTGCTAGATCCATATAAGCAAAGTTTAGTGCTTATACATGTCAAACAGGATGGATTGAAAATTAAACAAGTAATGGAGAAAATTACCTTTTTTTCAAGAGTACAGCAAAAATTATTTACATTGAAAAAGAAATTTACTACAAAAGGTACACAAAGAAAACCAAACAACCCTATGGTTTCCTTTTGTCAAACCAAGCTATAAAGGATCACACCAGAGCCTAGGGCAAGAAACTTGCTGTGAAGAGCAATATGTATACTAAACGTAGCAGACTTCCAAATCCCTAATATATTAGTTTTTATCACAGTAAAAAAATGTGGAACCTGATTTACAATGTCACCTTTAAATACTCTGAAGTTTCTTATATTTTAAAATAAGTCTTAAGGTACTTTTAGTGTGCCTAAGTCTGGGAGGGGAGAATAATTCATGAAATTTATTAAATAAAATCCTAATTACATTTTAGTTTTCAAGGCTAACTAATATTTTTAAGGAAGATGCTGTACCATCACTGCATTATATCCTTCTGAGGAAATGTGCGAACTGTCAAGAAGTTTATCAGTGATACAGATTGGTCTAAGGTGAAACTTCACTTGGACAAATAAGCTATTATCCAATACAATAGAGAAGGTATTTTGAAAAGTGTGGAACTAAGATCAAATGTATCAAAAATCTCCTTACATGCTTGTTGAAAAGGCATAGGCTCCACCCCATACCCAAATGAACCTGTATTGTTTTAAAGGTGATTCTTTTGTACACCACACTTTGAGAACCACTGAAATATAAGCAAAACTCTAATGACTTTCACCTTAACCCAAAGTATGTGAGTGTGTGAGCACAGAGATAAGAAAATGATGGTATCAAATGATTCAAAATGCCAGAGAAATAATTCATTTATGTAATATAGTAACAGTCATTTATGGTGGAATACCTAGTATAACTAGACTTATTCTCCTTCCATAAACAACTTATAAAACAGGACAAAACAACTTTGTCATGCTTTAAGCAATGAGAAGCACAGGACCACCATCCTTGAGAGAAGAAAAACATAGGTAAAACTCACATTCACCTTGGATTTCTGCCTGGAAACTTTCAGAATAACAACACCAAAAAAACCCTTAATGAGTTAGACACAAAGAGAAGGGCAGCTGTCCCACTGAGCTTAGGAAGCAGACATCAGTTTATTCTGGATTTTGTGGGACAAGGTACTAGAACTTAAAAAGCTTTGTAAAGTGGGGGCCTCAGAACATATGTAGAAGTTTTATGAGTTAACAAATGTAGAATCTCAACAAAGAAAGAGAAGCTGTTCTTTAAGAACCAATGGAAATGCTGAAATTGAAAATTGTAATATTTGAAATGAAAAATTTACCAAATGACCTAATATAAATTGGACTATAAAGAATAAAGGGTAAATAGACTTGTAGGCAAATCAATAAAAATTATCTACAGCGACAGAGAGACTGGTTTTTAGTACATTTTGAAAAATATCAAGTGGTCTAACACACATGTAATTGGAATCTCTGAACGGGAAGAGAGAGTGAGTTTCAAAAGTTATTTGAAGAAATAATAGTTGAAAAATCTCACAAATTGGTAAAATACACCAACTAACAGAGCCAAAATGTATGGCAAACCTCAAGCAAGATAAATATAAAGAATAGAGGCACCTAATTATATAATGGCCATCTTCTGAAAACCAAAATTAAAGAAAAAAGTCTTCATACGGCAATAATAGCCACCATTCATCAAAACATGGACAACAGAAGAAAATGGAATGAATTCTTTAGAGTGTTAAAGAAATGTTAATTAAGAATTTCATATCCAAAAAAACAATCCTTCCAAAAAGAGGGTTAATCCATTTTCAGATAAATAAGAGCTGAAAGAATTTATCGCCAGTACATCTAAACAGCAAGAAATGATAAAGTCTTCAAAATAAAGAGAAATAATACAAATGGAAACTCAAATCCACAGAATAGTGTCAGAAATGGCAAGTATGTTGGTAATTCTTTACCAACTTTATTTTCCTTTCAATGTCTTAATAAACAACTGATTTGTAAAGAAAAAATAATATTGCATTGTGCAGAATTTATGTACAGAAGTAAAATCTATGATGATAATAGAACACAGTTGAAAGAAAAAGAAACTATAGTTATAGGTTCTTACATTTTTACATGTAGTTTCTAAGTGGAATGTTAAAAATTAAGGATGCACATTGTAATCCATAGAAAACTCACTTTTAAAGTATATTGGGAGACCCTGAATAGTCAAAGCAATCTTGAGAAAGACAAAGCTGGAGGCATCATATTTCCTGATTTCAAACTGTATGACAAAGCTATGGTAATAAAAAAAACCATGGCATTGGCATAAAAATAGACAATAAGTCAGTGGAAAAGAACAGAGAGCCCAGAAAAATCACACACATGATTATTGTCAATTAATTTACAAAAAAAAGGAGCCAATATACAATTGGGGAAAGCAAAGTCTTTTCAATAAATGGTGTTAGGAAAACTGATCAGTCACATGCAAAATAAAACCAGACCACTATCTTATACCATATACAAAATTAACTCAAAATGGATTAAAGACTTGAATTTAAGACCTTCAAACATAAAACTTCTAGAAGGACCTTCAGGTCCTTGAGATTGATCTTGGTGATGAATTGACACCCACAGCAAAGACAAGAGTAAAAATAAACAAGTGGGACTATATCAAATTAAAAAGCTTATGCAAACAAAGAAAACCACCAACTGAGTGGCAATGCACTATGGTGGAGATGCATGTAACTAGACTTATTGTGAGGAGCATTTCACAATAAAAAAAAATACTCTAAGAAATAGCCAAAATATGAAAGAACAATTGTTGTATTAAAAATATTGATTAAGCCAAAAGAAGATAGGAAAAGAGGAACAAACAGAAAATCAAACAAATTGAGAGAAAATTGAAATAACACTGTAATTAAGAGAGACATTATCAGAAGAATTGAAAGAGGGGAAATAAAAAAGATAAACTAAATGCTGCTTAAGAGATTTGTACTGTAAGTATAAAGACAGAGATAAACTAAAAGTAACATGATGGAAAAAGATATGCCATACAAAACTAAGCATAAGAAAGGGGGTATGGCTATATCAATACAGACAAAGTGGACTTCAAGACAAGGAGTGTTATCAGAGAGGCTAACATTTCCTTTTATCTTTATTTTTTTTTAGTTTTTTATTTTTTATGTGGTAAATATACATGGCGTAAAATTTACCATTTTCACCATTTTGAAGTGTACAATTCCATGACATTAAGTATATGCACATTGTTGAGCAACCATCACCACCATGCATCTCCAGAACATTTCTGTCTTCCTAAGTTGAAACTCTGTGCATGTTAACATCAACTCTTCAGCCCTCCCTACCCCCACCTCCTCCAGAGCCTGAAACTGTCATACTACTTTTTAATCTATGAATATGACTATTCTATATACATCATATAAGTGGAATCATACAGTTTGTCTTTTTTGTGACTTATTTCACTTAGCATAATGTCTTCAAGGTTCATCCATGTTGTACCATGGATTACAAATTACAGAATTTCTTTCTTTTTTAGGACTGCACAGTATTCCATTGTATATACATACCACATTTATTTACCCATTCGTCCATGGATGAACACTTGAGTTGCTCCCATCTTTTGACTATTCTGAATAGTATTGCTGTGAATATGGGTGTGCAAATATATTTTCTAAGTCCTGCTTTCATTTCTTTTGAGTATATCCCCAGAAGTGAACAGAAATATTTCTTAACAGTAAAAGGTGCAAAATGTACCTAATAAGAGAGCTTCAAAATACACAAAGTAAGCATGAGCAAGGCCAATTGGGTAAACAAATCCAAAATAATAGTTGGAGATTTTAACACTATTCACTCAGTAACTAACAAGTAAGCAAAAATTCAATAAACATATAGATTATCTACACACTATTATCAATTAACTTGACCTAATTAACATCTAACCCAAAAATTGTAAAATAAACATCATTTTAAGCACATATTGAATGTTTACCAGGATAAGCTATATTACATACCATAATACATCTCAGCAAATTTCAAAAGATTTAAATCATATACAGTACATTCTTTGAACACAACAGAAATAAATTAGAAACCAAGAACAAGAGAAGATATAAAAAATATCAGATATTTGAAAATAAGCAACACACTTCTAAATAACATTTAAGTCAAAGACAAAATCACAAGGAAATTTTTTAATGAGCACTGAGTATGAAAATACAATATAACAAAGTTTGTGTAATTCACCTAAAGGAATGCTAAAAGAGGAGAATAAAGAGTTTGAAATTCTTGTATTAGAAAAGGAGAGAGCTTTAAAATTGGTGACCCAAGATTAAAAATAAAGTAAGTAGATGGAATAATAAAGCACAGAATTCAAAGAAATAGAAAATAGGCAAACTATACAGAAAAAAGCAAAAGTAAAACTTACTTCTTAAAAAGATTAATAAAATTGAAAACCTCCAGCAAGACTGATCAAGAAAAAAATAAGACAAAGCACAAATTAACAATTTGAGAATGAAAGAGAGGCTAGCACTATGAATGCTGTATAGATCAGAAAACTATGGGCGGTGACAGAAATTTTCCATGGCACCAGTATGACGAAGCTGGATCAAATCTCACCTGAAGCTATCTTTGCTCCTGGTCTTCTCAGATATGTCAGCTAATAAATTTCCTTTATTATATAAGCTACTTTTAAGTTGGATTCAGTGGCTGCAGTAGTCCTAATTTACGATATAGTCACCCCACCTTAGTGCTTGTTAATGTACCAGAGAACATGCTCAGTGCTTTACATACATACCTAAACTCCTGAATACTAAGGTAGGTATTAAGCATACAGAGATGCTGAGCAGTTGGGAAATGGATACTTAAACATACAGCTGGCTCCTCCTCCATGAAGCCTTTGATTCAGGAAAGCCTCACTGAGCAATGAGCAGCAACTACATCAGTGTCTGAGCTGCCTGAGCTGGGCTTGGGGAGCTGAGAGTCATATAATTTCTTTCATCAATAGGCAGAGCCTGATAACATGTATTATTATTTCAAACTAAACAGCAAGGAATTAAGTGCCTATCTTTAATAAAACAAAAGAAGAAAAGAGTGGTTATCTTTAACAAAAAAAAAAGAAAAAAGAAAAAAGAAAGCAGCATTTGGTAGATATTCTGAGGGAGTTCATTGTTTTTGTTCCTTTTAAACTAGTTAAAATGAAGTTACAATAGCTCCGGGGAGGAAGCAGATGAAAGCTGTCCTGCTTTTGTGGCTCAAGGAGAGGCACGATCTAGTCTATGGTTTGCTTAATGTAAAGGCCACAGACAGCAGGAGACATAACTCACAGGCTTCTGCTGCCGCCTAACTTCAGACAGGGAGGAAAGGCCCTTTGTGGCTGCAACAGCTCCCAGCATTGCCAATGTGGTTTGTTTTCCTTTATCTGCAAGTCCCTTCCAAGTCACCTCTTAGCATTGCCTCTTTATTGACCCCTGAGCTGTTTCCCAAGTGCAGATGTTCTGATAGTTGCCCAGGACAAGCTATGCAAAAGCTGGTTCTGTTATGAGGAGGCAAGATTCTGACAACAGCAAAGGCAGTAGGATCTGGCTGGTTAATTAAAATAGCAAGCCAAGCAATCTGGAGCCCTGAGCTGACAAGGGTTTTGCCCAAGTAGCAGAATGGCATCTTCGGGGTTTTTTTTTTTTAATATTTAACTGCTTTTTTCAAATTATAAAAATAATGATTTTATTGTAGGAAAATTTGAAAATATAAACCAATAAAAAGTAAAATCTGTATACTCCTATAATATCACTATTAAGAGATAAGTAGTTATCTCTAGACATCTTAATATATACAAGTTATTTTCCTCATTTTTTACCAAAGAAACATGGAAATAACATAGTTCTGCAAGCTTTTATTACTTGGCATCTTTTGTCAATAATGGCCTTTTACAATAAAATATTAATGGTTATGGTCTGTTACATATATATTAAGACAATTAATTTAATCAATCACATTTCATTGACATTTATGTCATTTCCAAATTTTAAACCTGCCTCAGATGCTGAGACGTGTTGGGGTCACCCCACCCCAAAGCTGCCCATTTGCTGCTGGGCAATGTTTTTTTAATCTTAATCCTGACATGTTGAATATTTTATAGTATAATTATCTCTACCCTTGTCATATTATTTCCATTGGATAAATACCTAGAAGTTAAAATTTCTGAGTCAAAAAAATAAACCCTGTTAAGGCTTTTGATATGTATTAATATTCATTCTCCTAAAAAATTGTATAAATTCACATTTATGAACTCTATCTTGAAGTTTTACTTAGTGGTTCACCTACCCACTTGTTGCTCTACATACATCTGGGTATTCACACCAAGGGTCTTCTGTAGTTTACCTTAATTCTTAAAAGAAGGGAGTTGCAGTCTATAAAGCTTTTCTTACTTTATTGATGAACTTGACTGTCAGAACCTACACACAGGCAGGGACTGTCTTTATATTTCTTCTCCAGAAAAGTGGAAACCCACATTTATTGAATACCTATAAGGATGAAATATAGATGTATTAGACACAATAGATTCTCAATAAATATGTATGAATGAGTGAATGAATGCAAATTTGGAGACCAGCTGATATTTAACCCACATCTATCTGACTTCAGTCCATTGTTGTAGACATATCACAGGATTCCTGCCTGCCTCACAGTTACCCCTTGTAGAAATTATCTTGATACACAGGAAGAGCCCCCCATCTAACTGAGCCAATCAAATTCTTTCCTGGGAATTTGAAATTTGAATATGTGAGATCTAAATCCTTAGAGCTAGAGTGCATTGACTTCTGGTCTCTATGGATGTCTGAGTCCTGCTGCTGAGATCCCCAGAACTACCCTTGTTCATCAACCTTTCAGCTCTTCCTTCAGTGTTACGAGATAAGGCAGGGATTTCCATTACTTTTTTTTTTTTGGCTTAAGCTAGCCTGCTTCTGCTTTTACTGCTTGCAACCAATGAACCTTACATATTACCTAGAACTTGGACTGCCATGTAACCACAGGTGATGGCCAGATCTTAGGATAAGAAAATTAACTCATTCTCTCAAAACCCTGGGAGCCCCTGATATGCAGACCTGCCACAGAAATAGAGACCAGTTGCTGGTGACAGACTGCAGATAGCAAGCTTCCAGATGTCCTGTTACCAGAAATTCCATGAAAACGTGGGCATAAAATTGCATGAATTTCAGACATCTCTGAGAATTGTGCTTTCATTGTTCTTTGCCCATATGTTACAAAAGAACAGTCTGTGTAGCTCTGGGTGCATGGCAAGCTGCCACAGTGGCTGAGGGAATTTTCCTATCAGAAAGCCTGAAAAAAGTTATACTGTTTCTTTAAAACACTGCAGGTAGAGCTCTTACCTTCTCAAACTAATTATGAGAACTAGATGTTCAGGAATAAGCCTGCCAAAAGGGAGAAAGCCTTAGGATATCACTTTTTAATGTTTCATGTTTTTTTTTAATGGCTGAAGGTTTATGGAGAACGCAGTTGAAGTTGTTGGAAACTGGGGAGGAAAATCATTTTGACTTAAAAAAAAAAAAAGCTTTGTTGTCCATCAGATCCATTTTTTGCAGTGGCTTCCTGAAAATTGTTTCTTGGATATATCGTTCCTCCCAAATCCAGCCCTGCTACACAAATTAAGACCCCAGTTTCTGTTTTCCAATCTCTTCTCTTTCCAATCCATTATTCACAATTATGTCAGACCAATCTTTCAAAAATGTTTATATTTAAGACCTCTCTCCCATTAAAAATTCTGAAGGAGACTCTGGGGTGTAGTGGGAAATGCCTGAGCTTCAAAGCTGAGGACCAGAGTGTACATCTCTGCCCCACCAACCATCAGCTGCTTGGATTTATACAAGGAATTTAACATCCCTTAACCTCAGTGTACTCATTTGTGAAACGGGGATATGCATACCTTAAAGGTTATTAAAAATAACTGGGACATTATTTGCAAAGTGCCTGGTCCTCAGAAAGCACTGAAAAAATGTTGCTTTGCTTTCCTCTATTAATCTTGAGATCTTATGACCCTACTCAGTATCTCTTCTTCCTGGCCCACCAAGGCCTTTTATAATCTGACCCCACCCTCCATGTCCAATGATGTGCGCCCCCTGATTGAATTATCTGCATGAATTCTGTGCCCAACTAGACTCCCAGCCCTTTTTGCCTCCATTTCTACCTGTCTCCTTTCACTCATTTTCTATGTTCATTTTCTTTCCCCCACCACCCATTGTACTGTCTCCTATCCTGCAAATCCTTTAACCCAGATCAAGTCGCTCATGTCTCCAGACTCCTTAATCTCAATGATTTCACCATTTTCAGAAGTATGCAATATACACACTTCCCAGGCCATAAACTCAGATATCTAGGTATGAAAATCTCTTTATTTTTCTGTAATTAAATGTGAGTTCTAACTCAACCCCCCATTCCAACTAGAGGCAATAATTTAATTTAATTTTAGGTCAGATTTTTCTTGTTTTTGGTGTTTTCTTAGTCCTGGGTTTTCAGCTCCCTCTTCTTCCAAGAGCTGCATCTAACCAGGGAGGCTTCTGTAATGCTGAGGTGAGGGTGCAGAGGAGGAGGGGTTTAGCACCGTGGCATTGCCCACTCTTCCCTCGGGCGCTTGCTGACACGTGCATCCCCCACTGCCCTGCCATCCGAGTCTTTCCCTTCTTACGTCTGTTTTGGGTTTGAGCCATGTGGCCCCTGTTTCTACAGTCTTCTGTTTCATCTTGTCTTTCTGTTCACAAAGCCTGGTCAGCCTCTCTGTGGTAGAAAACTGAGTGAGACTAGCCTCTGTATTCCCATCCCCACAGCCATCTCTGCACTAAGGCCCTCTTGCCCTAGAGGCCAGGGAACTCTGCTAAGATGGATGATTCCCAAAACTCCAAACAGGAAAGCAGGGTCAACTCTCCTCCTCTCTTCTCAGTCCCTACAATCTATACGGTTATTCTACTGTCCTCACCCAGACAGGCTGAGACCACGTACAGGGTACCTTACCCCGTATCAGGTACCCATGCACCGGTGTCTAACTCTGTCACTCTTCTTATCTATTCTCCTCTCTTCTCATTTGGAAAAAACTGGCTCTGACAGATTCTCAGTCTTCCACTTCAAAATTCTACATCTTAAGTTCTTCAGGGTATTGAATTTTGAGATAGAAAAATA
The DNA here is from genome assembly GCF_030020395.1 of Manis pentadactyla. Taxonomy (NCBI): domain Eukaryota; kingdom Metazoa; phylum Chordata; class Mammalia; order Pholidota; family Manidae; genus Manis; species Manis pentadactyla. The sequence continues at coordinate 36,331,844 of NC_080031.1, read as the reverse complement.
CTTTAGTGTTATACCTACTGGCTCTACCATGAGTTTTAAAATTCTGCTATGGAACACAAAAGCTGAATATTGACCCATCCCTTCCCTGAAACTGTTGTAAGGGCTGGCTGCCCTGCCATCTGATATAAATGGATGGATTACAGGACAGAGGGAAATACCAGGAACAAAACACAAAATAAATGAAAGATTTCAGTGCAGAAAAGAAAAACTGGAACAGAAAGAACATTGGTTGACATCAAATATTACTTCCCCCACACTGGTCAGGAACCTTCTCCTCCCCATTTTTATTTCTACCTTCTTTACCTGGCTAATTTCTATAAACCCTTTAGTTCTCTGCTGAGATATCACCTCTTTTGTAAAGCTTTCTCCTGCTCTACCTACTCCTACCCCAACCTCCCAAACAGGTGAAATGCTCGCCCTCTAGGTCCACAGGCAGAATTCTAAAATGACCCCTAATGACCCTGTCCCATGTTTGATCACCTCCCTTGTGAACATGATAGGATGTCACCACAATAAAATATTAGGTCACATGGCAAAGGGATGGCCAAGGTGATGAGGTCACAAAGTAGTTGGCTTTGAATTAATCAGAAGAGAGGTTATCCACATGGGTCTGACCTAATCACATGAGCCCTTTAAAAGCAGAGTTTTCTCTGGCTGGTTGTGGAAGAGGACACAAGAAATCTGAGGCATGAAGGAGTTTTAATGTGCCATTGCTGGCTTGAAGATGGAGGAGGGCTATGTGGAAAAATCCCAGAGAAGCCCCTTGGAGATAGAAGAGAATCACAGCTGACAGCCAGCAAAACAATAGAAACCTCAGTCGTACAATGTGGAGGAGATGAATTCTGCCAAAAACCAGTATCCTGGAGGAGAACCCCAAGCCCCAGCTAAGATGCAGCCTAACTGACAGCTTGACTTCAGGCCAGTGACCATGCACAAAGAATACAGTGATGATGTGCCCACACTTTTAACCTAAAAAACTGTGATATAATAAATCTGTGTTGTTTTAAGCTGCTAAGTCTGTAGTAATCGGTTTCATAGTAATATAACCTAATACAGAGTGAAAGGCAATCGTGACATAGTTTGGTAACAAGGTTAACACTTGAGGGCTTATTTGCTTTTGCGGGGCTGGTTTGGTTGTTAAAGTTCAGTTCCTCTTGCCTTGTTTCACTCCCTCTGTAATTCAATAAACACAACATTACTATGCACCCATCAGATTCTGGGTATTGAAGACACAAAAGTGAAAAACCCTCAGTCCTTGCTCTTAAGTAGATCATAGAGCAGCTGGAAGGTGGAGGTGTATATACCTTACAAGAAGGTAAGAGATAAAATGGGGCAACGAAAAGTGCTTTGGGAACAGAGGGGAAGGAGCCAAAAAGCCAACATTATAGCCTGCCTTACTTTTGAAGTCCTAAAGATCACAGTTTTATGGTCATCTGTAGGTATAGTAACAAGACAATGAGATATGCAAAATCAAAATATGCAAAAATTCCAAATCCTAATTATAGCAAGTCAGTGGCATAAATCTGTGTGAAGGTTTCCTCTGGGTCCATGGCCAAGGGCCTGGCTGCCCATATGCAGGGTGAGACTCAACAAAGCATGACAGAGAATAGCAATTATGGATTTAAAAGTAGAACAAAGATACTAGAGGTTCCATAATTCGGGAGACACTGGTGCTCTGGCCCAGTCAGACTGGAGAGACTCAGCACCCCAGACATTCACTAAGATTCCACAAAGATCCAGGAGGTAGGACCAGACCCTACAGGAGGATTTAATCCAGATCTGCACTGGCCAATACAGTAGCCACTAACAACATACAGCAATTTAGGTTTAAATTTTAACTAGTTAAAATTTAATTTAATTTAAAATTAATTTTGTTAGTTGCATTTGCCACATTCCAAATACTCAATAGAAACATGTGACTAGTGCCGACCACACTGGATAACATAGATACAGAACATTCTCATCACCACAGAAAGGTTTATTGGCTAGCCTTAGTCTAAAAATCTGAAAACCAAGCCTCAAAAGATTAAGGAAAGACACCCTACAGCTGACTATCTCAACATGCTTTACAGGAAGGCAACATAATCCAGACTCCTTACAATGTATTATGCACAATATATAGAATTCTAGACATACAAAAAAATGTGGATCATAATCAAGAAAAAAAATCTATAAATAGAAACAAACCCTAAGATGATACAGATGTTGGAATTGTCAGACACTGGCTTTCAAATAGCTATTATAAACATCTTCAGGACTTGAAAATATGGTCTTAATAAGTAGATGGAGATTCTTAGCAGAAAAATAGAAATCATATAAAAGAATAAAAATAAATTCTAGAATTCTAAATTATAATATCTGAAGTGAAATATTAATTGAGTGTGCTAAACAACAGATTGGAAATAACTATAGAATGGATCAGTAAATTTGAAGACCGATTCTTAGAAATTAACCCAATCTGAAGACTAGAGGGGGGAAGAAAACCTAATCATAAAATGTGTCAGTATTCATGCTTCCTGTCTTTTCCTAAGATTCATCATTAATTATTCCTTGCTAAACTTGTCAAGTTTTCAATATGCAAACCAGACAATCTGCCAAGTATCTTTTCATATGTCCAAATGCTCCATCACTTCACTGCCAACTTTTAATAACTAGAAAGCTGATTTGCTGAACAAAGTGAAATCTCAGCCAATTTTACTACTTTTAGTTTCACACTATCAGTCTATTCCACAGTCACACTCAAAGATGATGTCAGATGTTTCATTAAATTTGGAACCCTTCTAAAGCTTATCAAGGTCTGATGTTGACGTGGTTCGTGGGTCATTCTGAAATTTACAAGATGGGAGCTGACGCATTTTCAACAAGCTGGACTTCTTAATGTGTTTAAATGAAACTATTGGTGGGTAAGAGATCCAGAAACACGTTCCTTTATTCAACAAGCATTCATTGAATATATATTCTATGCTAGAAATTATGCTGGGGATATAGAGATGAACTAGATATGATCCTTTATTATTATACTGAGTTAAGTCTCTAATTTATAGAACCACTAAATACAAAGTACTAATATTTGGCCCCTGTTCATCTTCCAACATTGAAAAAGGAGGTGAGCTGCAAAAAGTGCCACCAATGAATAGAGTGATACAAATTTCATTAGGAAGAAAGATCTAGACTGAGAAGGGGCCTCCTTGTTGATTACAGGTGAAAGAGGGCTGGACCTGTGACATGAACACACCTGAGTTCTAATGTGCTTCTAGGTTACTTTTTGCACTTGATTAGAGGTGAGGTAAAAGAGCACTAATTGGGTTTACTAGGAGGACCAAGAGATTCTAGGGTGGTTAACTCAGTTGATTCCTAATTAACCCAAATAATTCAGTGTTTCTTTGCTTATCTTTGCAGATGCTAATTTTTTATTTTCTCTGGAGAAACTGGACATAAAAGGAGAGTATTGTTATCAATAAATCATTTATATATTAATGAAAAATTTCAATAATAAGTTTGTGTAACACAACTAACATAAAAATATCAGCAGCTATATATATAAATGGTTTTAAAGTATTTCATTAAAGCCTATTGTAGTCCATTGCATCTCAGTGACGGAAAATATTTTACTTTATTTTACTTCAACTGTGTAATAATTTCTCTGGGACCCTAGAGACATAATACTTGAATGCTTCTATTTCTGAAGTCAAAAATTGTCACATTATATAAACATCTCATCATCAGAATCCACCCCACATTTATTTACCCAGTAAGGCTTTAGGACTTTTCATTAAAAGACATGCACACACCCCGACCCACCACTTCTAAGCCAGCCACCATCACCAGAACCTGCTATACTACTGAATAATCCAAACACCACTAACTTGAAGCCTGGCCTCTCTTTGACATCTCAGCTAGTGGTCACTCCTCTTGCAACCTGGTCAGCCCCTGATTAAGGGAGGAGCCAGAAAGGTAGGTGCCCAGCATGATCAGTCTATACGGGATGCTAAAGCATCAGGGAATAAACAGGAATTGTGGTACCAGTTTCTACACATGATTTTAACACAGGCAACATGTGGTCCAGCTCACATAAAATAAGGAAGCACACTCAAGTGAAATTTCAAGAGATGTTCCTGGCTGGTACTGACCTTGCTATGTTCACTGTTTCCATAAGGTATGTCTATACATTTCATGAGGAAACTACATTTATCTGAAGCTGACAGTCCCAGTAAAATTGTGTAATGCCTTTTGCTGCAAATGAGTGATTCATGAGTATCTATATTGTAAACCTTGTAATATGACTCCAAAGAAGTATTCTGGTTCAGAAAATTCCAAAAGAAAAATGAAGATAAAGTAGGAAAAACTAATAATTGGAAAACACTTAACCTACATATAAGCCAGGATAAAAACTTTCAAAATATTTTGAATAAGACTTAGCAAGATTTTCTATGTAAATTCTATCCTTAGTGAGTCTGAGTCACTAAACCTGTCCAATCATGAGTGCTGTAAAACCTAGAAATGAAAGATACTCCAAGTAAGTTAAAATGTTAGGTTACATTTGTTACAATGTATATAATTTTGGAAGTAAAGGAAGAAGTATAAACAATTTGTTAGCTACATATAATTTTACCCCATCCTTTATAAAAATGTTGAACAAGCATTTTCAAAATACTGACTTAAAGGACTGTCGAGCCATTAGCCTGCTGTTGGCATCCACATGTACGGGTCCACACCATGTCCTGGCTTATTCCCCTACTCACTTAAGGTCACGACAAATTGAGAGAAAAATGCAGAAGTCAGGCAGATGAAAGTAAAAACTCTTGACTTTTTATTTGTAACTGATAAAGCTGTTTGGAGAATATGACTGAATTCTGGACCAAGTGGTCTGTCTCATATATTAGCACTGAATTAATCCTATATACCCAGTCACTAGCAGAAATGGACACACACAGACCTCATTAAACAGCAAAAGGCTTTTAACACTAAACTCACCTCCTAACCAGAGGAAAGCAGAGAGCACTTTCAGTAGGAGGACCCAAAGGACAGAGAGAGGAGGAAAACGTCCAGTTACTTCTCCCAAACTCCTCAGTCAGAATTTTGTTCTGCCACCTTAAGGGGCAGTGAGATCTGAAAGTAGCCAGGATTATTAATCTACAAATCATACCACCTGGAAATACGAAGGGGCAGGAATATTCTTTCAACCTAATACTGATTGGAATTCCTTCCTTCCTTTCTTTTCTTTACCTTTAAATGAGTGGTCCTCAACTTTAGCCACTGGGTGAGCTTTAAAAATTCTGAAGCCTGGGTACCACCCCACAAACAGTCTGATGTAGAAAGTCTGGGAAGTGGCCTGGGTATTAGGATTGTTTTTCCCCAGGATATTCTAAAGAGCAGCCATAGTTGAGAACCACCACATTCCTCCTGTGTTCAAACAGATGATTAGGGAGATCAGAAGTTTGTCCCATCTCCACAAGCTCAGTGTCCCAAGGCCAACAATGGCTCCTTTGCAGGTTCTGCTGGGCCGCTGGGGGGCACTTAGGCATTTTGCTCTCCTGTTCATTAATCAATTAACTTCAAAGCTGAAAAATTCACGCTATTTCATTTCCCACCCCAAATTTGCCCAGCCATGAAATCTAATACAGCTCATCAGAGGTTCCACAATGCTATTAAATAACAACATACAAATACTGTATTCCATTAATACCAGTGGTAAATGTCCCAAGTTTGAGCATAAATCATCTCCAATTATAAATTTTCCAGGGAGAAATTAATGTTCAAAAATGAATCATTTCACAAATTGAAGTCCAAAATTAAATTACCTTGCCTTTTGAAATTCAAAATCCGAAGATTTTTAAATTACATAAGTATTATATTATAATTGTAAGGTTGAAGGCACTGGGGGGGAGGGGGGAGCATGTCAGACACTGATGATGTGCCAAAGTCCCCGGCTGCTGCCCCCTCCCAACCTGAAAAATGTGCCTCAGGCTAGCCAATCCTCGCTAAACTCTGCCTCCCCCTACCTTCTTTAAAAACTCGCTGCCTCTACTTTCATGGGTGATAGCCAGACTGCGGAACCTCGCCCGGGGGCATTAAAATAAATTACCTGGCCTTTTGTTGCCTCTCTTTGCCTGCTTATTTCGGCTAAAATTTATCTTACAATAATCTCTCTGAATTTTTAATTTTGCTGTATCTCAGGTTGGTGGATTTGTGATGCCAGGTAGACTTTGGATTTTCGACCAGCTTTGCCTGGGCTCTTGTACACCATAGAGTTTAGTTTTCTCAGACCCTCCCAAGTTGAGTTAAATAATAAGACTTGCATCTGTCTCACTTCTAAAGAATAAAAAGAGTTCATAAGGCACATAATAGCTCTAGCGCCCTATTAACAGAAATATAGACCCAAATCAGTTAATCTCTGCATTTCTTATTCCCAGATCTGAGTATGTAGTGTTACTACAGACCATAGCAAAGACTCAATGCTTTGAGGGGGAAAACAGCAGACGACAAAAATCTCTGGATTCAGGCCCATCAGGACAGCACACTGTCTCCGCCATTGTTAGGAGGTCTTCATTTGTGCCCTTCAACCCAATGGGGAAAAACTCCCATTGGGAGGCTAATTTTGACATTATTTAATATGTAGTACATACAGTTTTGTACTATTACTATACAGTTATATATTATGTATATTATATATACTATTACTAAATAGTATTTACTATTCCTGAGGGAAAATCTACCCTCCACTGTCTTTTTCTCAAACAATAGCATTCAAAACACTCCCGCAGGGAATAATTCTATTACTGCAGAGTTTAGGGATCGGCAATGACGACAGCAACAGTCAGCAGATCTTATTTGAGGTGCCCTTCTTTGCTTATCTACATAATTAAAAGCCTCTAAATTGTCATTTTTTTCTTTGAACACTGAGTTTAAGGATTTCTGGGCGGGTAAAGGTAACCTACAAGGGAAGCATCCAGGGAAGCCATTAGCACCAGCCCGGGCTGAAGGGGTAAGAGGAGGAGCTGCAGCCTAGGAGAGGGAGATGCAGCCCCTGCCCAGCTGCAGCCTGTCCGGCTGGGATCCAAGGAATGAGAACCTCGGCCTCTCGCGGCTCTTGCTCTCTGGTCCCTGCCGGGCCTGCCATGAGGCCATGCTCCACCAGATCAGAGGGTCAGCAGCCTGAGCAACAGAGACCTGCCTCTAGAAGCTCGGAGCTGTGCCTGGAAGGAAGGACAATAGGTCTGGAGGGGTCAGTACAGGACCCCCAGCACTGCTTCTGTGTTCTCTGCAGCTGCTGTGCCCCCACTCCTCTCAGGAAGGCCCGTTTCCATTCCAACTCTTCAAGCTGCTTCTTAAGGATCCCCCTTTCTGTTCTGACACAGGTAGTGCTACCCTGTTCCTAGAATGTGCCTGTCTTCTGTCCTTCTACTCTTCCTTCTGGCTCTGACATGGGATGTTGGGAAACACTCCCTCAGATTTTTGTCTTGCACATTCTCCTGTAGGAAGAAATAAAATCAAAACAGTCTGGGTCTACCACAGTCACCCACTGTTCAAACAAAACTTCCCACTTACAAAATCTCACTGAGTTGCAGCATCTCATTCAGCAGGGACATACTCTCCCACCAGTTCAACTTAGGCCTGGACTTCATCCATTATTATCTGCCTGCTCCCATTCAATATTCCCATTGCTTCTCTGTCTCATCTTAGCATACTAACACCATACATTTCTTGGGTATGTTCTCAAATTGTAAGTGATATCTGTGTCATTTTGAAGCCCTCTACATCGTTCCTCATTCTTCAGTCATATCTCTCAACTCTCAAATTCCCCTTCGAATAGCTGTCCCAGTTTGCAAGGACGGCTGCCCATTGCTCTTATTATGTAGTCTGTATTTGCAGCTCTAAGAGAGTGTTTTTCAATAGTGTTCTGGCATCTTCTAAAGAGTCATTCCAATTTTCTCCCCAAGACATTGCTTGTCTTCCCTTTATTGGACCCAGTCACTATTTCTGATTTTGTAACATCTAAAATATTTCCTCTTTTCTAAAGCCCTGTTTAAAAGCTATTAAACCTAGGCAATATCTCATTTCCCTTTCATAACTGCCTATCCTAGCTTTCAAATACCTAATTTTCAACTTAATATCTTTTACTTGGACTCTACATCACAACACATCTCCTGATGAAATCTCTCCTTTATCACAATTTATTTGTACTTCCTTCCACTATTTTATTTTATTTTTCCCTTGCCCATGGTGTGATAGTAAAACTGAAATATTTGTTTCAAATTACTCTTGTTTCTCCTTATCTCCTGAGCTAAGTTGATTTCTAGCGACTGAGAATTCAAGGCTAAAAGTCTTTTTAGCCTTTGGATTTGAAATCGTCTTATTGAGATAATTTCTATTTTTAGTTCTCTTTGATGGCACAGTTTCGGCATTTGTTTATTCTTAAGATCTGTTGGTATTTTATGGGTCTCAGAAATCTAAAGTCACAGTCAGAGTTTACATAACTAGCAAGCTCTGCCCACCCACCCAAGACCGTCTGATTTCAGCACTGGCGCGGTGCCGGTGTCCTCGCGCAGGCACTTCGCAAGGCTTCCCTGCTTCAGGACGCTCTCCAAAGCTTCAGAAAGCCACCCACCCCTGTGCAGGCACAGTCCCGAAGAGGGAGCGGACTGCTCTCTATCCAGGGGGAACAGGAGTCAGTAGATAAATAGCCAAGTTTCCCAGGTTGGAAGACGATCTTAGCATATTCCACTCAATTCCCAGAGCACACCATTGCCCACAGTGGAAACTAGCTCCATGACACACCTGTATCTTTAATGAGAATCACAGAAAGAGCAGCAAAAAATTGTTACTGGTCCTCTACCTGTTTCAAGGTAAGTCTTCAGTGGGACTCAAAGGCTCTCTCTTGAAGATTAAATCTTCTTTCAGCCTTTCCTGGAAAACTAACACAAGCTATGACTTTGTCTAAGTTCAGCTGGGCATCCGCTAAGCCCAAGCAGCCGCCTCTCCTGCACAGCCCTGCCTCTGTCAGGCACCATCACAGGTAAGCTTGATGGCTCTGCTTCTGTGAGTAACCCTGCTATAACTGGGGGCTGCGTTTGATTCCAGGGTACACTAGTGGGGAACCCACCTGGCCCTAAGCCAGCACATGCTGTTGACAGCTTTATCAGTAATAAAGATAACATTTTAGTGTCTCTCTGATCCTGTGTGTATCTCTCAATTGGTTCTGAATTTGACAGAAAAATAGGCAACAATTTGTTGATTCCCCAACCCCCAACATTGGTATATGATCCGGGACCTTGTGAGGTCCCAGGCAGAATCATGTCCCAGAGTAGTGTGAGTCACCCCAGGAAATAGTAAAAAGCATCTGTACTTCCAACACAGACAGGAGAACATGGGATCTTTGGAAGTCAGATTTATGCATGATTCTTATTTCATTCCCTGTGGGGGATTTTTTTTCCATGAGAAATATAACTTACTTTGTAATCATTTAAAATAAGGATTATTTTTAAATGAAAGGATGTTTGATCCAGAGAACCTAGAAGTAAGCCTGTTCTTCATCACCTCTTAGCTTTGTAACTGTGGAGCAATCATTTACCTTTCTATGCTCCAGTTTCCTCAATTTACAATAACTGTTTTAATAATTACAGTCTTACCAACTTCACAGAGGTTTTGACAGGCTCAAATAAGGTAATGAATATTTATCAAAAGTAACTAAAAATTACTTAGTCAAAAAAAAAGATGGCATGGCTTTGGATAAACTGCTCATGTGCTGGAAGCCTCATCCACGGTTTGGTCTCTTGAGTGTAAGATGGGAAGGGGAGTCGACAACCTCATGGAGCGCCAAGAGCACAGGCTCAGAAGCCAGGTAGATGTGAGTATGAAATCCAGTTCTAGGCCTACTGTCAGGATGACTTTGTGCAAATTACTTTACCTCTCTGAGCCTCGGTATCTTCCTCTATATCATAGGAACAGTATTTATGGAAAAGTTAAAATACATGCATGCTATTTGCCTAGCCCTTTGGAGGCAGCTATTATCAGTCCTTTCTGCAGGATCCAGTGTTGGGATGTATTTCCAGTTATATAGCCATACATTCCTATATTGAAAGAGTATATTTTAATATACTCTGGAATTTGCCCTAAATCTTCTTGGCTTCAGCTAAGTCTTCTCCATCAAGCATGGGCTGGTCAAGGGAAAGGTGGCGTGCTCTCCATCCTTTCTGCCTGGACAGGCAGCTGTGAAAACAAAAGCCAAGTCCAACAGCAAGTGGGGTATCAATCTATGTCATGAGATCCTGTTTTCTTGGCCCTAAGGACCTAAAACTGGGATGAGCTCAAGAGAATCCAGTTGTGCATAGGAGTCAGTTGTTATTTAGAAATCTACAGGTGGTAAAAGAGGCATAAAATGGTATCCGTGGTGGTTACAGTGGTGGTAGGCACCACAGGAAGACTGAGGTAGAATTATTGGCAAAATTAGTGATGAGCACAGAGACAAAGCCTCCAGAAAGCCCACCAAGAGACTGGTCCCAGCGGCAGAGGCATCTGGGACCGTGTGTTCCCTGAAGGCAAGCAGGAAGCACTCACCCGACCAGTAACATCAGGAAGCTCTGCTCTTCATCCTGCAGTTTCTAGAAACTAAGCCACCAGGGGCAGGAACCAAGACTGCAGAAGCCACGTGCCGATCGAGTGGGTTGATGAAAGAGTCTCAGGCTTTTTCAGGAAGGACGTAGGGTTCAGGACTCCCTGACTGACAATGGTGGGGTAGAGAGAGCCAGGAAAGCTCACGCTCCCAATCACAAGGCCCCACCCTGTAAACTGTTTGAGCTGAGCATGAACCAGACTCCAGAGACAAAGACTTAGCTGATTACTAAATTTCTTTAACGACAGAAATAGACAATTTTCCTCTGAAAACCTCCTCCTCCCACCCTCCCCCCATAAGAAGTTAATTCAATAATTTGAATTATATACATAAAAGCATAGCTCAGCTGCAAAGTGTCATTCAAATGTAAGGTGGTTTTATTGCTGTTATTATGACTAATGGTAACAGAGGCCCCATCCCAGTGTACAAAGAACAAAGGGTTCTTAGAAGCACAGAATGCTTGGGTATCCATCCTTAGGAATAAAATGCCATTTACCACCTTGGCTTTTCTCTGATCTTTGGAGACTTCATCATCTTCTCTGGTATTTCCATAAAGCCAAGAAATTGCATTCTTTTTAAGCTAATTACCTGGAAAAAGCATTCCCACCTCTCTCATGCAGAACAGAAGCATGCTCCTGTCTAGCCAAGGCAGAGTCCTAAACATGAGCCGCTCTGGACAGGATAAAGATGAATCCACCTCTGTCGTCATATCTGCTCTGGTTTTCCAGGCTGCAGCCTCTGTGCCCTAAGTTCCTGCATTTACTTTGGTTGGGCCCTCTCTCTGTGCACAGCTTACATGCCATGCACGTGATGGTCACTTGATAGCAGGCTCCCCAAATCTTACAGGCTCCTTCTGACTGGGCAGATAAGTCGAATTTTCATAAAAGTGGTGTGGGTACCATTGTTCTCTGCTCTTTGAAGAGACAAATGATAAAAGACACATGCCTGTTAGTTGGGCCACTTATTCCTCTCACCAAATATGCATAGAGCAGTTGGGAATACAAAGATGGAGAAGACACAAATCCAACTTTAAATTTCCTGTCCATCTGGACTGAGGGCACTGTCATTTGTTTCTGAAGAAACGTGTTTGACCTTTTAACTGGTCATATATTCCATAAGAATCATCACATGCCGTCAGTGTCAAGAGGACACTGGGGAAACTAAAATCCAGGGGGTGGACTGAGAATGGTCAAGATCATTTAAGTAGGATGCTAAAATCTGTACACAATGAAATCCACCTGGAGGCAGGGCAGACAGTTTCAGATAGTCAGTTAACACACATGTGAGGATGGAAGACACTCAAGGAATATGAAAATCACAGCCCATGAGCAAATGTTGATATCAAAGGCACAGAAACTGACAAAGAGGCCTGTGCTCTCTGCCTAAGTCAGCCTACTGCACCCCGCAAACCACCTTACCTACTCTTATTCATTCCTGTGAAACCAGTCTCAGCACCATTCCACCAGGAAGCTCACCTTCATTACCACCCCTTCCAGATTAAGTCTGGTGTCCCTTCTCATTTTAATACCTGGGGCTTTTTATATATCACTGCATTCTACATATTGGTGTAATTATCTGCATACCTCTCTTCTCCATCACACTGTGAACTTCTTGAGGGCATGGATTTTTGTCTTATTTATTATTTAGCACAGGGCTTATTACATTTAAAACACACAGGTTGGTGGTGTGAATGAATGAATGATGGAGCCTAATACATTGTTTTGAAGGCTGGGTGCTTGCCTCTTATAGGAATGCCTTCCATGCCTTCAATTACAAAGAGACTTTGCAAGGGAGCACAAGCAGTAAATATCACCCTCTCTTTCAGGTCAAGGGCAGAAGTCAGCAGAGCCCATTAATGTCTTTCAATGTCTCTCCCTCAGCTAGAAAAGTCAAGCCATCCACAGTCTGCAAACTCTCCTTGTCCTTTGGAGGGACTGGGCTACGGGGCTCTTAATGAGATCAAGCTGGTCACACAGTTTTATCCTGTCAAAACACACTGAAAATCTTTCTTGGGTGATTTATCATGGAAATACACATGGCAGGGAAGGGGCAGGGGAACTGCAGGAAGCAGAGAAAGCCACTCAGCCTGCAGCGCTCGGCTGGCAGGCTGCCCGCGGCAGCCACAGCAGTTGGTGGACAAGGCTGCCCTGACACGGGACAGATGGGCTCCTGTAAGAAAGCCAGGCCACCTCCCAAAAATTAATGATCGGTGCTGGGACAGTCCCCCTCCAAGAAGGGCATTAATACAGGGCAGCCACAGTCAGTACCTCCTGGCCAGCACTTTTGGTAGGGTGAGGGGGGCCTGGTTAATTGGCAGCTGCTGGCAACACCTGACAAAGCAGTTAAAAATGGTTAAGCTAAGGTTTGTTCCCAAAAGTCAATAGCACCACCATCACTGATGTAAACCAGGGCATCCACAGCCAACGAAGGTCCCTGCTGGAGCGAGACTTGGGTAGGACATAATAACCAGAAATGTGAGGATATCTCCTGTATGCTTAGCATACCTGTAAATATTTTGACTCCTCTCTCTTGCACCTCCCGGGATGCAGGGGCTTATTGCGGGATAACCCTTGTTTTGTACAGATGACTGTTTTGTTTCCATGGTGGTATGTGTGCCAGGATACCATGCTGACACCTTTTGTTAAAAGCAGCATTAACAAATGTAGGCTCAAATAGAAAGCCATTGCCATTTGTCAATGCTGCTTTGAAAGAGAGATGCCAGATTGCACTAGAGGCCCTTGAGGGCAGAGGCTCCATTGTCCCAAGGCTGAGAGCCTGTTCTTTGCCAGGCAGGATGCTGAAAACTAAGCACACAAAGATGGACTGCAAATGGCACCCTGCCCCAGGCCCTTAGAGTCAGTGGGTGAGAGAGAACAAAGAAAGAGAAAATCAGTTGCAAGAAAGACCCCGGCACTGGAGTGTGGTACTTTGAAAGAGGGAAGCCCAGAGTGTTCTGGGACAGAGAGGGGAAGCCTTGGCAGGGCTGGCCTGGGAACAACCTGTAAAAAAGAAACGATGCCTTAGGCTACAGTCCAACGCACAGACTACGGACTACCTGAAAGACCCCTCCTCGGAAACTCATAGCAGGTAACCATTATTTTTACTAAACAACACTTGAGACTGGGCAGGCTTTTGTCTACTTCTTATTTCTTCACAACATTATCCTTTCCAATAGGTGGGATTCTGTGTAAAGCCACTGTGTGAGAAGTTTGAAAATCCACTAAAGTGAGGAGAGGAGCACTAGAAGCAAGCAGAGGTCAGAAGAGGTAGTTTTCAATTAATTGAGATAACAACAATAGTGCCCATTGTGTGTGTGTGTTTTTTTAAGGATTTATTTTTAATAATAATAAGCCAAACAAAGTGAATGTAGCTACAACCCAAAAAGGCTGTGGGCCTTGAGGTAGAGCAGTTGGCTTTTAGGGTTTAGGCAAACAAACGAACAAATCAAGTAAGTAATACAAAGAATTATCAAACAGCATTGAAATCCTGTCATTCATGGCAACATGGATGGGCCTCAGACATTACGCTATGTGAAGTAGTCTGACAGAAAAAGAAAAACACTGTATGACTTCACTTATATGTGAATATAAAAAAGAATCTAAAAAGAAAAATGATCATATTTATAGGTGCCAGGGTTTCAGATTTCAACACATTTTTTAGGGGGATACGGTTCAACCAGTAACAAATGCCCACTAACCCTGCTCACTTTCCAGCCATTAACTATTTACCAAAAATCAGTTATTCATCTCCCAAAATTCATGTAGGGCAATGTTGCCAGCTCCCCCCTTCATCTTAATTTTTATCCTGAATGTTGCCTGCCTAACTCCCACAACAGTGGAGCAACTTGGCAATAAACAAAGAGGAAAATGTTCTTTTCTGACCTTTAGCTGAGAGATGTGTGAGCTCTCCACTGCTTCCTGTTCTAAAATGGAGTGTGTGTACTTACCCAAGTGTGTTATGCTTGAACATAATAAATTTGAAATGACTCTATTGTGGTTTCTCTATTTGCACTTGATTTTTCTTCTTTCTATAGAAACTCGGCATTCTAGAACACTGCACATTCATTTTTGAACAAAATGTCCCTTTTTTTTATTCAGCACCACATTTTGGTAGATAAAAGGTGACTGAAATGTTAAAAGTAATATACAATTTGCTCTTAAATGGCAGAGGAGTAATGGAGCAATGATATTTCATAAAGGAAAGACTAATTAGAGTGGGGACCAAACATAGCAGGACCCGATTTTAATCTTTCATGACAGAAAACGTCACTAACACATCTGGGTGTTTTTGTTTGTTCTTAATAGTAGCTTGAAATAATGACAGTTGGGGAACTGTTACGTTTGTACTAAAGTTGTCCCAAAGTGTGATTTATAGTCAGTCATCTTCCATTTGGCAAGCAGCTCAGAAGGAAGCTGAAGTAGTGAGAAGTCTGGCAGATATTGCCCTTGAGGTTAAGATATTAAACAAAAATGAAAACTAATCTATCTTCAGACAGAAGTGTGGTACTTAAAGTTGAATGTTTGAGAGACAATCTTGTAAAATGTTTTTCTTTAAAAATGATTTTATTAGAGCAATTAAAAATGCAGAAAATGGTGCCATCTTTCCATCGCCGTGTAAGAGCTCTGTTCCGATCTCCCTTGCTCTCTGGGGCTTGATAAATCTATATTTGGCATCCCTGGTATATGCTTTGCTCATTACCTCTATATATAGATCTATAGACAGAATATTCACGGTGAACATAGGTCACACTGTCTTCACAGGAGAATTGAACCTTAAAAGCTTGAAACTATAGAATTCCTTAAATAGTTCATAGAGTTGTCCTGGGAAGTGAAAAGTGAGAGGTAATCTTTGAGTCCCACGGTCATGCATTTATTTGTTTATCCATTCAGCAAATATTTGCTATCTATTACATGTAGAGACTTTCTCTATGCTGTGGGTTTAACAACAACAACAAGTCTCTCTCCCCTAAGATTTTAGAATAAGGGGAGAAACCTACAATTCTATTTTTGGCAGTGTGGCGGACTGTACCATATTTACATAGTAAAAAGGTCCTTCTGATGTAATACAAGTAGCTCCTGCAGAAGTAACAAAGCACACTAAGACATAATGTTGATCTCTGCAAAGGTAAAAGAGTCTTCATAGAGGGGAAAAGAGGATCAAAGGGTTTAAACCAGAGCATGACCTGCAAGGCAAAAACCAGGTATAACTAGAAAGAAAGTGCCAAGACCAGGAGCCTAGAGTCTTGAGATTAGCAAAAAGAAAATGGGAGGTTACTTCTTTCCAGGGGTCCCTGGGTCTGTGGGCTCTCAAGGTACCTGTAAGAGAATTCAAAGAATTCATGGACTTGGATGGTAAAAAAATTACATCTTTACTTTCATATATCTCTAATTAAAATTTCCTATAATTACAAAATACAAGCAATAAACTACAGTAATTTGAACAATGACTGTGTCTTGACCTCCAAAAGAAATCATAGATATTTCATATTTGTAATGTTGCATATAACTTGAAATGATGTTTATGACTGTTTTGCAATTATGGTAGCTACCAGGCAAGTCACTAGATCTTATTATATAATGCATGAATAAGGAAGCATATTTATTAATATATCACATATTTGTCTTCTGGTACTTTGATAACTGTAACCTCAGTCCATTAAGGCTGCTATAACAAACTACCATAGATGGGTGGCTTATAACAGACAAAAATTTATTTCTCACAGTTCTGAAGGCTAGAAAGTCCAAGATCAAGTGGCCAGCAGATCTGGTGTTTGGTGAAAATCTGCTTCCTGGTTTATAGACACCCAACTTTTCACTGTGCTCTCACGTGGCAGAAGCAGGTATGGGAGCTCTCTGGGATCTCCATAATAAGGGCACTAATGCCATTCCTGAGGGCTGCACCCTCATGACCTAATCACCAGAGCTCACTTCCAAATATCCTCACATTGGCGGTTAGTTTTCAACACATTAATTTCGGGGCTGGGGGTGACATGCACATTCAGCCTGTAACAACTATACTTCAATGTAATTGCAGTCATTTTTAATCCTATTCATTTTATGCACTCAAAAATCTTCCAAGAAGAAAGATGCCCCACATTGCTAGTCATCAGAGAAATGCAAATTAAAACCACAATGAGATATCACCTCACACCAGTCAGGATGGCCACCATCCAAAAGACAAACAAGAACAAATGTTGGCAAGGCTGTGGAGAAAGGGGAACTCTCCTACACTGCTGGTGGCAATGTAAATTAGTTCAACCATTGTGTAAAGTAGTATGGAGGTTCCTCAAAAAGCTCAAAATAGAAATACCATTTGACCCAGGAAGTCCACTCCTAGGAATATACCCTAAGAATGCAGCAGCCCAGTTTGAAAAAGACAGATGCACCCCTATGTTTATCGCAGCACTATTTACAATAGCCAAGAAATGGAGGCAACCTAAGTGTCCATCATTAGATGAATGGATAAAGAAGATGTGGTACATATACACAATGGATATTATTCAGCCATAAGAAAAAAACAAATCCTACCATTTGCAACAACATGGATGGAGCTAGAGGGTATTATGCTCAGTGAAATAAGCCAGGCGCAGAAAGACAAGTACCAAATGATTTCACTCATATGTGGGGTTTAAGAACAAAGGAAAACTGAAGGAATAAAACAGCAGCAGAATCACAGAACCCAAGAATGGACTAACAGTTACCAAAGGGAAAGGCACTGGGGAGGATGGGTGGGAAGGAATGGATAAGGGCAGGGAAAAAAGAAAGAGGGCATTACGATTAGCATGTATAGTGCCTGGGGGCCATGGGGAGGGCTGTGCAACACAGAGAAGACAAGTAGTGATTTTACAGCATCTTACTACGCAGATGGACAGTGACTGTGAAGGGGTATGTGGGGGGGACTTGGTGAAGGGGGGAGCCTAGTAAACACAATGTTCTTTGTGTAATTGTAGATTAATGATACCAAAAAAAAAAAAAAACTGAAGGAACAAAACAGCAGCAGAATCACAGAACCCAAGAATGGACTAACAGTTACCATAGGGAAATGAACTGGGGAGGATGGATGGGAAGGGAGGGATAAGGGGGGCGGGGAGAAAGGGGGCACTACGATGAGCATGTATAATGTGGGGAGGGGCAAGGGGGGCTGTGTAACACAAAGAAGACTATATATATATATTCCAAGAAGAGTACATAGGCTTTGCTGGATTGCTAAAGGAGTCCAGACTTCTGAATTAATGAAAGAGTGAGCTAGAAAAATATTGTTTTCCAGGAAAGTGAGCCTATAAAGAAATCTATCTCCTTCTACTATGGCTTCAATAGTAAAAAATAATATTACCATTTATGATAGCTACTCTGTAAGAATTTACAAGCCACAATCATAATTCCACTCATTCATGTGTACAGGCAGAGAAGCCCCTAGTCCAGAAAGTAGATAAAGTGTGTGCTGGTTGGTAATACTTTTAGGTGTACAGCAGAAACAATTGTCATTCTTTCTGAGTGAAGACATCCAAAACTAAGCATCAACGCTTTTCACAAACTATGTTTTAAAGATCATGAGCTCAAAATAAAAACTGTTAAGCAAATGAAGAAATAAGATACATGAACAAAAGTCAGAAGAGGAAGAAAAAAATAGAAACAGTTTTAGCCCAACCCACACCAAAGGACTTCAGACAGAATTAGCTGATTCAGAATATAAAATACTGTACATAATATGTTTAAAGAAAATTTTTAATGGAATCAAAGTAAACAAGAATAAAAGACTACAAACAATGAACAAGTTGTAAACAGAGCCAAATAAAATATTAGAAATAAAATATATAACCATTGAACTTTTAAATTTTACAATTGGGATATGGATACAGATTAAAGTCTAAAATTAGACTGTGAATCTAATTAGATAGATGAAAAGATAACTAACATATTAGAAAGTACAATTAAATAATTTGTCCATAAGGACAAATGATAGGGAAATTTTAAAAACTGAAAATATAAATTAACACTCAGAAGATAAAGTGAAAGAGTCCATCATAGCTCTCACTGATGTTTCAGAAATGCGCTGATACAGAGAATGGAAGAGATCTAATATTTGAAGAAAGAATGATTAAGATATTCAGAATTTTGTGAAATACAGCAACTTTCAAGTTCAGAAAGCCTAATGAATTCAATCAGAATAACAAAGACAGGAATATCAGAATGAAGTTGCTGGATATGAAAGACAAAAACATCTTTAAAAAAGCCCACAGAGAGGGTGGAGCCAACATGGCAGCGTGAGTAGGACAGTGGGAATCTCCTCCCAAAAACATATATATTTTTGAAAATACAACAAATACAACTAATCCTAAAAGAGAGACCAGAAGACACAGGACAACAGCCAGACTACATCCACACGTGCGAGAGCCCAGCACCTGGTGAAAGGGGTAAGATACAAGCCACAGGCCGGCGGAACACAAGGCCCCTCACCCCAGCTCCCAGCAGGAGAAGAGGAGTCGGAGCAGGGAGGGAGAGGGAGCCCAGGACTGCTAAACACCCATCCCTAGCCATCCGCACCAGAGCGCAGACACAGTGCATGCGTGGAGGGCTGGAAACTAGGGAAACAGGGCAGCAAGACCTCTGAGTGGGTTCCGAAGCTGATGCCCCTGTGACAAAGCGAGTGCTTTTTGAAAGTCTTAAAGGGAAAGGGACGCAACAGCTGGACAGAAACAACATAGGACACAGCCCAGCAGCTGGAAATTACAGGGAAAACCGGGTGCACTAACACCCTGGGTAACAGCTCTGAGACCCCTCACGGAGGTAAACAGCCAAACAGCCCCCCGTCAATTACCCCTCCTGGCACGGCGAAAGCAGAGAAGCAGCCTTCGGCTAGCCATGCCCTCAGAAAGGGAGCTTCTTCCATACCTGCCAGGCAAGACACAAAAATCCAGTCTACAAGGAATTACCCAACACAAGCCACTAGGGGTCGCAGTTGTCCCAGTAAAGAAAGGACAGTAGCAAGTGAAAAGTTTGGCCCTCCCAGCTGACAGTCAATAGCACCTGTCAACATGAAAAGGCAAAAAAATATGATCCACACAAGACTAACCCAGACAGCTTCAGCATTTGCTACATCTTCCCCTGAGAAGGAACCTGGGAAGATAGATTTAGCCAGTCTTCCTGAAAAAGAATTCAAAACCAAAGTCATAACCATGCTGATGGACTTGCAGAGAAATATGCAAGAACTAAGGAAGGAGAATACAGAAATAAAACAAGCTCTGGAAGGACTTCAAAACAGAATGGACGAGATGCAAGAGACCATTAACGGACTAGAAAACAGAGAACAGGAACGCAGAGAAGCTGATGCAGAGAGAGATAAAAGGATCTCCAGGAATGAAAGAACTCTAAGAGAGCTGAGTGACCAATTGAAACGGAACAATATTTGCATTATAGGGGTACCAGAAGAAGAAAAGAGAGAAAAAGGGATAGAAAGTGTCTTTGAAGAAATAATTGCTGAAAACTTCCCCAAACTAGGGGAGGAAATGGCCTCTCAGACCACAGAAGTACACAGAACTCCCATGAGAAGGGATCCAAGGAGGGCAACACCAAGACACATAATAATTAAAATGGCAAAGATCAAAGACAAGGACAAAGTATTAAAGGCAGCCAGAGAGAAAAAAAAGGTTACCTACAAAGGAAAACCCATCAGGCTATCATCAGACTTCTCAACAGAAACCCTACAGGCCAGAAGAGAATGGCATGATCTACTTAATGCAATGAAACAGAAGGGCCTCGAACCAAGACTACTGTACCCAGCACAATTATTATTTAAATATGAAGGAGGGATTAAACAATTCCCAGACACGCAAAAGTTGAGGGAATTTGCCTCCCACAAACCACCTCTACAGGGCATCCTACAGGGACTGCTCTAGATGGGAGCACTCCTAAAAAGAGCACACAACAAAACACCCAATATATGAAGAAGGGAGGAGGAGGAATAAGAAGGGAGAGAAATAAAGAATCATCAGACCGTGTTTATAATAGCTCAACAAGTGAGTTAAGTTAGACAATAAGACAGTAAAAAAGCAAACCCTGAACCTTTGGTAACCACAAACTTAAAGCCTGCAATGGCAATAAGTACATAACTTTCAATAATCACCCTAAATGTAAATGAATGAATGCACCAATCAAAAGACACAGAGTAATAGAAAGGATAAAAAAGCAAGATCCATCCATATGCTGCTTACAGAGACTAACCTCAAACCTAAAGACATGCACAGACTTAAAGTCAAGGGATAGAAAAAGATATTTCAATCAAACAACAGAGAGAAAAAAGCAGGTGTTACAATACTAGTATCAGACAAAACAGATTTCAAAATAAAGAAAGTAACAAAAGATTAAGAAGGACATTACATAATGATAAAGGGCTCAGTCCAAAAAGAGGATATAACCATTATAAATATATATGCACCCAATACAGGAGCACCAACATATCTGAAACAAATACTAACAGAACTAAAGGAGGAAATAGAATGCAATGCATTCATTCTGGGAGACTTCAACACAAAACTCACTCCAAAGGACAGATCCACCAGACAGAAAATAAGTAAGGACACAGAGGCACTGAACAACACACTAGAACAGATGGACCTAACAGACATCTACAGAACTCTACACCCAAAAGCAACAGGATACACATTCTTCTCAAGTGCACATGGAACATTCTCCAGAATAGACCATATACTAGGGCACAAAAAGAGCCTCAGTAAATTCCAAAAGATTGAAATCTTAACAACCAAGTTTTCAGACCACAAAGGCATAAAACTAGAAATAAACTGTACAAAGAAAGCAAAAAGGCTCACAAACTCATGGAGGCTTAACAACATGCTCCTAAATAATCAATGGATCAATGACCACATCAAAATGGAGATCCAGCAATATATGGAAACAAACGACAACAAAAACACAAAGCCCCAACTACTGTGGGATACAGCAAAAGCAGTCTTAAGAGGAAAGTATATAGCAATCCAGGCATATTTAAAGAAGGAAGAACAATCCCAAATGAATGGTCTAATGTCACAATTATCAAAATTGGAAAAAGAAGAACAAATGAGGCCTAAGGTCAGCAGAAGGAGGGACATAATAAAGATCAGAGAAGAAATAAATAAAATTGAGAAGAATAAAACAATAGCAAAAATTAATGAAACCAAGAGCTGGTTCTTCGAGAAAATAAACAAAATAGATAAGCCTCTAGCCAGACTTATTAAGAGGAAAAGAGAGTCAACAAAAATCAACAGAATCAGAAACGAGAAAGGAGAAATCACGACAGACCCCATAGAAATACAAAGAATTATTAGAGAGGACTATGAAAACCTATATGCAAACAAGCTGAGAAACCTAGGAGAAATGGACAACTTCCTAGAAAAATACAACCTTCCAAGACTGACCCAGAAAGAAACAGAAAATCTAAACAGACCAATTACCAGCAACGAAATTGAAGTGGTAATCAAAAAACTACCAAAGAACAAAAACCCCGGGCCAGATGGATTCACCTCGGAATTTTATCAGACATACAGGGAAGACATAATACCCATTCTCCTTAATGTTTTCCAAAAAATGGAAGAGGAGGGGATACTCCCAAACTCATTCTATGAAGCCAACATCACCCTAATACCAAAACCAGGCAAAGACTCCACCAAAAAAGAAAACTACAGACCAATATCCCTGATGAACATAGATGCAAAAATACTCAACAAAATATTAGCAAACCGAATTCAAAAATACATCAAAAGGATCGTACACCATGACCAAGTGGGATTCATCCCAGGGATGCAAGGATGGTACAACATTCAAAAGTCCATCAACATCATCCACCACATCAACAAAAAGAAAGACAAAAACCACATGCTCATCTCCATAGATGCTGAAAAAGCATTTGACAAAATTCAACACCCATTCATGATAAAAACTCTCAGCATAATGGGAATAGAGGGCAAGTACCTCAACATAATAAAGGCCATTTATGATAAACCCACAGCCAAAATTATACTGAACAGTGAGAAGCTGAAAGCTTTTCCTCTGAGATCGGGAACTAGACAGGGATGACCACTCTCCCCACTGTTATTTAACATAGTACTGGACGTCCTAGCCATGGCAATCAGACAAAACAAAGAAATACAAGGAATCCAGATTGGTAAAGAAGAAGTTAAACTGTCACTATTTGCAGATGACATGATACTGTACATAAAAAACCCTAAAGACTCCACCCCAAAACTACTAGAACTGATATCAGAATACAGCAAAGTTGCAGGTTACAAAATTAACACACAGAAATCTGTGGCTTTCCTGTACACTAACAATGAACCAACAGGAAGAGAAATCAGGAAAACAACTCCATTGACAATTGCATCAAAAAAAATAAAATATCTACGAATAAACCTAACGAAAGAAGTGAAAGAATTATACTCTGAAAACTACAAGTCACTCTTAAGAGAAATTAAAGGGGACACTAACAGATGGAAACTCATCCCATGCTCGTGGCTAGGAAGAATTAATATCATCAAAATGGCCATCCTGCCCAAAGCAATATACAGATTTGATGCAATCCCTATGAAACTACCAGCAACATTCTTCAATGAACTGGAACAAATAATTCAAAAATTCATATGGAAACACCAAAGACCCCGAATAGCCAAAGCAATCCTGAGAAAGAAGAATAAAGTAGGGGGGGATCTCACTCCCCAACTTCAAGCTCTACTATAAAGCCATAGTAATCAAGACAATTTGGTACTGGCACAAGAACAGAGCCACAGACCAGTGAAACAGACTAGAGACTCCAGACAGTAACCCAGACATATATGGTCAATTAATATTTGATAAAGGAGCCATGGATATACAATGGCGAAATGACAGTCTCATCAACAGATGGTGGTGGCAAAACTGCACAGCTACATGTAGGAGAATGAAACTGGACCATTGTCTAGCCGCATATACAAAAGTAAACTCAAAATGGATCAAAGACCTGAATGTAAGTCATGAAAACATTAAACTCTTGGAAGAAAACATAGGCAAAAACCTCTTAGACATAAACATGAGTGACCTCTTCTTGAACATATCTCCCCGAGCAAGGAAAACAATAGCAAAAATGAGTAAGTGGGACTATATTCAGCTGAAAAGCTTCTGTACAGCAAAAGACACCATCAATAGAACAAAAAGGAACCCTACAGTATGGGAGAATATATTTGAAAATGACACATCCAATAAAGGCTTGACGTCCAGAATATATAAATAGCTCACACACCTCAACAAACAAAAAGCAAATAACCCAAATACAAAATGGGCAGAGGAACTGAACAGACAGTTCTCCAAAAAAGAAATACAGATGGCCAACAGACACATGAAAAGATGCTCCACATTGCTAATTATCAGAGAAATGCAAATTAAAACTACAGTGAGGTATCACCTCACACCAGTAAGGATGGCTGCCAACCAAAAGACAAACAACAACAAATGTTGGCGAGGCTGCGGAGAAAGGGGAACCCTCCTACACTCTGGTGGCAATGTAAATTAGTTCAACCATTGTGGAAAGCAGTATGGAGGTTCATCAAAATGCTCAAAACAGACTTACCATTTGACCCAGGAATTGCACTCCTAGGAATTTACCCTAAGAACACAGCAATCAAGTTTGAGAAAGACAGATCCACCCCTATGTTTATCGCAGCACTATTTACAATAGCCAAGAATTGGAAGCAACCTAAATGTCCATCGATAAATGAATGGATAAAGAAGATGTGGTACATATACACAATGGAATATCTACTCAGCCATAAGAAGAGGGCAAATCCTACCATTTGCAGCAACATGGATGGAGCTGGAGGGTATTATGTTCAGTGAAATAAGCCAAGCAGAGAAAGAGAAATACCAAATGATTTCATTCATCTGTGGAGTATAAGAACAAAGGAAAAACTGAAGGAACAAAACAGCAGCAGAATCACAGAACCCAAGAATGGACTAACAGGTACCAAAGGGAAAGGGACTGGGGAGGATGGGTGGGTAGGGAGGGATAAGGGGGGGGAAGAAGAAGGGGGGTATTAAGATTAGCATGCATAATGGGGGGGTGGGAGAAAGGGGAGGGCTATACAACACAGAGAAGACAAGTAGTGATTCTACAACATTTTGCTATGCTGATGGACTGTAAAGGGGTTTATAGGGGGGACCTGGTATAGGGGAGAGCCTAGTAAACATTATATTCTTCATGTAAGTGTAGATTAATGATAACAAAAAAAAAATAAGAAAGAAAGAAAAGAGGGATTACTCCCTGATAGGATAAAACTAACTGTAAATCAACCATTAATGCATGCTTTAAATATCCTTAATTTTGATCACTTAAAGGGTGTCAGATGATTGGCTATGGAGGTACATTTTTCTGATAATATTCCTTTCTCTTAAAAAAAGAAAAAGGCAGTTCCTGTGTGGTGACCTCCAAGGAGTTCTACACAATGGTATAAAGGGCACATAAAAGTGTAGACAAAGGATCTGTTTGTGTTTATACAGAGGATCAAAGCCTAATTTGGCTACCCCGAAAATGAACTAAGATACAATATGAAAAAGAACTTTCAACATCAGCACTCTCGGGAGGACTCATGCCAGAAGATGATCATCAAAAAAACCCCAACAAAGATCCACGCACTGCTACAGCTGTAGATGCACTCATCCCACCAATTCCTGGACTTGCCATGGAATGAAGAAGGAGATATCTAAGCTGGCCTGTGCATACAGTAAAACAACAAATTTGACTGTATCTATATGGTTGGAACTCAACCAAGAATTAGGAGGAGTGCAAGTTGTAGCACTCCAAAATCTTACAACTACAGACTATCTACTGTTAAAAGAACATATGGGATGTGAACAGTTCCCAGGAATGGGTTGTTTTAATTTGTCTGATTTCTCTCAGACTGTTCAAGTACAGTTGGATAATATCCATCATATCATAGATAAGTTTTCACAAATGCCTAAGGTGCCTAACTGGTTTTCTTGGTTTCACTGGAGATGGATGGTAATTACAGGTATGCTTTGGTTATGTAACTATACTCCTATTATGTTAATGTGTGTGCGCAATTTAATTAGTAGTTTAAAACCTATACATGCTGAAGTTACTCTACAAGAAGATATGTCAAAGAAATAATCAATCTTCCCATGTTTTCTTCCGCCTGCTACTTCTATAGCTTTTCTTCTTCCTTCCTAATAACAACCCTTAAATAGAATTTGTGCCTCATACCGAATTTACCGAGTATCATAATTCCTCCAAGTGGTAAAGATACCTCAAGACAAATGCTGGGCATAGAAGCCACAGGGCATAAATCTGCAAAGAAGTAAAAAGCTAACCTTTTCAAACATATGGCTTCTCTCTCACTTACCAACTTTATATTTCCCTGTATGGCCCTTGAAGATGACTGGTTAGCCAGAGACGGGTAAGATTCCTCAAGGAAGGAACAACCTAAGACAGGCACAGTCGCAGGGGGGCCATCAGGTGAGAAATTGGGGATCAACAGAGGTGAGGCTTAGAACCTCCTCACCCCTGTTCTGAGAGAAATCTTCTGCATCCGTGGATGTTTTATTGCCCTTGTCTAGCTTGGATTAACACATCGTCTACAGGCACACACCTGATCATCTACATTTGCTCTCTTACAACACTAAACTATGTTTTCTACCTTTATCTTGCATCTACCTACCACTTCAGCATTTTATTAAAAGTAATAATAATAATAAAGGGAGAAATGTAGTATCCACATATAAATCAAGTATAAAAATCAAACAAATATTCATATTTGACCTGATTGTTTATAGTTCATGATGCGTGATCAAAACCAAAAGTTTCTGTGATGACTGCCCTTGTACTGTTCACCATGTAAGAACTTATTCACTGTGTAAGAATTTGTTCACAATGTAAGAACTTGTTCGTTATGCTTCAGAAGATTGGAGACTGATGAGAATTAGGCTTGGGATGGATTAATGATTGTGCATTGAGCATTGACTCCTCTATACAGAATTTTATTGTTGTTGAGAACCATTTGATCAATAAATATGAGATGCCCTCTCAAAAAAAAAAAACCCACAGAAAATTTTTTTGAGTGAATGAAAATTAAACTGATTTCAAACTTCTCAAGAACAACAATAAAAGCCAGAATATAATGGAATGATCAAATTTTCAAGTAAAAAATAACTATAATTCTAGAATTATATACCCCTCAAGAACAAGGGTAAAATAAGGACATTTTTAGATAACCATAAACTGTGATGGCTTACCACAAGCAGACTCTCAAAAAAGACCTAAATAATAGACTTAAAGAAGAAAGAAAATGATTCAAAAGATTTGAGATAAAGTAAACAATGGCAAGCAAAGAAATTAGTAAAAATTTAAACAAATCTGAAAAAAACTGAATGTATAAATAAGATAGTAATAACACTTGAATCATGAGTTTTCTTTTAAAGATAGAAATAAAATCCTGAATAACAACAACATGTAAACCCAGAAGGGGATGATCAGAGATAAACACCATTGTATTATTCAGGAAGTTCAGACACTAATTTTATGCTTTCAGTCTCCAATGAAGATAAATGCTATATATATTCCCAACAAGTACAGGGGGCAGAAACTGAACAAGAAAAAAATTGATGTCAGAAATGAGACATAAAATAACATAAAATTCCAGGGACAAATAGCACAACATAAATTAAGTAGTAACAATGAGTTCAAATACATCAGTAATAATAATAAATGAAAATGAAATTCATAGTTAAAAGATTGTCAGGTTTTTTAAAAAAATCAGCTAAATGTTATTTCTAAAAAATAGTTATAAAACATACAAACATGGAAAAATTAAAAATATAAAGATGAAAAAACATACACTTGGCAACTACTAATCAAAGGAAAACCAGTAAATTCAGAAAATTAAATTTTCAGAAATAAAGCATATATAAAGAGAATCACTGCTTAATGAGAAAAACTTTCAATAAATAAGGGTCATATACAACCAATAAAACAAACTCAGAAAATATAAAATGAAAGTTAATTAAATATCAAGAAGTATAAAGAGTTACTAACATGCCAAGAATTTTCAACATTCTTCTCTTAATTATTAATAGTCAAACAGACAAAAATTATCTTTAAAGCTTGATCTGATTTATAGGACCACACATCCAACAATAAGAAATATCTATTTTCCTCACTATCTATCGAATATTTACAAAAATTGTTTCAATATTAGCCATAAAATTGGAGCCATAAAATAAGTTTCAACAACTTTCAAATTATCTGTATCACACAGGGCATGTTCTCTGACTAGAATTAAATTAGAAGTCAATAACAAAATAATTTAAGGCCCTTATGCTTGGAAATTAAAATATTTTTAAATAATGGATGAGTCAAAGAAGAAATAATGGAAATTAAAATATTCTTAGGATTAAATACTAATAATAATACATGTCAAAACTTGTATAATGCTAAAATAATAATTTGAGGAAATCTATATTCTTGCATGCTTCTAGGGGAAAATAAAGGATAAAATTTTTAAAGTTGAATGTCTCTTAGAAAAAACTTTAAAACAGTACAATTTTTCTAGATGAGACTTTTATATTAGCTAATTAGCATACATTCTGGTGATTTCTGAAATATCTGATTGGGTCATCATGGAAATGGGCTTTTCAAAAAAAATGTATTTCTGATAAATATTCATGTCTCTTAAGAAAAAAAACAATAGGAAAAGGCCCAAAGAAAGTATAGAGAAAGAAATAATAAATGTAAGAGCAGAAAGAAATAATAGAGAAAACAAAGATATAATATAGAGTATCAACAAATCCAAAAGATATTTCTTTGAGAATACTAATAATATTAAACGTATGGTTAACCAACTGAGTAAAAAGGAGTGAAGTCACAAATTACAATAGAAAAATGAAAAGGGATCATGTTAGAGATAAAGCAGAAACTTAAAAAGAGAATATCTTCAACCAATTAGCTTTAAAACATATAAAATTGACAATTTCCTAGGATAAAGCAATTTTCCATAAAGTGAATTATGGAAAATTAGAGAGCCTGAACAGTTCCATAATCATTAAAGAAATTTAATTAGTAGTTAATGATCTTCCCACAAAGAAAGAAAAATAAATGGAATTTCAATCTTTCAAATACTCATAGGAAATACAAACAAGGAATATTCCCCAGTTCACATACAGAATATGTAATTTTGCTACCAAAATCAGAAAAGTACAAGAAAAGGATAGGTTAATCTCCTGAACATATTAAAAAATATAACAAAACTGAATCAACAACATATATAAAAAATAAACATTGTGATGGTTAATTTTATGTGTGAACTTGACTGGACTAAGGGATGCCAGACAGCTGGTAAGACACTATTTCCAGCTGTGTCTATGAGGGTGTTTCTGAAAAAGATTTGTGTTTGACTGAGTGGACTGAGTGAAGAGATCCTCCCTCACCAATGTCAGCGGGCACCACTGAAGGCCCAGATAGAACCAAAAGCAGAAGGAAGAACCAATTATCTCTTTTTTGAGCTGGGACAGCCCTCTTTTCCTGCACTCTGAGTTCAGAGCTCCTGGTTCTTGGATCTTTAGACTCCAGGCTTCACAAAATGGGCTGCCCTGGTTCTCAGGCCTTCATACCAGGACTGAATCACATCACCGACTCTCCGGGCTCTCCAGCTTGCAGACAGCAGGTCAGGGGACTTCTTGGTGTCCAAAACCAGATGAGCCAACTAGTATAATAAATCTCCTCTTATATCTCTCTATACATATCCTATTGGTTCTGTTTCTCTGGAAAACCTTGACTAGTACATGCATCATGACCAGTCTGAGTCTATTATAGGAATGCAGGTTTGATTTAACAATACAATTCATCACATTAAAAGATTAAAAGAGAACAATTACTTCATCATCTCAATAGAGAAAAATCATTCAAAGACATTCAATATGCATTCATGAGAATTCATTCAAAAGAAAAACTTGAAGAGAATGTCCCTAAATTGCTGATACCTACAAAAAAAATAAAGAAAAATTGTAAATGAAGAAACATTAGACATTCTATATAAAATCAGGAGCAACATGGATAAGTCCTAGTATCACCATATTTCACCACAGCAAGAAAATGAAGATATTGTGATGACACAGAGTGTCAGCATGTCAAACCAAGTTACAAAAACGAGAGAACTTACTTAATAACAAACTTTAATAATAATTCAAAGAATAAAGGTAATCACAAGAGGCAGGTGAATCGAGGAGAATATCTGTAGTGTCATCACAGCAACCCACTTCTCCCCTCGCTGTACTACGGCAGAAAGCTCCCTGACTGCATCTGAGCTCTCAGCATGGGTGCTGGCGCCCTACCGGGAAATATCTCCATGTTGTTCACCAGATATTACATAACTGAGATGGATATTTTCCAGTGGTTCAGGCACCATAAGTCTAAAAAAACTGGTTTGTGTACCATAACCCATGTGGATCAGGCACATCCTGCTAAAGGAGTCCCCATATAAGGACTCCCCATTATGTTGACAAGGAAATTTGACCAGGTCATTTCACTCTTTTGAGTTTTTTTCCTGTCTTCCTGAATAGTATGGGTTTATAGATAAGCAGCTAACCTCCCTTCCCCAGTTATAAAAGGTACAAGGATGGGGGCGGATATTGTCCACATAAGCTACATGAAGCTATTATGTTGGTTTTGTCAACTTCTCAAATATTACCTAGAATAGAGCCTAACACATAGCAGATACTCAATAAGTTGAATATAAGAATTAACCATTTGTAAATGAATGCTTTCTAAAGAGAAAATCCAAAAGCAACTGCAGACCAATTATTAGAATTGACAAAGAGCTTAGTAAGGTGGGTTAACATAAAATTAATACTCAAAATTAATTGCATTCCTATATCCCTGCACCAAAAAGAAAAAGTAATTTTTAAATAATCTTTAGCAACAAGAGCAAAGTTACCTAAGAGCCAAAACAAAACAAAAAAATCTTTATGACAAAAATTATAAAACTTTATTGAAAGATATTTAAAAATGTCCAAATGGTGAGATATATGTTCATAGACAGGAAAATATAACATCACATCAGTTTTCTCAAATTGACCTATAGCTTCAATGTAATTCTTATCAATATGCTAATGTTTGTTTTATTTTTGTTTTGTAGATGCTAATGACCTGAATCTAAAACCATGTAAGAAACAGAAGTCCGAAACAGTCCTGAGGAAGGAGGAGGAGGGAATCTCACAGTATGAAATAACAAAACTTATTTTAAAGTATTATTAACAGAGCCAGTGTGGCATTGGTGCAAGAAGAGACAAAAAGACCAAGTAGAAAGCTCAGAAAGAGCACCATTCATATATGGCATAAGTATATGAAAGAGGTGGCCCTGAAAGTCAGGGAAAAGAGGAACTATTAAAAACTAGCACTGCTACAATTGGCTATCCAAATAGAAAAAAAATTAAACTTGATTCCTTCTTCCCTCCATACACAAAATGCAGTTTCAGGTAGATTACAAACCTAACCAAAATGCAAAACAGCAAAACTTTTAGCAGCAGAGAAGAATATCTCTATAAACTTAGACAAGACATAAAAATCACACCAAAAAAGGATTGCTATATTTCGCAATGACAAATGTGACACTTATTAAGCAAAAGGTACTACTGATCATAGATATATGAAAAAGTTGTCTACTTTGTCAGTAACCAGCAAAATACAAGTTTAACTGCAGTGAAAGGTAATTTTATATCATCAGAATGCAAAAATTTAACTCTGATAGTACCAATTTTTGGTGATGATGTAAGACAATAGGATCCTCATATCCTGGTGGGTGGAAACATAAGTGAATCCAACCCCTTTGTAAAATAATTCTAACATTTCCTTTAAGTCTGGAAAGATTCTATGAACCGCAATTCCACTTTTAGATATATATCCTAGCCACACTGGCACATGTGCACAGAGCAGCAATGTATGTAAAGAGCAACTAAATGAAAACAACTCAAGTGTATATCACCAAGGAAATAGATAAATTGTAGCAAATTAATACTAAGGAATATTTAATAGCAGTGAAGTAAATGAACCGCAGCTACATACATTGATGTGGATGAGTGTCAAAAACAAAATAGTGAGAGAAAGCAACTCACAGAAAAACACAGTATGACACCAACTAGCTGAATGTAAGATTTGATAAATGATAAATAAGTATGATACAAAGTGCTGTGGAAATTCTGGGGAAGAACTTCTGCCCATGGAAGGAAGATATTGTAGGTAAGTGACATGTGAACTGGACTTTGAACAATAGAGAGAATTTCTGAAGACAGAGAGGATCAAGTATATGTAAATGCAGTGCAGGTTGAGAAAACTGAGCAATGCTGTGGAGGCTTTCCCAGTTATTCAGACAACAATGTAACTGAAAATACAATGCAGGGAACAGGAAATTTTAAGAGCAGAGATATGGCTAGACACAGGTTGGGGCTAGGGGGTCCAACAGTCCCTCATCTGCTACATTCAGTCACACCAGAGAGAAAGTCCCATTGTTCATATCCTAAAAGGACCCCTGCCCTTTTCTTCCCTCCGACGGTGCCCTGTCCTGTGGGGCCGCACCCTCTCTCCTCCTGCCCAGCCCGCGCTCTGCGTCTCTTCCCAACGCCACTCCTATTCCCACCACCCAAAATAACAGCAACTGATGCCACATTATGATGAGCAGCACCACTTCAAAATGAGTGAAGTATCACCAATAATCTGGGTAGAAAAAGCCTGCTTTGGCCCAGAACGCTCAGCAAACCCCTGGAACCCTGAATCCATGAAGGGGAAGCCCCTGGGTATGCCTGAAGGCCTGCCCTTGAGGAAGAGCGCTCGCTCGCATACCTGATTGGGGATACAGCTCCATGAACAGACACTGCTTTCCGCCTGTTCCCTTCCACTCATTCCGCACATACTTTCTGGGCATTTAAAGCTCACAGGACGTGGGTCTCCATGGAGCCGTGCAGCCAGCCTCAGCATGTTGCAGCTCCCTCATCCCGATGGCAGTTTTCAGTGGTAATAGCCAAGTGTTTAGACATGATCCAGAAGTGATTAGCTACTTATTTTTATTTTGCAGAACAGCCATTCAGTGTTCACTCAAGCACTAACACTTTTTAACACCAAATGGAAACTGTATTAAAATACTCTTAACTGTGTTGGAAATAGTTTGCTGTTCAAACTAATATTTGAAATGTACACAAAAACATCATTAGCAGAATACCAACTTCTACTTTTTTAAAATTACTTTCTCTTATCATTTTCACTTTAAACTAATGTTAATACATTTAAAAATAAGAACAGAAAAAATATGTTTTGTGTAATACGCTGTAAAGGGGAGCTCTATATGTTACCAGGAAACTGAGGGGAGAAAGTACCCTTATCTTTCCTTGCTATCTCTATTTTTAATCTAGATTTTAATGCAAGCTGAACTCATCTGAGCATGAATATGGAGGTTGCTCTTTATAAGAAAGATGATGTTATTGATCTATGATCAAAAGTAGTGATGATGAATTTTAACTGATCCAACCACATACTTTTAAAAGCTTCCCCTTGTTACCAAAGATAAACACGATGAGTCCTGACTCAAACAAGGCCCCACTTGACCCAGTGCCCAGAAATGGAGAAAGGAACTGAGACTCTAATTAATAAGTGAGACTTAGGGTGCCAGGTATTACCAACATATTACATCCCAGTGTTATGTCGCTGGTTGTGAGCCATATTCAGAGGCCAAGCTCAGAGCTCAGAAAACAGACGGAGCCAGTTAGGGCACCAAATTGAAGGTGGGAGAGCAAGAAGCAAAACTGGGGTGCAAAACAAAGAACATTTTTGTTTTCTGTCCAGAGATTTACCAAGCACACTTTTATTTTATGGCTTGAAGGCTTGGAATTCTGATCATGAAACATCCTACTTTCCCCCTTGTAAAGAGAAGGATGCAAAGCTGAAATTTATCAGAAAAACAAGACTGACAATTCACAAAACAGTAAGCTGAATGAAATCAGCCAATATGGTACAGTGATAATGAAAACCCTTGGATCGTTAGCATGGTGCTCTAACACTTGAACTAACAGCCTTCCGTGGAGCCTAATTCATCAGCAGTTATTAGAGTTATTCAAAAAATAAAGTTGCAAAGTGAGATGATGAGGGCTATTTTGTTTATAAGTGATGGAAACTCAACTGGAGGTGCTGAAGGCAAAAAAAGTATAACAAGGTGCCTCATGGAAATCAAACCAGGAATATCCGGACCTCAATAACAACTCGAGGCAAAAACAGAACACTTCTCATTCTCTAGTCTCTGCTCCCCCCTGAGCCCTGCTTCACTCTCTCTGGAGTGGGCCGGTGTGGAGGAAAGCACGGTCAACACCCCCCTGAAGTCACAGCTCCAGCCCTCAGGGACTGACTTGCTGCTCTCTCTGATCCCAATCACCAATCAAAAACATACAAAAAAGTACTTTGGTGGCCGAGATCCAGTCAGATTCCCTAACTTGAGCTAGTCAACTGCGGCCAGGATAGCAGGCTTCTAGGACTGGCCCTGCTTGACTCAGATTTCCAACCTTGTACCCAGTCAGTGGTGGTAAGGGCAATGATGTGGCTGTCCTGGCAGAAACCATAGAGATAGATTTGCGGCTGCCATTCCCACAAGAAGCAAAGGCTGAGCACATCAGTGGTGAATGTCAAAAAGCAGAGTAAATCAGTGTGTATTACACACATAATTATTGAATTAATAGCACAGTCTTTTTTTAGGGTCAGAACAGAGAATCAGCTGTCCCCAACTATAAACACTGCGTCCTTTATATAATCTTATTTAAGAAACGTTGGGACCCCGTCTCCCAGATGGAGATCTATATTCCCCAGTTTCTAAGTCACACCTTAGACTCCCAGGCAGGTGAGGGCAGGTAGTTCGTGGCACACACCCTAAGCTTGCTCTACTTGAGAGGTAGAGTGACCAAGAAGGAAAAACCAGCTTTTCTGACAGATTTTCTTCCATTCCGACTCCCTGTGCACTTGCACTGTGACCGTGAGCACACGGCGGGACCTGTCCGAGCCAGTTTCCTCACCTGCCAAATGTGGAAAATAATGCACACCCTGCAAGGGCATATAAAGGTTAGAGATGATGTACATAAGGAACACTATGCCTGAAAATGGTAGCTATTGTATATTAATATTCTGAATGGTGCCTCACGGCCTGTTGGAATTGAAGCACACTTGGCTCTGGGAATGTCTTCAGGCCATGTTCCATTTCATACTGACCTATTTCCTTGTGAAAGGCTCCTTTTTCTACCCTGCACCCCTGGAAGAAATGGTTAATATAGATTCCAATTTGGTTGAACTCTGAAGGAAAAAGGATTGGGCGGAGAGGGGCAGTTTTTACATTGGCTTTTCCCATAGGTTTATTCACTTTATCTGAAATGATACCACAAAATCCAAAGATGATTCTGTTTTATTTATCATAGTTTTAATATTTTATATGTTTATATTCTATAATCAGATTTTTCTTTTTTCTTAGTGTGCCAGGGTTATTTTTTTAATGAAATAAAAATGTAATTCAGGAAACCATGGTTGGCACCATCTCTGGAGAGGGGCACATTCAGAGAAGGGCGAAGCTCCCCGCGGAGCATTCATCCCTCCCTTTCTGGAGGAGGAAACTGAGGTTGAGAGAGGCGAGGTGGCCTGTCTGTGGCCACCCAGTTCAAGTGTCAGGGGCACGTCTGGAGCCTGTTCCCAGTCCAGCCCCTCTCTCCCACCCACTCTCTGGCAACTAGAGGAAGGAAGGCGGGACCTTCCGACGGCCCCAGAGGGGAACGGAGAGAGAGGGGCACACAGATGGGAGCACAGGAGACGCTGCAGGCCGGCCCAAGCCCTGCGCCCCTCAAATGGAGCCTCCGGAGAAAGGTGAAAAAACAGGCCTCACCCTTCATGCTCTCTCCTGGCCACCTTTCCTGCCTAGATGTGAGTGACTTAAGAATTATCCATTATTTTGTAATGTCTGAAGACCCATTAGCATAAGTAATCAAAAAATAGCTTCATTACGGTTCCTCAAATAGCCACAGTAATAGGACAAGTAGTGCGGGCAACACGTGATGAAACAACTGACTCCTGCGCTCCTGCCTCCGTCTCCTGCTTGGATTCACCTCGCACTCCAGCCAAGTCTGAGGGCGGGGGAGCCTGTGGGCGCCAAGCTTTCCTGCCCCTGGGCTTGTGCTCCTGCTGACCCTGCTGGCTAGACGTGCCTTTGGCTCTTCCGTGGCTCATTCTTCCTTTAAAATATAGCTCAGGTACCACCTCTTCCAGGAAGCTTTCCCTCATTCATCTTTGTGTTCTGGCCCATCACAGGCCTCAGAGAAAGTGCGTTGAGCACCTAATGCTGAGTGGAAGAGGATTCTTGCTCTGACCCAGTACCAGAGCTCCCTTTTTGCCAGCCCTAACCTGTCGCAGCCATTCCAACAGCATGTCCTTTAGCAACACTTAAGGTCATGTGATCAGACCACATCTGTCACAGGCCACTGAAGCTGTGGCTAAAAACATTCTGCCTAAAAATGTCTGCCTAAAAACATTCCTGACAGAGAAGAAAGTTGGAAGTAGGAAAGCATGGCAGCAGCAGGCAACACAGACGTACTTGGGGCAGGAAGCAGCCTAGACAACATGAACATGTATCCGACCTTGTTCTAAACCACTGCTTCTTCCCTCTCGTAGTTTTCAGCAGCCAGCCCCTTGGCCTAGGATTCCTGAGTTTGCAGTCATTCCTGGCAAAAAATGGAGGGCTTATGAAGGGAACTAGGCCAAGGTCCCAAGGCAACTTCCACAGCCAAGAGCATCACCCCTTCAAAGGACCTTCATGCCAAGTTATATTTGCGGCCTGCTTGTCCCTCCAGCAGACCTAGAGGACCAAGTGGAGGTCCTAGAAAGCAGGGGTTCTTCTCTAAGGTAGAACTCAGGGGGACACCACATGGCTTGGTGAAGGAACAGCAGGAGACACAGCCCTCCTTGCCCAGGTTAGGTGACCCTGGCCACAGCCTGTTTCTCAGCCACTCAGGAAGCCTCCACATCATACCACGCACCATGCCTCACACGGACAGGACCTCCCCAGAACAAAACACAGGCCAAATCTCAAATCTGAATCTCTCTGACTCTGATTCTCATCTCTACAGCTTAACAAATCAACTTTGTTCGAGCTCATTCACTCTGGCTGGCTTCCAGTGTCACCAGTCGGAGACCAGGGGTCCCATGAAGCCAATCGCATCTGTGGTCTCTGGTCTTCTGTGGCCTACCGTGAGCCCCAGGGTGCCACCATGCATGATGACATTCCCATTCTGGTCGTGGGTGCCATGGGGCTCACCTTGTGCTTCATTGTAGGAACCAACGGGAATGCTCCTGCTAATGGCCCACAGCTCGGCTCTTGGGAGGCTAGAAAAATAGGCAATCAGTGCACTTCTATTTGAAATTCCTCTCCTTCCCTTGGCGCTTATGTATTGCTGAAGAAGGGAAAGCGACACAGGAGAGGAGTGTGCACCCATTCCATCAGAAAAGAGGTTTCTACTGGTCTTTTCCTTTGCCAGTGGAGTTTAGATGGTTTTTTATAAATTTAAGAAATATAAGAGATACCATAGTTACAAAGTGGGGGAACAGAATACCTGGGTTCTACACTTGACTCAGCCACCGGCTCTCTCTCTGAACCGAGATGGTTTGTTAGACCCCTTTGGCCTGTTTCCGCATCAATAATTGAAGAGTTTTCAAATATTTTTCAAAGTTCCACCACCTGATACTTCAATAATTTATTCTGCTCTCAATTTACAAAATGGCTGTAGTCATGGATAGCAGTAAGAGTGGTCAGACGAAAAGAAAAATACAAGACTGAAAATAAAACATGGTTCAGGTCAAAGGCTAGCAGAGCCCAGCAGCTAAATGTTAAGACAGAGTTAGGGACCTGAAGTTAGGCAAGCAGTAGGGCGTCGGGGAGCCCAAGGGCCCAAAGAACAGATCCAGAGGTTCAGGGAGAAGACACTGTGGCCAGAGCAGGAGGGCATCAAGGAAATCCAAAGGAAATCCACAAGAAATCATATCTGAGAGACATGATGAGTTGGAATGTGTCTAATGCAAGTCAGAAATTTTTGAGTCAAAAGCCAATGAGAAATTGGAAAGGTGGAAACAGTAAGAAAATCAAATCACTACAACTTCTCCTTTAAAACCCTGAGTCCTGTGTGTCGGGCCATGCGTGTCACAGGCCCCCAGAGAAGCCGCGGGAAATGCCTGGCGAACCATGTCAGTTTCTCCTCCTTATGGGGTTCCCGGAATCTAAATAAATGAGAAAAAAAAAATATCCCTGCAACAGTCAGTTCAAAACCTGTGGGACCAAGAATGAGAGGTCTATAGCTGAGAGGCAGGCCTCCTGGGACTCACTCTGGATGCCTTCAGCTGCCATTTAAGCCCTTTTCAAAGTCCCAGGGCTGTGCCTTGGTAGGTGAGCCTTCTTATCTATTTCCCATACTTAAGACAGAGCTTTTTTTCCTCTGAATTTAGGGCTTGGAGGTAAAAGCTTATTCATTATTTCAACGAATATTCACTGCGTACCTTCTGCAGGCCAAACACCATACCAGGAACTTCATATACAGGCCCACTGATTGATTGCTACTTAAAAATGTAAATCTTTGGTGGATGATTTCTGATCCCATCTGGCTTTCTTGCTAGTCTTTCACTAAGGAGAACATTTTCCTAGGCCTTGGCACCAACAAATAGAGTAGAAGAAAGAATTGGGTTCTTACCCAGCCCTGCTGATAACCTGCTTTGGGCTAAGGCCAAGTCACAAAAACATTCAAGCGCTCAGCATCCGCTTCTGCCCTGCAGACTTCATCTTTCCTCTTATGCCTCTTTCACAAGATACTGGGAGGAGTCAGTGAACTAATACCTAGGAAATGACTTTGAAATATGGTCTCACTGGTGACAAGCCAGCACTCAGCAAAGATGGGGGTTTCATCGGAAGCAGGGCTTCTGATTCAACCCTGCTTCCTTACTCATTTCTGTGCCGATCAGCTGTCACTGTTCCTTCTCCTCAAACCCTGTGAATTTAAAAAGCCTGTGCGAGCTCATCTGGAATTCATATACCAAGCCTCAAACACACAAGGACAATCTGAAATAGGAGATACAGGAAGATGGCAGGTGGTGCAGCTCTGTGAGAAACGAGCATCGCAGGAACAGCCCCCTTCTCCCAAAGATGTCTGATGCTTGTGGATGATTTGTGATGCTCTCACTGAAAAGCTCTCATCCCCATGAACACATTTTGAAGATAGGAATAAATCTTACAATATAACAGGAGAGAAAATCAGTTAGGAAAAATGAAGAGGAGAAAATCCACCTAATTCTAGAATCCTTACACTAAATAAATGGATTCCAGAGGAGTAAGGCCGCATCCATATTTTTCTCTCACTCTTGCCATTTGCTAAGCAGCTGCAAGGGGTGAGATTGAAGAAAGTGACTGGCCAGTCCTACCACCCTTTCCATCTCAATAATTTAAGCCAGATGCCATCAGACAGAGACAATCTCTTTTGTTACCTTCTCACCTCAGGGACCTACTCACCCCATCCTTAGCATTTTGTACTAGGTCAGTATTTGCCTGTATAAGACAAATAACTAAGACCCTCACAGAACCAGTCACAACTATACACTCTGATACATGCGCATTCCTACACAAGGGTAGTCTGCCACCATACTCTTGGGGCATTTGTGATCTTTAAAATAAGGCAGCAACACACAGAAGTTTAATTTAACCTCCAGACCAAAATGAATTCTACTTCTCAGGCCATCAGACTCTCAGGAATAATGTCACACTCTAAGGCATATTGAAACCCTTAGCTGAAAATCATCATTGAACACATTGCTGTAAAAATTCAACCAGTTTCAGGTAGAGGTGAATTATCGAATAAGGCAGAAATCAGCAAGGGGTATGAGATAAAGCCAGCAAAGTGAAGGGATGGAGACGAGAGACAGGGGAGGGGTTAGAAAGACACTTCATGGGGAAGAGCCCAAAGTCCATGCCCACCAGTGCACACTGACACACTGAAAAGTCCCCTTTACTCTTTTCTTGCTGAGATGTCCATAACCTGTTAACAGTGTTCCATTATCTAGAGGGTTCCAGAAGAGTTACAAAAGCTTTCTTAAAAACAGGTCTCATTTTTAAAGGAAGGGAAGGTCGGTGTCCAAAGTCAGTGTTGCCTTCCTCCCTATCTTCTCCCACACCTCATCTCCCAGCCCACCCAGAGGAATCACGTGAGTAGATAAGCTATACTCTTTCCCAGTGCCCTTCTGATCCTTTGTACGCCAGAGAAATGTTAGTCACAGCAGGGCTGGGAGAAAGAGATAATGTGAGATCTCACAGTGGATCAGTAATTCAGTCAGAGAGGCAGAGGGCAATTGGCTGGGGAATGTCAGACACACTGGTGCATGAATCAGGAAGCAAGCACCCTCAGCACCTGCAGGACTCAGGCTTCGGGGTGCAGTCTGGCCCTGGAGAGTTGCAGGGCTGTGTGTTCTATGTACCAAGAAGAAAAGGTGCTGAAACTTGGTATTTCCTCAAAATTTTCTCGTGAAAGAGAGAGGCAGCTGAGACTGGATGTGAGGAAGGAACCTGTTTAAGAAATGCATAATGACTTCAGGAAAACCAGGAACATTGCAGAGTCATATAAGAACATCCTGATACACCACAGGCAAGCACATCAAACTCAAAATAATACTAGAAAAAGCCCAAAATAACTTGAATCTGAGACTACAAGTATCCTGTTAAAACTCCATCCTGGCCCCTTTAAATTTTACATTCCAGTTCTCCAGCTTCCAAGACTAAAAGACAAGTCGAATTACCCAGCTTGACTCTTTTCCCTATAGTGACTTGTAGCCTGTGAGCTCTTGCTGCATTTTAAACAAATGGAATGCGTGGCTACAAAACTCCAAAATCAGCTGTATTTATTTCAAAAACTAGAAGGAGAACTTTTTATGTGAAAAGAGAAACCACAATTTCAGTCATACCCACCTTTTCCATGTGCCTCTACTAATATACTGGTAATATAAACAAGGACTCCAGTTGGCAATTAAATGTGTTATCTATAAGCCTGCAAGTCAAGAGGTCCTTTCAGTAAGGTATTATGAGAGACCATTTGGAAGAATTTGAGACCCATCTCTAACATTAGTGAGTTTTGCATTTGAAAGTTATTTCCCCCACAGTCAGAAAATACTCTTTAACCAATCCAAGGACAAAGAAAAGATCTGGTCAGAATCAAGAGGGCTGAATGAGAAAAAAATATGATCCCAGGTGCTAGTTAGGACAGACATTAGACTCAATCTGGCTTATGGTAAAGGTTGTGTCAGTGAAGAAACTAAGCCCAAAAGTCCTCAGTGTGGAGGGTAATGTAGAGTCAGACCGAGGTTTGAGTTTCCACATCATGTTAACAGCAAAAGGCAGTAACTCCTGACCCCAGCCCAAAGCCCTCCAGTTCTTAGGCTCAAGTGTAGCAGGTAGAGGTCAAGTGCCTGGAAGAAATAACATGGGCTTTGGACAATGTTCCAAACTCCAGGTCCATCTGGTGATAAATTGCTTCACTCTCTAAGTCTGTTCCCTTCTTTTGCTGTCAGCATCAGTGACCCTCTCTGAAGGGCAAGAATGGTAAACTAATGAGGTAAATATGTGTAAGTCCCTTAGCATAAGGTTTAGCACGTGTTAGTTCTCACACACTTCCAAAACCAGTGTTTGGGACTGTATATAGGGCATACAGATAAAGCTGTTGATATTTAGTAGAAGAAGTACTGGGCTAAGAATTAGTGACCTGGTTCTCAATGCCAGCTGGCTCTATAACTTTGGGCAAGTCACTGCACTTCCTGAGGCACATGAAAGATAAACTAGATAATCTCTGAGATGTCTTCTGGCAATAGAGGAATTTAGATTCAAAGATGGGAATAGATGAAAGTGCTAGAAGAAAAGTATTATATCTGAGGTCATGGAGAGATCTCAGCCTTGGAGTTTACCTGAATTGCTGGTCATCTCAGGATCAGAAGATTCTGGATCAAAAAGAATTATCTTGTATAATACTCAAAGGCATTTGGGGACAGGGTGGGAGGGAGAACAGGATGAAAAAGACAACCCTCCTCCTCTGAAATCATGGCTGCATATTTCTGATGAAAGAGACTCCTACCCAACTAAGACAAACTTGAAACTACTGCCCCACTTTCACCTCCCTGGCTAATTCAGGTCAGGCTCTGTAATAGAGCTCCAAGGTACTCCCCACACCCAAAAGACGTGCAGTGTAGAAGTGTTGGAGAAGGAAGGTGAAAAGTGGCAGCTAAATTTGGAGGTATGTTGGTCTCCCGTGCACCTTCAAAGTACACACACACACACACACACTTCTCTGTTCCACACATCTGGGCAGGGATCCACAGCCCTGTTACTATTGATATGTGTCACTCCCCTCCATCAGCCAACCTAAACACTGACTGAAGAAGCAGACTCTTATTCAGGGTCAGTGAGAGGTCCGTGAACACCTCAGGCTGGGATGGGTCGCTAGGCCTAGCTGAGTTGAAGGGGTCACAGCCTGTTCTTCAAACTACCTGGGCCTGAAGAATAAACAACCTAGAAAGAAAACACATTTAATATCATGCCATAAAACCTGAGAGAGAAGTAATCTTTCCACACATAAATGTACACAAACATCCAATTATTAACCAATGAAAATATCACACTGGAACTATTTCAGAACAGTACCTGAAAAGTAACAAAGTATCTTTAAAAATATTCCACAAGAGGAAAGTTCTCACCAGTCATCCTTTATGACCCTCTGCCTCTCTGAAATACCCCCAGTCTCCACAGCTATGCAGGTAGGTAGACAGTGCCAAGGTCAGCTCAGTCTCTCCCAAGGCCCAGGCCATCCCCTGCTGTACAGATATGACTGCCTTCACTTTCACCATCCTTCATACCCACTCTGCCCCTACTATGTTGCTGCCTGGCCTATTCCCACTCATTCTTAGATCTTAGTATAAATGTATCCTCCTTTGAGAAGCCTAGTGATTCCCCAGGATTGGCTGGGATTCCCTTTCTATGTACATCTTTATATTACACCCATAATAGCATTAGCTGGCTCTATTGCAGTTATATGTCAACTTGTCTACCTTCTCCACTAAACTGTGGGTTCCTGGAGAACAGAAACTATATTTCTAGCATTTAATTCAGTGTTGGCCTGATAAATATTTGCTGAATGAATGAATGTGAACCAGATTAGTAGTTGTAATAAAAGTCTTCTCAGATACACTGAACAATGAACCAGCAAACCCAGTAAAAGGAAAGCAGAAGTCCCTAGGTGTGAGAATTTGCTATTCCCCTGAGAGTTCACAATGAATTCGCTATGCAGTTGAGCCAACAAAAACTCTGCTGTTATCACCTAACTCTGCTTGGCCAAACAGTACCTGGACGAAGTTGTTTAAGACTCCCTTCCCCCAGTAACCCAGCCACCTCTCCCACCCTCCCCATAACTGGTAGCTTATCTTAATTCTTACCATCAGAGATTCATTCCATTGTGTTAACTGCTCTAGCTCCAGAAATCACCTTTGAAGATGAGAAAAACGTTAGGAATAATTTGTATACCGATTAACATAACTGAGATCTGTGCAAATCTTAATGGTATTGCTTGCCTCATTTGATCCTATGACACACTGTGAAGGCTGAGAGGCAGCGTGGAAGGTTGAAAAAGCATGAGGATTTCGAGTCAGACCTGGATTGAAAGCCTCACTCCTTCTCCCAGGCAGGGTTCAATTGCCTCATATGGAAAAGAGGGATCATGATCTCTCTCTTTGCTCTATAAATGGAAACCAGTATAATTCAGGTGGCTATTAATTTAGGAATGTTTAGAGCTGGATGAACAGCAAGACTCTGCATGGTTAAGTGCAAGACTCTGGCGCCAGACATCAGGCTAGAGACAGTCTTGGAGAATTGGTGAATAAAGGTGGTATCAAGACACAAATGAAACTGATAACAGATCTATAGGAATCAGAGTCAGGAACCCACAGAGGCCAATAAAAGAAATGGAGACAGAGGAGGGGGTTCAGGGTCATCCTACCGACCTAGAGCAGTGATGTACATATAGCCTATTAGGTTTCAATTCATCTTATAGTCACTCCTAATAACTAGTTTCATTTTGGCAATCAATAAATACTTCTTAGTCACAGTTGTGTGACAAATGATAATCAAGAGAATAGGTCTGGTGCCACTGGGGTTGCAGTAACTTCCTCCCAGACTCTGGCAGAAGACAGGAAAATATCCTAAGACAAGAGCTAATTAAACTCAACATAGGAGAGGTGGTGACAGTCATATGCAGAACTGGCCCACCCTAGGAAGCAGTTGTTCTAAGTGTGTTCTAGAAAGGGGGGACAGAGCAAACAGGAGGAAGAGAAGTATCATACATACACACACACACACACACACACACACACACACACACACACATGAATTTACAAATCAAAAAGGCCCATTGAGTGTCCAGCATAATGAAAGAAAAGTGATTCATATGTAGGCAGATTTTCATGATATTTCAGGGCACTAGGATTGGAGAGAAATAGTCCATATATACTTAAGCTTCCCAAAGAAAAAATGGAGCACTGGTTTCAAAATCCTGCGGAAAAAAATACTTCCATCCAAGAATTCTATACCTATCAAACTAAGATCAAAATGTAGAATAAAGTAAAGGCATTTTCAGGGAACGATGACATAAGATTGGGGGGTAAGAGATAGTTACTTGTGTAAACACTTGGATTTCATTCTCAGAGGTGAGAAACCACTACAAGATTCTGAGTGAATAATCTAATCTTTGTTCCATCTTATTGCCTATTTTATCTCATATTTTGTCAGTCTATATCTCTTATG
This sequence comes from Manis pentadactyla, assembly GCF_030020395.1. Classification (NCBI taxonomy): domain Eukaryota; kingdom Metazoa; phylum Chordata; class Mammalia; order Pholidota; family Manidae; genus Manis; species Manis pentadactyla. Next base: position 36,287,325 of record NC_080031.1, on the reverse strand, counting down.
GCTACTGTTTACACAACTTTTTCCATTCCTTTACTCTCAACCTATTTGTATCTTTGAATCCACAGTGTGTCTCCTTCAGACAACATATAGTAAAAGCACACTTTTTAAATCCAGTCTGACAATCCTTTTCTTTTGATTGGATTGTTTAATACAGACACACTTAATATTACTATCGATATGGTTGGATTCTCAATTACCATTATGTTTTTGTTTTCTGTATGTCTCATAGCTGTTGTTTATATGTTCCTCCTTTACTGTCTTTTGACTAAAATGGATATTTCCTAGTGTACCATTTAAATTCTTTGAATGATTTTTAACTTTTTTGTTGTTGTTATTTTCTTAGTGGTTGCTCTAGGGCTTACCATATGCATCTTAACCTACTAGAAACTACTTCAGATTTATACCAATTTAATTCTACTATCAAAACTTATCCTGTATTGCTTCATTCCCTCTTCCTTTCTCATGCTATTGTTATTAAATGAATGCATATATGTTACAAACCCAATAATACATTGTTGTGATTACTGCTTGTTATAATATTATGTCTTTTATGTAAGCTACGAGAAGAAATGAGAGCACAAATATATTTATAGTGTTTTTAATATATAAATCTTATTTACCAATTGTGGTTATCTTCATCTCTTCCTGTAGATTTGAGTACCACATGGTGTCATTTCCTCAGGCCAATATAGTTTCATTCACACTCCCACCTTTGTGGTGTTATTGTCAAATATACTATTTTTCTATATGTTATAGGTCTAATAATATAATGTTATAGGTAGTTTTTATTTTAAATTAGTCAAAAATAAATAAATATGTAATGATACTGTCTTTTATCATTACCTAGAATTATTTTGTCAGAGCTCTATGTTTTTCGTGTATTTTCAAATTACTGTCTGTAGTTACTTCCTTTCAGCCTGAAGGACTTCCTTAAGTTTTGCTTGTAAGGCAACCCTGTCAACAATAACTTCTCTCCATTTTTATTTATCTGAGACTATCTTTACTTCACCTTCAATTTTGAAAAATAGCTTTATCAGATGTAGGATTCTTGGTTCATAGATTTTTCTTTCAAAAATTTGAATATATTATCACATTGCCTTCTGGCCTCCATTGATTCTCATGTGAAGTCAGCCGCTATCTTACTAAAATCTGTCATTTTTCTCTTGCAGCTTTCAAGATTTTCTCTTTACCTTTGGCTTTCAACATTTGACTATTCTCTGAGTGTATATATCTTTGTGTTTATACTCCTGAGTTTGTTCAGTTACTTAGGTGTGTATTTAGTGTTTTTCACTTAATTTGGAAAATTTTCAGCCATAATTTCTTTGGATATTTTTTACGCACCTTTCTCTCCTCTACTTCTGATACTATCATTACAAGTATATTGGTTCATTAGATTTATCACATTTGAGACTATTTTTCTTTACTCTTCTTGCTTTCTGTTTTTCAGATTATATAATCTCTTTGATCTGTTTTCAAGTTCTCTGATTTTTTCCTTTGTCTACTCAAATCTACTCTTGGGTCCCTCTAGTGGATACTTTCTTTCAGTTATTATACTTTTCAACTCCAGAATTTACATTCAGTTCTTTTCCATAATTTGTTTATAATCTCTATGTAACGAGTCATCTTCATCACACCTTCCTCTCATCTGCCTCTGCCCAGAGCACTGGGCCAAACATAGTTTCCTTTAGTTCTTTGCACATATTTATAATAGCTGCCTTGAAGTCTCTGTTGGCTAAGTCCATCATCTGGGCCCCCTCAAAGTTAGTTCCTGTTGTCTGTTTTGTTTTGTTTTGTTTTTCTGGTGTATGTATCACACCTTTCTGTTTCTTCGCATGTCTCATAACTTTTTTGTTGAAAATTGTATGTTTTAGATAGTATATTGTAATAACACTATACTGATACCTCCCCCTCTTTGGGAAGTGTTTCAGAAGTAAATTTGTTTCATCATTTGTTTATTTTTTAGTGACTTGGTTGGACTAATTATTAAAGCCTGATTCTCTGAAATGTCCCTGCTAAGTTTTTTTCCTTGCTTTTTCTTTCCTCCTGGCTTCTAGGGGTCACCTTTGGGTCTGTGTGAACCACTTTTTGGTCAAAGGTTGTATATAAGTCATTTAGCAAGTTAGATACACTGTAAAATGTATGTGTGACTTAAAGACTACTTTCATAGTTCACAAAGTTTATAGTTCTGTGCCATGTTCAGCCTGGGGCCAGTAGCTCAATTTCCCTAACCATTCACTCCAGAAAGGGCACCACCTCGTGTATGCATACACTTATCCATATGACCAGGGAAGAGTGTGATTTCATTTTAAAGCTAGGCTTCCTAGGAGTCATCCCTCAGTCAGAGCACCTTGTTGTTCAGCCACTGTTTGGCCAAAGGTGGTGCTTCCTTCCCTGAGCCTGTAAGGCTTCCGTATTTTGCTGATGGATCTTTGTGTGGCTTAGGTCGTGCTTTCAAGTCTGCCCCCACATTCTCCTTTGATGGCTCCTGAGTGGGTACAAGCACATATCCACAGCCTTCTAGAACCCTAAAGATGAGAGTGGCGCAGGAGGATTCTCCTTGGTAATCTCTTTCTCTACTAATAGTACCATGGAACTACCAGGCCCTCTTAATTGCACACTACAAAGATATTTATTATTTTCAACAAACCCTAAGCATGAACTTCTCTATATTCTGTTTCAAATAAGTAAGTCCCCTCAGGTAGAGTTGTGAGGCTCTCTGTCCTTAAGCCTGCATCTTTCCCTGGGAAGAAACTCCTCCAGTTTACCAGAGCTGGGGATAGCAACAGTCCTTCTTATACAAATGGAAGCTGGATCAGAGAAGAGAGCACCAATCCTCTCAGTTATACCTGTCTGGAATAATGCTTTCGTGACACAGGCTGGAAGTGTTGGGGACAGGTCAGGGACACTGGCCTGTCCCTACTGGAATAGTATAGTAACCCTAGGATCTGGGGAAAGAGCCCCCTCCTTCTTGGCTGCACCTACTCAAAGTGCAGTGCCCATAATAATGCTTTTGTCACATGGAGCTGGGGAAAAGGTTGGGCATAGGTTCTAATTCAAATAGCAGACTCATTGTTCTTACCAATATTTGGACTATTTTCTTGAATAAATATGTCTTGCCAATGGGTTTCAGCCCCAGGCAAGTTTGCTATGGATTCAATGTGATGAAAGAAATTGACAGCAAAACGTTCTTTGGGGTCAAAGGGTTTATTCCCTGGCTTGTTCTCCCGGCGGTAGGTCTAGCACTAGCATATCTGCCTCTGCCCAGATCACTGGGCCAAGCTCTCTATATATGCGTAATAATAGCTTATTGCCTGAAGGTGTGGAAGCAGTAGCCTAGCAACAGGCCAGTTACATCATCAGATGGTTTAAGTTCAGTGAGAATCCTGGCCATAGGAACCCCAACTTCCCCACACCCAAACCCTCCAGGATTCTCACCTTACAATCTACACACATTCAGTCTTCCACAGTGGTCCCTGTGTGAGAAAGCTGGAGCACTGTAAACAGATTCCACAATAGCAACAGAGGATAACAACAACTTCGAGATAATAAAAATTAAGATACAGCAAGATTTTGATACAGGTAACAAAAATTATAATAATCCTCAATCCAGAGGAAGTTCCCAAACCTCAAAGACTTTACAGGCAATAAGATACACATTTTAATGACACCCACATAGGTAAATCTTGTTCATCAGGTACGATGCATGCAAAAGAGTGGTCCTGTGATAGGACTGTAGCAGGAAGGGGGTCCCTTCCAGGTCTAGTGTACCACACTTTACTCCTTTCCCTGTGGGGGTTACTGAAGGACCTATATATAGTGCTACTGGAGGTGCATGCACTGGCCATAATGATAAAACAAAACTCTCCAGTAAGATGCTCCTACCTTCTGGTCATTCAGGATATATACTATTGTGACCTTTGGGGGTCACTCTGCTGTTATTCCAGGAATACACAGGAGGCCAGCTTCCATGCCTTGTCCCCAAGGTGCCAGGAGAGCCAGCCATCATTGGTCCATGTGTCAAAAGGTCCAAGGCCATGTCCACTCAATGGAGTCTCCGCAGTTTAGTGCAGTTGGTGCTGGCAGCAAGATGTTATTCTGGTGGCCAAACCTCTGCTTCAGTGATTCTTCCTTGGTTAGTACTTGCAGTTGTATAGGGGAGGCAGCCACATGTGTTAACATGTCTATGGGGCTCAGGGCTCCCTTTCGGGGTCTCTCATTCAAACACCATAGCACAGTCCATAAGCAGACTGACCATCCCTGTAGACTGGTATCTGACTTTAGTCCGGATTTATTGGTATCTGACTTCAGTCCGGATTTTAACAAGCCATTCTACCTCTCTATCATGCCTGCTGAGGTAGGATTATATGGCACATGAAACTTCCATTTAATTCCCAGCTGTCGCACCCATTCTTGCAGTGTATGTCCAGTTAAATGGGTGCCCTGATCACTCTCAATTACCTGTGGTCAGCTGTAGGCAGCAAACAGATGCTCCAGGTTTCTTTTGGTTGTCTGCTGGTCTGCACAATGGGTAAGAAAAGCAACCAGAAGTCCACTAGCTGTGTCCACCCAAGTCATTGTATACTGATATATTTCTGACACAGGTAGAGGCCCAATATAGTCTACCTGCCACCTGACGACGGATATTGGCCCCTTAGCTATCGTCCCATGTTGCTGTGGAACTCAGTGTAAGTCCCTTTTGAAGCACACGACACACTCCTGCAAGGCTCTACTAACTTCCTCAAAGGTCAAAGGCAAGCCCCACCTACAGGCTACAGCCCACATTGTCTTTTGCCCTGCATGCAACAAATGCTGATGTAACCATTGGGCTACATCAGAGGCAGGCTTTCCTTCCTACCAACGTATCTGGGCCAATTTATCTGCTTTATCATTTCCTGGGGATGCCAATGGTAAATGTCCTGTCACATGGTATACTGTAATTATTTTAGTCTGACCACAGGCCCATAAGACTTGCCACAATTCTTGCCCCCAAAGGGGTCAGTGATCAACCAGCCAGTTGGCATGGTACCAGATTGGTAGCCACAGGGTCAAGCCCCGATAGACAGCCCAGCTGTCAGTTCAGACAACTATAGGGGAGGGCTCCTGGCTGATCACAAGCCACACAGCCTGCAACTCTGCCCACTGACTGCTCTTCCCCTCACCATCTTCCATCCATATTGTCCCAGTCTTAGGATGGAAAGCTAGGGCCCTCCATTTTGGGGGCTGCCCATGGCTGGATCCATCTGTGTACCATGCACCTTTGGGTATAGGGGCTCTTCCCTCCCAATAGGGACTCTCTGATACTAATGGTTCAAAAGCAAGTTCTTCAATACCGCATGTCACCAGGCCCAATAAGTGTTGGAGTTCTTCACTCAAGAGGCTACTAAGAGGGCACTATGCTGCTGTAGGTAAGTACCCCACTTGGCTAGTGTGAGCATTTGTGCCACACCACTCCTTGGCTTTTGGGTCCATTCTTGTACCCACCCCAAGATTGGATAGGTGGTTATTACCTTTATCGGGGCCATTCCAGTCAAGGGTTCTGTAGCCAGCAAGGTGTAATACACGGCAGCCAGTTGTTTTTCTATCAAAGTGTGTCATACCTCTGCTCCTTTCCAGAGATGTGAACAGAATCCAATAGGCTGGTGAGTTCGCTCAAGCCACTGCCAGAGACTCCAGCCATAACTGTCTTCAGTCACATTAATGTCCAGCTCACAGGGTCTTTATGAGTCTATCACACTTAAGGCCTGCATGGCCTTGACTGCCCATATTGCTGTACTAAGGCAGATGTACATGTCTCATCCCAGTCCCACCTGATGCCCTTTCATACCAACCAGCATAAGGACTTCAGAATTTGTGCCAAGTGTGGGATAAACACTCTCCAGTAGCCTAGAAGACCCAGAAACTCTTGTAGCAATGCTACAGTTGTAGGGGTAGGAAAGACCTGGACTTTATAACTGCTACTGGTATAACTTTGATCTTACCCAACCAGACAACCCCCAAGAATTTGACAGACAAACAGGACCATGAACCTTTGTACTGTTCACAGCCCATCCTTTCTCCTGTAAATGTTGCAGCAGTCTAGATGCTGCACCTTCTAGATCTGAAAGAGAATTGGACGTGAGCATGACATCATCAATATAATGGTACAGCTGCACCATTGGCGGTTTCTCCCATGTAGCCAAGTCCTGGGCTACAAGTCCATGATAGATGGTGGGGCTGTGGAGGTATCCCTGTGGGAGGATGGTGAAAGTCCATTGCCATCCTTCCCATGTGAAGGCAAACTGTTCCTGACTTTCCTGCTCAATGTCAATGGAAAGGAAGGCATTAGCAAGATCTACCACATGTTCCTAATTCATGGCTGAGCGTATCCATCAAGGCTGCAATAGAGGGCACAGCAGCAGGCATAGGGGGTGTGACTTTATTCAGTTATCTGTAATCCACAGTCATACGCCAGGAGCCATCCAGCTTTTTTACAGGCCACATTGGGGAATTGGAAGGACTATGGGTGGACTTTATAATACCCACCTTTTCCAGCTCCTGGAGAGTTTCTCCAATCTCTTAATGCCCTCCTGGCAGTTTGTATTGTTTGGTATTAGTCACCAGCCAAAGCACAGGGAAAGCTATGGGCGGGTGCCCAGCATATCCACTCAGAACTGCCTTCATCACATGTACTCTCAGTCTGAACTGCAGGATATCAATCCCCAAAATATACTCAGGGATAGGAAATATATACACGGTATACTCTTTTGGGGGTAGATGCCCTATTCCCAAAGGGATTTGGGCTATTTCACTTTGATAGTCTTACCCCAGTATCCATCTGTGATAGTGGGGGTCCCAGGGAACCACTCAGCATTACCACATATCAGTGAACATTCAGCCCTTTGCCCACCAGAGTCAGGACATGTTGTATGCTCACTGGGGACCAAATGGAAAGCTATTTCAACATGTGGCTTTCAGTCTCCCCCTGGTCTCTCAGGACAGATACTTTGACCTTCCCCTCACTCAAACCATGTTCCCCAGTCACCTTCCTGTGTGGGCTCAAGGGAGGTTGGCTTGCTCTCCAGCAGGGAGTCTTGCAAACACACAGGCTCAACTTATGGCTCTGTCTCTGACCTCTACCTCTTTGGTCTTAATGGCTGAAACTGCTGCTCTGGTTTCACCTGTTGCCATAGCTCCAGTAAGATCCTATTGGACTTTCCATCTAATTTCCCATCCGATAAGGCCAGCCTGTCTTTTTCCTTGGTCAACAGTGAACCCTGCCGACTTTCACCAATTGTCTTGCCAATTGGTTTCATCCCTGGGCAAGTTTGCTATGGATTCAATGAGACCAAAGAAATTGACAGCAAAATGTTCTTTGGGGTGAAAGGGTTTATTACCCGGCTTGTTCTCCTGGAGGTAGGTCAATCACTAGCAACTCTGCCTCCGCCCAGAGCACTGGGCCGAGCTCTCTATGTAGCACAATAATAGCTTATTGCCTGAAGGTGTGAAAGAGGTAGTCTACAAACAGGCCAGTTACATCATCAGGTGGTTTAACGTCAATGAGGATCCTGGCCATAGGAACCCCAACTTCCCCACAAAATGTTTCTCTGTTTATTGTATGCTCTAAGAACAATTTCCAGAGAGTTTAAATTGGTTTGTTTATATATATATTTCATTAGTTAAATGATTATTTTGCTGAGGGAAGGATTCACCAAACTCCTCATACCACCATTTTAGAAGTCCCAGCCTACTCATGTTTTAAAACAATCTTTTCACTTCTGTGTGGAGAACAGGAACAGAGTCAATGCAGTAAGCTCTATATTAAAAATATCTATCATTACTTATATATGCAATGCCTTTAATATAGTGTGATGCACAGCAGTATTCACAAATATTAGCTCCCTTTCTCAAGAACTAGGTCCTTTGTAGGGGGGACTGTCCCATAGTAAAGAGATGCTCTGAGATGCCACCCAAGAAACTGTTGGTGCTTGAGAACTCCCCATTCTCAACCAAAATTTTCCAACTCCAGGACAGCCAGTGTGCCAGCATCCTCAAACTAGCCTAGTCCTTCTGTGAAGACAGCCTTGAACTTTCTGACCTGAACTACACCCAGGTTCCCACCTCCCTTCCCACCCTGAAATTTTCCATCTTTTCAGACTTTTCAGTCTTAACTCTCATTCTATTTGCATAAGCACTTACCAGTTCCAACTTAGGTTTTTCTGCCTCCCCCTTCTACAACTTTATCCTGTAGGAGAGAGGATCTGTTACTGTAGATCCTATAAGCCTCATCTTACTTGCCGAGACTACCTGGTCCCCACCTCCACTCAGTCCAGCTACTTCTGGCTTCTCATTGGCTTTACTCTTCTCTTTCAGTTTCTACTAATCTCTGACTATTTTCCTGGGACACCTGATTTTCCTCTATTCCATGGTGTTTGCTTGCACTTGCTGCTGACACATACACCTAAGGTTTTCATTTGTTATTGATGACTTTCCTCCAGCTTCTGCACCTGATTTTGGCTCAGGGACTTCTTAATTAGCCTTCCATATCAGTACTCCCTCCCTTTTGTCTAACTCTAGATTTCTCAGCTACCAGTTCCTGGTACTCACCCCAAATCACTATTATCCTTTTATCTTGTGTTTTTTATCTGGCCTTTTTGTCCTGCTTATCCTACATCTAGTGTCTTTGTCCCAGTTGCTTGCCCTGATGCCTACATTCCAAAGCCAAGAATATACCTCTGTATCTCTGTACTAGTACTGAGTGACTTACTGTGGGAAAAATGGAAGTTCCGATGGCCAGGATCCTCACCTGACCTTAAACTTCTTGATGATGTAATTGGCCTACTGCTAGGGTAATGTTCCTCACCTGTTGGCAATGAGTTATTATTGACTGAGTCACTATAAAAAGAGCTCTGCCCAATGCTCTGGGCAGAGTCAGAGACAGATCGTGGAATTGCAGACTGCTAGATGCAGACCTGATCCTACTGTTAGACCCACTGCCATGAGAATGAAGCCAGGTGTAAATCCTTTTACCCCAAGAACACTGAGTTGTCATTTCTCAGGCTCACTGAATCTATAGTGAACTTGCCCAGGACTGAAACCCTCGGATAAGAAGACACTTACACTTTACACATTGTACCTAGCATTAAGCACAGCATACAGAATAACCCAAAACAAAGAGATCATTAGGTCATAATGATTTTAAAATAAACACATCTGAAAAAATATATAATCACACTGTAATAAAGAGAACTATTATGTAAAAGAGTGCAAGATCCATGAGGGCAAGGATTTTATTTATTACTGTATCCACAGCAGTTAAAACAGTGTTTGACACATAAGCTCTCAAATATTTTAGAATGAATGAGTGAATGAGAAGTTTAGTAGAGTTCAGCTGACCACAATTAGAAACAAAACATTTTTGCATTTATACCTCAATCATCAAGATTTCTTGTATATTAGTTACACACTTATGCTGTTACAGATTATTTCTAAGACATCATGTCTATGATCTTAGCACCTTATAGTATGCATTCATTTGTTCTTTCTCCAGTGTCTGCTCCCATCTTAAAGTTTCGTGGGTTTTTTTTTTTTCACATTACTCATCATGCTGGATAAAGCCACTCCAACCCTAATTGTAAGCTCCTACTTAAAACATCATGATTTTGTTTGCTTTTTGAACTTAAAGGCAAGATGGAAGGGTTTCTGATTGAGGCTATGTTCTCTATAAATGGTGGTATAGTAAGAAGATGGCTGGGGTATTGCTCAGATATGAATTTTCATGTAAAGTACTTTTTAAGTCTAATTATTCTAACAGGCACAGGTCTACTGTTGTATATATATATATATACCTTCCCCTACAGCATGAGCACCTGTGTCAAATTCTGTTCTTTCTTCCTGATGTGGGCAGGAATTTGCTTAGCATTTCTTGGAATTTGTGATGCTTTTGATCATTTTCATCCAAGTGTAAAGCTTAGCTAAAGAAGTGTAGAAAGTCTGAGAAAATGGCAGAGGAGATCACTTCCTGTACAAACACCATTAGAGAGAAAGGTAATATATTGGAGCTAGTTTTGCTTATTTTTAATTTCTGACCACAAGTGTAACTTCCATTTTCTCCGCTAAAGATTAACAAAAATTGATTTCTTTTAGTCTGGTCTGGTGGGAGACCAGAGTGCACCTCTTTAATAGGTCATATTATCATAATTTAAATTAATGTTCTTCCATGGATTTAAATATGACCATTTTATCCCTTATGATCTTTGCAGTAACTTTTAAAAGGCTAAGATTGAGGATTTAGGAATCCCTCAGGGAAAGAGGTGCTAAATTAGATTAATTTTGTGTCATGCATCTGAGTGTCTGACATTCTTCAGTTTTATTTTAACCAAGATCAACAAGATCACAGATGCTACCACCACTCATCACACACTTGGTCCTGGGATCTCTTCAGGGCCTTTAAACAACTTTCCTTTATAAAAGTAAATGAAGATGACAACAATAATAATAAGTAATTTTCACTAACAATATGTTTCATATCACTGTAACATATCCCAATAGCTATAATACCATGGTAGTATAACTACATACATAAACACGTGGGAAATGGGGCAGGGCGGAAGGCAGATAGTCTAAACACATGTCTCCCTCCACCACCTCCCCATATCCTCCTCTAATCTGTCTCTAATTTGCATCCATAACATACAGCTATCTTATGTTAATAAGATAGACTTAATTCTGTATTTGAGTCTCCCTTAACAGGCTGCCTATGAATTGAAAGATACCAGTGGTGACCCTCTGTGGGGAAAATGAAAGTTCCAATGGCCAGGATCCTCACTTGACCCTAAACTACTCGATGCTGTAAGTGGCCTGCTGCTAGGCTACTGCTTCCACACTTGTAGGCCATAAGCTATTATTGACTGAGTCACTATATAGAGCTCTGCCCAGTGCTCTGGGTGGATGCAGAGATGGAGGAGGATTACAGATCCGCAGACTGCTGGATGCAGGTGTGATTCTAGTGTCCAACCTATCACCAGGAGAATAAAGCCAGGTATAAACCCTTTTACCCTAACAGCGTTCCATTGTCACTTCTCAGTCTCACTGAAGCAATAATGAACTTGCCCGGGGCTGAAACCCTCAAGCAAGACACCCTCCTAGTTGGCTTTAAATGCATAGATCAAAAGGGTTGTACAGATTGAGTTGCAAAAGAAATGCATAGCTCAAAAGACCTAGGAGGTCATGAATACGATCTTCCTGATACTCAAATCCATTATTTGGTTCCCCCACATGGAGGGGCCTTGTGTACCAAACTCCTCCCAAACACATCTAATTCATTAGGAGCATTAATTTAATAGCCAGTTGAACAATAACAAATCAGTACGACTTCCCAAAGGCCACAGTTAAAAAGTATATTACCAGACAACAGATTCCTTGGAACTTATGTAATTACCGGGATGACCTAAGCTAGGAACAAACTTAACCACCATGACCAGGGAGATGACTGTGCTTAGACCCAGCTCCAGACATGGAGTAGAAATGAAGTAGAAATCCCCAGAAGCACAGGAGGTGTACACCAGGGGGGGAAAGTGCTGAAGCCAGAACATAAATACATGCTTAGGCAGATTGCTCCCGACTGGCAGGAAAAAAGATGGTGTCTAGGTGAAGATAACAAAGATAGGAAGAGAAGGAACCAAGCCAGATGGCGGAGATCTATGCCAGCCGGTCCGCAACTAGATACAGGAATTGAAAGGGATTCCTTGCGGAATCAAATTCCCAATTAATTTCATCGAGATGCTTAAGAACCTGCCCTTTGAAAACTCTTCTGCTTGGTTTGTATTTCCTTCCTTTATTTCACTTTGTTTTCTATCTTTTCAAGTTCCTCAGACCCATTGGTCTCCTGAATACCCCTCAATATCCTAGGCTGGCTTTTCACTGAATAAATTGCACTTCCTGAAATCTAATATCTGAGATAAGGAACAGGCGGGCTTAGAGGGAGTGTTCTATTGCACCATCTCGCTGTATTTCAGGTAATATAGAAACAGCTGAGGAAACTCGGTATCGCCTTCAATTTCATAAGCAGGAACTAGCAACAACGCGAGCCGAGTGGGCTGACTCCAGACATCAGCCAAATGCTCCTCCAGTGCCCTCATGAAAATGCAGCCTCAAGAACCAAAAGAAAGGGGAAGAAAAGGATTCTTGACAAAGAAAATTGCTCTTGAATATCAGCACTGAGTAATTCAGTAGTTTCCAGCATCTCAACCATTTGCACAAGAGAAGTTTTCTACAGAGCCCCCATTTATGAAAAAGATAAAAGCATAGTCGCAGTGGCCCTCAGAGACACACAGTTTCACAATTTGCCTCCCCTCATTCCCTTCTCCCCCACGTTCCTTCCTTTGCAGCTGCTTCTGAGGCAGAACTGTAGAATCCAGAGCTATATAAAACATGATTAGAAAAATACTGGCTAAATCATACAGGCTTCAGAATCAAGAAATCCTAGTTCCAAAGTCCAGTTCTCCCATCATTCGCCTGTATAAATTTGAACAAATTAACCTAGGCTTCTATTCCTCATGTATAAATGCAGATAATAATAGCAGCATCAAAGGCTGTTTTGGAAATTACATAATACATGTAAAGTACTTGCATTGCCTGCCCTATAATAAGAATTGAACAAATGTCAGATATATTATTATTAAAATGACACATTCTATAAGAATCAAATTAGAGTCTTTTAATAGTAGAGACAAGGATGTGTAACTTGTCCTTAAGTTCTTCTAGAACATAGCTTCCCAAATTGTGTTCAGCAAAACATTATCTCTATGAAATATTTCATGAATTAAAGCCTTATGTTCAAATCTATTGGAAAAAATGGTCTAATAAAGCCTCCTAGAGATTCACAGCACACAGTAAAGGCCAGGTGTCTGGGTCAGAGGTCAGTGAGTCATGTGACAAAATTTTGCCTTAGAAAAATCACTTGCTGGATTGTGGAGGATGGAATGTAAGAGGCAGGAATAATGACAGGGGCAGTAGCTAAGAAACCACTGCAAGGGGACAAATTGTGGTGGCCTGAACCAAGGTAAAGAGAAGTGATTATATTCAAGAGAAAAGAGGGAGAGGGAAAGGAGATGAGAGTCAGCGAAGGAACCAGGTGTCTGGCCAAGGATCCATGGTGGAGTCAGTGATGGGAATGGAATACAGAGCAGGACCAGACTGGGGAGAGACGATTTCATCTTGCACTGTTAAGCTTAAGATGTCTATTTTCCAGCTATTTCCCATTGTGAGTGACAGTAACCCCATTCAAACTAACTAGAGTAAAAAGGAGATGCATTAACTCTTTACATGAAAGAGGGGTGACTTGGTCTTGGGCGCTGGAGCGATGTCCCTTGCCCACCCCATGGCTGGTCATTTTCCTTCAGCTTAGTAAGAGCTCTGTAACAGCCTGGTTCATCAGGGATCTTTCTGACTCTAGAGAACCCTCTGAGATATGTGGGACTGTGCCTACCATTGCCTTGTCCTGAGAAACCCACTCTGCAACCCCTGCTCGAATCCTCTTTCCCCCTGACTGAGCCACTCCTGTGGGCAAACCCCCAGCTGGACTCTCAGCTAAGCCTGAGACCTGTCTGTGCCACAGAGGACTTGTGAAAGACTTAGAAAGACTCAGACTTCAAAGCTTCTCAGCGTAACCATTCAGCAATACTGAATTCTCTTTAGGTTTGGTGACATCCCAGGTTGGGTACACAAACTAAAAGATGGTCACCACAAACAATTCCAAATAAAAATAATGGGTGAGAGGATCCTGTAATACTCTCACTTCTCTAAAACTCCTATTTCTAGGCTGAACTTGGAGAAGAGAAAAATAGGGATATTATCTCTCATGCCTCTTTCCTCCACCTTCGCAAATGCCTGGATTATAAGGGGTGATGCTTGCTCTAAATCAGTTCTTCTCAAATTTTAGTGTGCATCAGAATTGCCCAGGGCTTGCTTAAAAAATTAATTGCTGAGCGCTATTCTAGTGTTTCTGTTCAGTAAGTCTGAGATGGGACCAGGGAACAGAATTTGCATTGCTAGCAAGTTCCCAGGTGATGCTGACATGGCCAGCCTGGGGACCACACACTGAGATCCAGGACTGTCTGTCATTCTTTCCCTCAAGTCTTGTGGCTAAACCTCATTGCAAACAATGGGATTTTATTTCCCCTACACATTGAGTGAACTCTATGATCCAAATCCACTCTTGAATAAGGGTGTTTTCTCTACATTAAAGGAGAACTCTATGATATGAATCCTTTAAGTTTATTTTAGCCCTTGATTTGTTAGATATAACCTAGATTAATTTAGTAAATCCTTCATCACTCTAAGGCCCCTGGTTTTCAAGCCTCTGGACTTACTGCATTGTATTTTGCATGCCAAGAGCTGAAAATTACTCTGCACCTTCTCTTTGAATTCCTTCTGTAACATTCCCAACATACCTGCAGGCAGATGGATATCCTCAGCTGAGTGAGGAGAAAGTCAAACTCGGAAAGGAAAAAAACCACATTAAAATATTTTCAGAATATACCCCATAAGATGTTTTTTGCGCCTGGAATTGTGCAGAACACTTTTCTCTCCAAACAACTGACTCCTTTTCCTTCAGCTACAGGTACACAGTCACGGCACCTCCTCTTGAACTGACATAGGAAACTCATACTTCACTTTAGGTTTATTTTTGATTCTCTCAGCTGATATTTTCTTAACAACTCTCCACCTTAACTTATTAGTCCTTTTCATTCCCGGATTCTTTTGCCCATTTATAAAAATTTTAGGAAAAAACTATTTTTTAAAAGTAGTGTTCCTATGTCTAATAAAAGGTTCACCAGCATAAACACCATAAAAAATTCTTTTCAGAGAAGCATTCCTTCCTTAGCTGTCCTGAAGGGTGGAAAGGGAAGGGGTCTGTGTCCAGGCTCAGTTTGATGAGGACGAGTAGGACCTTCGCCCGGAGTCAGGTGGTATCAGGGATCATTAAGGGAGAGGCCCTGCCCTCAAGCGGGAGGATGCAGAATAGGGTATCTGGGAACTAATTGGACAGCTACCCCTTCCATGGGTAAAGCACGTCCAGGGGGAAGGGGAAGGAGGAGGAAGAAAGGGTATTCATAATGAGAGTAGATTAAAGGCCTCCTCCAAAAGCCTCTCAGCTCCCAAAGTGCTCCTGTTCTCAACACCATGAACATTGTTCATTCAGGTGGTTATTTTGTCTCCAGATGTACCCTTATAAATGCCAGCAGTCCTGGTAGGCATGCCACATCCAGAAAGAGAATGCTGTGATAGGACAAAGGGGTAGGGGAGAATACAGCTCATGATTGCCACCCAGAATGGATGAACCCTGGTTTGGGGTTCCCCAGAAGCCAGAGACAGCATGGGCCCCACATGAGAGCGGTGAAAGATGATGCTAAAACTCCAAAAGCAGAGACAGGTGGGGTGTCTTAGTCATCAGTGAACCACAGACACTTGTAAAGCCACAGCATCTGGGTGGCAGTCAGAATCAGAGTCATGAGCTACACAGCAGGGTTCTGCTCACATCTTAAGACCATGACCCTGGAGTTACACAGTGCACAGCCTGGGCAGCTGTACGGCAGCCTGAGTCCTGTGGAGGCCAAAATAAATCATCACAAGGAGAAGACATAAAATGCTCCCATGGGCCTCAGTCTCTCTCATGCTGTATTGAATGAAACCTCCTTGGGAAAATGCCAAATCACAAGACTTGCCAAGGTGGACAAAAGCAGGAATGTTCTTCTTTAAAGGCCTTAATTTATGAGGTTAACTGCCAGAACTGCACATAGCCGTCAGGCAAAACAAGGAGAAAAACATCCAGCCTTCAAATGGCAGCTCTTGCTTAACTGAAGCTTTTAAAAAGTATCAAAAGAAGACCCAAAGACCAGCAGGGAAAAAAAGGTTTTCCTCTGAATCACAGAAAGAGCCACCCTAGGGAAGGACCCCAATCAGTGGCAACTATGCAGCAACCCAGTCTGTCCCTGAGAGCACCTCCTTTCAAAGAGCTTCCACAACTGTTGCCTCTTCCCCAGGAGGCCTGGGAGCTGCCACCTGACTACACAAAGTGGTGTTCACCGGCCACGGAAGACCACCTGTGATTTATTTTGTTCAAACTAATGTCAGCAAATGTATTAAAAGCCTATATAGAGACAATGGTGTTAACAGGTGAATTTCCCCAACAATGCTGTAACTTAGCATTAATTAGCCAGGTGTCCTTCGGGAGATCCCTCCCTCTGGGCCTCAGGTTCTTCCCCTTGAAGTCTGGGGGATTAGACTTGCTGCTAGACTCCTTTCCAGCTCTAAGATTGCTTTCTATGTAGGACCCTCTAGTTCTTTCAGCATCTTTCCTATGATAAGCTGTACAAAATCCCATCATGAATCTTATCAATGAAGGCAAGACCCTATAGTGTTTCTTAAGAAGCTCCGCAAAGGCAGGTGAAAGTAGAAAGACATGTGCTTCTTACCCTGACTCCTTTAGAATTTCTATATAAAGACCATCTTCAGTGTCCTTCTCTAAGCATCAGGCACCAAACTGCATGTAAAAAGTTAAACAAATCAACTGCCCATCAAACTGTGAGGCTCTTTTGAGCCCTTTGCTCTTCCCCTGCCCTTGCACAGGGGCCCTTTGCCAGCCTTGTCAAAGCCAAGGCAAGCAAAGCACCTCATGCTCGCTCATTCCAGCATTGCTGCACCTGCCCTGTACATTCAAACAGGAGTTAACAAGCCCTGGGCTCCTTCACCAGCACTTCAAGCTGGGGACAGAGCCTGCTGCAGCTTGCCAAATGGAAAAAGGACAGAGCCGCAGCAGAAAGAAATCAGGGTATCAAGTCCTGAGGAGAAATGACAAACAATGGGAAGCTCTTCAAGGTGTCGAGCCTTACCTTTAAAATTTTCCATTCTTTCCTGGAGGAACTGGAGCTGCTGCCAGAAGGTGTCTGCTCTTTTCATGTTCCTTCCAGGGCTCTTGTTTTCCTGGAAGCTGCTAGGGATGCTCATGGAATTCCCACCACCCCTGCTTTTTTCTGTGACAGTGTCACCCCAAGCTGTGGAACCAGCTCTCTTATAAAGAATGATCATAAAGACACAATAATACCTAATGACACTTATCGATTAATTCCCACATTTTAGGTGTGCACCTGGTACATTCTCAAGGTATCAGAGGAGGTCATGGAGGGACATCACTACTAGTTGACCTACAAGCTGGCCTGGGAAATCAGAGGCCCCTCACCTCCCCCAGTCTTGGAATGCATGTTCTGCCCACCATTCCCACAGTGGGAGCCACTTCAGAGACACAGCCTTGAGAGAGTAAAGTGTTGTTGAGACCATCTGGACTGACTACGCAAATGACCCCCGTGAATAAAGGGAAGGTTCCTGTGGCCAGGATTCTCACCTGGCCCTGGCTGGCTAGCTCACTGCACACGTGTGGGCAATGAGTCATTATTGACTCTATATAAAGAGCCCTGCCCAGTGTTCTGGGTGACACGGTGGCACGGCTGCAGGAGAGCAGAGCAGAGGCTGGAGTGGTGGCAGTGCCAAGGACAGAAACTGGGACGGCTGTGTGGGCAGAGAGGCCCAGAGGCAGAGACTGGCTTGCTGCATGCAGACTCGCTCTGAGTAGATGGGATTCTAGGGACTGATCTGCCACCGTGGGAATAAAGTTGAGTATAACCTTTTCACCCCAAGAACACTCTACTGTCATTTCTTTGGTCACATTGAATTCATAGTGAACTTGCCCAGGGCTGAAGCCCATTGGCAAGACACCGCTGTTAAGGCTTCTGTATTAACGTTTGAGGTTCTGGCAGGGGGTGTGGACACCTACTCATTTTACTGCATCTGAGGCCAAACCTTGTGTATCCTTTACTTATTAACCCGCCACCTACCAACCTGGAGTGGTCTGCCTTTTTCTTTGGTCTCTCCTTGACCTCTAGGGCCAGTTTCAGATTTTCCCCAGGGAACTCTCAAGATTGTAATCCAACAATTACCCTCACAACAACCCATGAGGTCAGAATACCCTTAACTCAAATTTAAAAAGATAATGAAACTGAAAGTCAGGTTAAATTGTTTAACATCACACAGCTAAGTAAGCAGTGTTGGTGCAGGGAAAATCAAAGAGCCTATGGCTGGTGTCTTGCCCAGTTGAAGCCCTGGGCAAGTTCAAAATGGATTCAGTGAGACTGAGGAATGACAATGGAACATTCTTGGGGTGAAAGGGCTTATTACTCCACTTGTTCTCCCAGTGATAGGTCAGGCACTAGAATTGTCTGCATCCAGCAGTCTGCAGGTCTGTAATTCTCCATCTCTGCCTCTGCCTAGGGCACTGGGTGGAGCTTTTTATATAGTGACTCAGTCAATAATAGCTTATTACCTATGGGTGTGGAAGCAGTAGCCTAGCAGCAGGCCAGTTACAGCATCAAGTAGGTTATGTTCAGATGAGGATCCTGACCATAGGAACCTTCACTTTGCCCACAGCCAGGCTCACCTGACCCTAATTACTTGATGATGTAATCGGCCTACTGCTAGGCTACTTCTTCCACACCCATTGGCAGTGAGCCATTATTGTCTGTACTACCATATAAAGAGCTGCACCCTGTGCTCTGTGGGGAGACAGAGATAGATGGTGAATGCTCCAGAGGTAGACGTGATTCCAGCTCTTGACCTGCCACTGTGGGAATAAAGTTTGGTAAACCCTTTTACCCCTAACATTCCATTATTGTTATTCAGTCTCACCGAATCCAGAGTGAACTGAGGGCGAGCAGAGCTCCTCAGGGGACAGCTGGGTTTAGAACCCAGGCAGTTTGAGGACAGAGCCTGCACTCCCTAACCCTCTGCTGCACTGTGTAACCTGGGCCCTCCTCACACCCCAGCTTCTACAGCCTTCTTCTTGCCTAACTCAGGTCTCCTAATTTGTACCTGCAGGCCTCAAAGAGTCTAGACCCAACCCTCATCTCAGGCAAAAGGATAAAAGGATTTGAGTGGCTTTGTACATATGCTTAGGACCAAGACACCCTTCCCTGTGGCCCTAACCTTGACTACATACCCCAAATGCATAGTTAAGCTCATTTGGTCCCTGGATCTGAGTGCTTGTACAGTTTACTATTACTATTATACAATCCTTCACTCCTTCATTGCACAAATATTTCTGATTATTATATATCAATCATGAAGAACAGAATGCAACCAATTAACAAATATGTTATTATGCCCATTTTACAGAGGGAAAAATAGAACTTGTGTTTGCAAATCATTTGTCTGCTGGTCCTACAATCTAATTCAATTCTTACATTAAGTATCAGATTTAACACAGCACTAAGGACTCGGTTAAGGACTCAATCCCACAAGATACTAAGTCTGAATGGGGTTCCCAGTACCTGCACTTTTGTCCAGCTGTTTTAAATTGAGAAGTTCCCATAGTTCATCCTCAAGAATGGAAATTCACTAAAACTAACTCACAGAACTCAGGAAAGCTCCATACTTATCATTATAGTTTTATTGTAAAGGATACAATTGAGAAACAGCCAAATGTTAAAGTCACATAGAGTAGGGTATGGGGAGATGGGGTAAAAGAGGTGCGTGCAGAGCTTCCATGACCTCTCAGGGTGCACCACCTCCCAGCAGGCCGATGTGATCATAAACCTGGAAGCTCCCTAAACTTTGTCATTCAAGAGTTTTTATTAAGGCATCCTTACCTAGGCATGATGATTAAGTCTTTGGCCGTTGGTGATTGAACTTAACCTCTGGGTTTCTTCCCCTCCCCAGAGGTTCGGGGCGGACTGAAAGTTCCTGCTCTGATCACAGTGAGAGTCAGCCCCTCCTGTGAGACTATCTCCAGGACCACTCTGAGCCATCTCATTAGCATAAATTTAGATACAGTAGACAAGGATGTTTTATGAATAACAAGACATACTTATCACTCAAATTCGAAGGGTTTCTGAAGCTCTGTGCCAGGAACTGGGCGGAAAGAATATATATAGATATGGTGAAAGACAGAGTTGTTGTTTTTTAATTATACCACAGCCTCTCCAGGAACCACAGCCAGGGACTGAAACACTGCCACCTCCATCAGACTTTCCGTAGGGGAGCCACCTGCCTGGTTTTCTGTGAATGCTTTTTGGCTCCCCATTACTATATTCTGTACACCTGTCAGGGCAGCCTGTCTGCTTTCCTAGAAACTCTCTCCTGTGAGGTTCTGCCTCCTGGAATAGTCACAGCGAACTGTGGCCATCCCCTCCCTCCCAGCCTGCCTCACCCCAGGGATCTCGTCTTCTTCCAGAACCAGCCCCATCCCAAATCTATGCCTACAGGAATTAACTGTGTATTGTTCTGCCAAATACCAGTGTGACCTAGAAGTCATTTGATTTTTGCCAGCCATGGACATGGCAGGACACAGGCTCTGGCACTGAAGAAGTTAAAGAACTGGGTCAGTATGAATCACAGCAAGAAAAGTCCATAGAGTATTAGATTTAGGGAATATTACTCTCCAGCATTATTAGAACACCTCTCTGGCCACACTAGCTAGGCCTGTTTCAGTGCTTCCATTATAAATCCTATTTCCAAGGGTTTATGACTTGCTGTAAAAATTCAATCAAGGCTGAAAAGCAACATAGTGAGTTTGTAGTCCAGGAAGCAGTATGATTCAAGAAAGGATAAAAAGTGGAGAAGAAATAAATAGAAAGAGAAAAAGGAAACAGAGTGTTTTAAAAGAGGACAGAGCAATGCCCTGCTTCTCTGCCCTCATGTTACTTCAAGATGATTTTGTTTTTAAATTTGAATTTTCACAGGTTATCAACTTCCATGTGCAAAGAGGCCTATGAGGACACTGAAACCAAATACATTTAGCTACATGATGCATTTTCCAGTTGGAAAAGCTGTGACAGCAGCATGTGTTAAACTTTGTTGTGTGGGGGTCCTCTGGGGAGCAGTACCCCACTTTGGGGACTGCATTCAGGTAAACTCTTGGGGGACACACACACTGAATTTTTACTGGTTCAGTAAAAGGCAGGGAGGGTACAGGAGATGCTCAGTAAACTTTCATACTCTCTGAAGAGGTAAAGGCAAATTATGATCCAATTGCTCATTTCCTGAAAACAAAGCAATTATCTATGTCTCTCTCTGTTACCCCTCAAAGCATATTTTGAAGCAGGCACCCAAGACTTCCACATATCTGGGACTGTTTATCCAGTTATAATTTCATTACAAAGTGGCCCAAGAGAGACCCAGCACTTTTGCCAGCATTATCCCAACCCACTACCCAAGGAGAAGGCACTTGTATTAGTTCAAAAATATCACTTCCCACACCATGGAAGTGCATGCTTGGAATGCATGACAATTCTCCAAAGTCCACCCTGCCAAGTTTGAAGATGGGTCTTTGTCCTCAGTTTCCAATAAAGAAATTTTAGGGCAGCTCAGGGGAACGAGGAGAAGACAACAATCAGTCTTGGGTCCAGACTTTCCTCATAGAAGAGAGTCCAAGGATGGCAATCTAGTTGGAAGGAGAAAATAGGAATTAGTCTGGCTGTAATTACATAGTGAGAGATCCTACCACTGCTTAGATTGTTGGATTATTTGGGGGATCTTTAAGAGAGAACTAATGAAAATTATGTAGAGACACTAATGCCCGGCCAATTCTTATTGTCACTGCAAAAGTGAATTCTGCACTTAGGGAGGTCATCTGTCTGAAACTCATGGTTTGAGCTCAAGTAGGAGAGTTGAGTAAATGGAATAAGGGATGGAATTTGTAAGCATCACTGCTATGCTAGACAGCATGCCAGTCATCCTTTATATATCACACCCTATAAAAACCCTATGATATTGATATGCAGTATCTATGCCCCCTTAAAGAATGAGGAAATTAAAATGAATTAACTCACTTAAGGTTAAATCACAAGCAAAGTGGCAGAGGTGAGACTGATTTCAAAGTCCTTGATCTTTCCACATTAGCTCCAAGCAATATTTCAATGTCTAAGTTACAGAATGGAAATGAATTTGAGATGGTCCAGAAGTTTCAAGCATGGTTATCTGGGGTAGACTGGGGAGAGGTCTGGTAATCATCTGTATGAAGAAAGGTAGGATTTAATTATGCTAATTCCTCAAATCTAGAAAAAGTAAGTTTAAATTCAGAAAAATCAAAAGTATCTGGGATTTTTTTTAAAGCATGTAACCATCTTTCTAATTTTATACATGAACAGTCTTCCAGTGAACTCTGAAAGATAGGGCTTCCCCTTCTAAAGGTAGAATTGGTAATTAGCTCTTGTCTCTCAACTCCCAGCCCACCCTGCTCTCATCTGCTTTGTGTTGCTGGGGCTGGGAGCCTGCAAACTGTATTTCTGCTGCGCCAGCCAGTGCTGTTAGGCTCTGCCAACAAGAGTACTAGAAGGAGACTGGAAGTATGCAGGAGGGGAGAAATTCTATCTACTTTTTTTTTGCTTTCAGTCATTAGTATAAGTTTCAAATGTTTCCCCCACTCCCAGGAACTAGCTTTATTGCATCTCTTCAGAGACATCAGCACCAGCCAGCTGTCTGGGGCCTCTTCTCCCAGATTCCATATTCTAATTGCCCCAACTTCTTGCCCCTATTGCCCAAGCTGTAGAGGTAACAGCTTCTTCTTGAAGCTGTTATGTTACCTCAGTGTTCTCTTTTGCCTTTAACTATTTAAATACCTGTTTATTAAATCCTTTTACTAAATTTTCTATTTTAAAATAACTGATGTGGTTCATTTTACTGAATGGGCCCTGACTGATACAGTCCTCTGAAGGAAGCTTCCTTAACTTCTTTCTGAAGTTCATTTCTCCTTGCTGGCTGAAAATTATTTTCTATACCGTGTCATATTAAAAATTAACCTAAATCATTTTGTAGTATGTACTTATATACAGAGAGAGTGAATCATTATTTTATGTATCTAAAATGAATACAATGTTATATATCAATTACACCTCAATAAAAAAATTGACCCATTCTGATGGGAAAAGATATTTCATGCAGCTAATAGTGAGAAAAAAACAGGAGTTGCAGTACTTGTACCAGACAAAATAGACTTCAAAACAAAGAAAGTAACAAAAGACAAAGAAGGACATTGCATAGTGATAAAGGGGTCAGTCCAACAAGACGATATAACTGTTATCTATGCACCCAACAAAGGATCACCTACATATGTGAAACAAATACTAACAAAATTAAAGGGGGAAATAGAATGCAATGCATTCATTTTAGGAGACTTCAACACACAACTCACTCCAAAGGACAGATCAACCATGCAGAAAATAAGTAAGGACACAGAGGCACTGAGCAATATATTAGAACAGATGGACCTAACAGACATCTACAGAACTCTACACCCAAAAGCAGCAGAATACACATTCTTCTCAAGTGCACATGGAACATTTTCAAGAATGGATCATATACTAGGCCACAAAAAGAGCCTCAGTAAATTCAAAAAGATTGAAATTGTACCAACCAGCTTCTCAGACCACAAAGTTATGAAACCAGAAATAAATTACGCAAAGAAAAAGAAAGCACACAAACACATGGAGGCTTAATAACATGCTCCTAAATAATCAATGGAAGAATGAACAAATAAAAACAGAGGTCAAGCAATATATGGAGACAAATGACAACAATAATTCAACACCGCAACATCTGTGGGACGCAGCAAAGTCCATGTTAAGAGTGAAGTATATTGCAATACATGCAATTAATGAAACTAGAGAAAGAAGAACAAAACAGGCCCAAAGTCAGTAGAAGGAGGGACATAATAAAGATCTCTACTTGAAAATCTTCCATGTGCACATAATAAAGATTAGAGCAGAAATAAATAAAATTGAGAAGAATAAAACAATAGAAAATCACTGAAGGCAGGAGCTGGTTCTTTGAGAAAATAAACAAAATCGATAAACCCTAGCCAGACTTATCAAGTAAAAAAGAGAGTCTACATACATAAACAGAATCAGAAATAAGAATTGAAAAATCACTATGGACACCAAAGAAGTACAAAGAATTATGAGAGAATACTATGAAAAATTATAAACTGGATAACCTACAAGAAATGGACAAATATCTAGAAAAATATGACATTTCAAGGCTAACCCAGGAAGAAACAGAAAATCTGAACAGACCAATTACCAGCAAGGAAATTGAACTAATAATCAAAAAACTACCTAAGAACAAAACTCCTGGACCAGATTGGTTCCCTGATGAATTTTATCAAACATTTAGTGAAGAACTAATACTCATCCTCCTTAAAGTTTTCAAAAAGTAGAAGAGGAGGGGATACTCCCAAACTCATTCTATGAGGCCAGCATCACTCTAATACCACAACCAGGCAAAGAAAATTAGACCAATATCCCTGATGAACATAGATGCAAAAATACTCGACAAAATATTAGCAAATCGAATTCAAAAATACATCAAAAAGATCATCTATCATGATCAAGAAGGATTTATTACAGGGATGCAAGGATGGTACAATATTCAAAAATCCATCAACATTATTCACTTCAACAAAAAGAAGGACAAAACGACATGATCATCTCCATAGATGCTGAAAAAGCATTTGACAAAATTCAACATTCATTCATGATAAAAGCTCTCAATAAAATGGATATAGAAGGTGAGAAATTGGGGGTCAACAGAGGTGAGGCTTAGAACCTCACCCTCCCCCCCCCGTTTTGAGAGAAATCTTCTGCATCTGTGGATGTTTTGTTGCTCTTGTCTAGCTTGGATGATTACTTAGTCTATAGGCACAGACCTGATCATCTACACTTGCCTTCTTACAGCACTAACTTATGCTTTCTATCTTTCTCTTGCATCTACCTACCACTTCAGCATTTTATTCTTAAAAAAACAAGGGAGAAATGTGGGATTCACATATAAATCAAGTATAAAAATCAAACGAATAATCATATCTGACTTGATTGTTTATAGTTCATGATACATGATCAAAACTAAAAGTTTCTGTGATATGACTGCCCTTGCACTGTTCACCATGTAAGAACTTATTCACTATGTAAGAACTTATTCACCATGTAAGAACTTGTTCATTATGCTTCAGAAGATTGGAGACTGTTGAGAGTTAGGCTTGGGGTTGATTAATGATTGTGCATTGAGTCCCCTATACAGAATTTTATTGTTGTAAACAACCATTTGCTCAATAAATATGACAGGTGCCCTCTCAAAAATAAAAAAAATAAAAATAAAATGGGTATAGAGGGCAAGTACTTCAACATAATAAAGGCCATATATGACAAACCCACAGCCAACATCATACTTAACAGGGAGAAGCTGAAAGCTTTTCCTTCAAGATCGGGAACAAAGATGCCCACTCTCCCCACTTTATTCAACATAGATCTGGAGGTCCTAGCCACAGCAATCAGACAACACAAAGAAATAAAAGGCATCCAGATTAGAAAGGAAGACATTAAACTATCACTGTTTGCAGATGACATATTGTACATAAAAAACCCTAAAGAATCCACTCCAAAACTACTAGATCAAATATCTGAATTCAGCAAAGTTGCAGGACACAAAATTAATACACAGAAATTTGTTGCATTCTGATACATTTAACGATGAATTATCAGAAAGAGAAATCAGGAAAACAATTGCATTCACAATTGCATCAAAAAGAATAAAATACCTAGGAATAAACCTAACCAAGGAAGTGAAAGACCTATACTCTGAAAACTATAAGACACTTATGAGAGAAATTAAAGAAGATACCAGTAAATGGAAACACATCCCATGCTCATGGATAGGAAGAATTAAAATTGTCAAATGGCCATCCTGCATAAAGCAATCTACAGATTCAATGCAATTTCTATCAAAATACCAAGAGCATTCTTCAACAAACTAGAGCAAATAGTTCTAAAATTCATATGGAACCACAAAAGACCCCGAATAGCCAAAGCAATCCTGAGAGGGAAGAATAAAGCTGGGGGATTATGTTCCCCAACTTCAAGCTCTACTACAAAGCTGCAGTACTCACGACAATTTGGTACTGACACAAGAACAGACCAATAGGCCAATGGAACAGACTGGAGAGCCCAGACATAAACCCACAAATATATGGCCAATTAATATATGATGAAGGAGCCATGGATGTACAAAGGGGAAATGACAGCCTCTTCAACAACTGGTGTTTGCAAAACTGGACAGCTACATGCAAGAGAATGAAACTGGATTATTGTCTAACCACACACACACAAGTAAACTTGAAATGGGTCAAAGACCTGAATACAGCAAAGGACACCATCAGCAGTACAAAAAGGCATTCTACAGTATGGGAGAATATATTTGTAAATGACATATCCAATAAGGGGTTAACAAAACACCCAAAATATATAAAGACTTTACATGCCTCAACACCCAAAAAGCAAAGAACCCTATTGAAAAATGGGCAGAGGATATGAACAGACAATTCTCCAAAGAAGAAATTCAGATGGCCAACAGACACATGAAAATATGCTCCACATCAGTAATTATCAGGGAAATGCAAATTAAAACCACAATGAGGTATAACCTCACACCAGTAAGGATGGCCAACATCAAAAAGACTAGGAACAAACAAATACTGGAGAGGAGGTGGAGATAGGGGAACCCTCTTACACTGCTGGTGGGAATGTAAACTAGTTCAACAATTGTGGAAAGCAATATGGAAGTTCCTCAAAAAACTAAAAATAGAAATACCATTTTACCCGGGAACTCCATTCCCAGGAATTTACCCAAAGAAAACAACTTCTCAGATTCAAGAAGACATATGCACCCCTATGTTTACCATAGCACTATTTACAAAAGCCAAGATATGGAAGCAACCTAAATGTCCATCAGTAGATGAATGAATAAAGAAGAGGTGGCACATATACACAATGGAATACTATTCAGCCACAAGGGTATTATGCTCAGTGAAATAAGTCAGGCAGAGAAAGACAAATACCAAATGATTTCCCTCATTTGTGGAGTATAACAATGAAGCAAAACTGAAGGAAGAAAATAGCAGCAGACTCACAGACTCCAAAAAGTGACCAGTTGTTACCAAAGGGGAGGGGAGGGGGAGTGCAGGTGGGGTAGGAGGGAGAAGGGGATTGTGGGGTATTATGATCAGTGAACATAGTGTGTGGGGTCATGCAGAAGACAGTGTAGCTCAGAGAAGACAAATAGTGACTCTGTGGCATCTTACCAAACTGATGGACAGTGACTGCAGTGGGGTATGGTGGGGGGACTCAATAATAAGCGTGAATGTAATAACCACATTGTTTTTCTTGTGATACCTTCATAAGAGTGTATATCAATGATGCCTTAATAAAATAATTAACCCATTCTGTCTCCATCACTAACTTATTATGTGACTTTAGGGATGGAGACTTAACTTTCCTAAGGATCAATTTTTTCATGTCTAATGCTGGGTTATTAATATCTACTGAGTAGGGTTATCATCAGGACTGAATGAAATAATCTATGTGCAAGCATCAAGCACAATAGCTGGTGCATATAGATGCTTGTGATGAACATATATGTGTCTGCTGAGCATCCCTATATTTGAAAAATCACCTCCCCAATTCATAGTAATCCTAGTCCGTCCCTATTTTTTGGAAAGATAATTCTTCAACTCAAGGTGAATGCATACTTAAATACATCAAAGTAATCCATCTCCTGGGCCACAGAGAGTCCAAGAGTGGACCTCTGTTCCAAGGCAGGCCAATTTAGCTTCACTGTCCCTGGGATTAAGAGATAATTATGCTATTTCTTGCTCTGATGCCTAAAATGTAAAATTATGTAAACCCAAGATTCTAGGAGGCATCTTTCCTACCATCTTGGTGACAAACTCTCCCTGGTTTGTCTGAGACTTTGTTGGTTTTAAATCTGAAAGTCCTGTATTCCAGAAATTCCCCTGTCCCAGGCAAATGGAGATGATTGGTCACCCCACCATGGTGAAACCCTGCAAGAGAAAGCAGCCTCTACAAAAGGAAGCAGGCATTTCTCCGAATAAGATAAGCAAATGGCTAACAGCACATGAAAAAGTATTCAGCATCATTAATCGTTAGGGAAATGCAAATCAAAAACACAGTGAGATGCCACTAGTGAGATGTAAAAATATATGGACCCTTGCATATGGCTAGTGGGAAGGAAAAATGGTTCGGCCACTGTAGAAAACTGTTTGATGGTTTCTCAAAAAGCTAAACACAGAATTGACATATGATCCTGCAATTCCATTCCTACCCAAAAGAATTAAAAACAGGTATTCAAACAAGTGCATGTACACACATTTTTATAGCAGCACTATTCGCAGTAGCCAGAAGGTTGGAAGCAGCCCAAATGTCTATGAATGGATGAATAAACAAACTGTAGTCGATACATGCAATGGAATATTATTCAGCCATAAAGAAGAATGAATACTGATACATCCTACAATATGGATGAATCTCCAAAACATGATTGAATGTCTCCAAGACATTCCTTGAAAAGGCCTTTTTGACTGGTATCTGAACCAGAACAGCACATAATATTTTAGAAAATTCCTTGGCAGAAGTCAAAGTTATGAAATACAGAACTCCCCATCCTTATCAAGCAGAAATAGCTGATGCGCACCACCAGAGAAATTCTGCCTTCCCTCCAGTGGCACATAAATGCTGACCAAGTTGTCTAAAAATGAATCCTCTTGTACATCAGACCTTCTCACTCCTTCTTTGTAATCACCCTGATGTTTCTTATATTATTAGCAAATAGATCAGTTTGTTAATTTTCTACAAGAGATTGGATTTTATTAGCTGTCCTTACCTTCCATGGCTAGTTTAATCACACAGAGACTGGCATGGGGTTTGGGGTGACTTACACTCCATTGAATGGGTAGAGTCCTCAGATGGGCTACTGTAAGAGAAAACTGGAAAAATGCTGACAATGGCAACAGTCTACAGTACAGGCCAAACATAAAGAGTCCCTTACTGTGTGATGGATAGCCCTAGGCAAGTCTTTCAACCTCTGGCCTTGAGATTTTCATCTATAAAACAAAGTGGTTGGAATTGATTTCCAAGGTCTTTTTCAGCACAAAAATTTTGCATTCCACACACCAAAATGAGATTGGATGTTAACTGGTTGCATTCATTATAAAGAAACATGCTAGAAACCATTATTCCCATTTTACAGTTGTGTAAATCTAAGCAGCAGCTCAAGGTGTAAGAGCCCAAAATAAAAGCAAGAAATGAAAGCATCAGCCAGAGAGTATTCTATTTGTGCATTGATTTAGTCAGACCATACTTACCAGGGTTATTTTTGTGGGATGCTCCAGAATGCTAATTCTAGAAACTCCTTACTAGAGACATAAAACCTAGAGAAGCATCACAGAACTGCTTGGTTATCACACATCAGCTGCTGGAATAATAAAACAAATACCATGCAACAAAAAACTGTAGTGATCAAAATAAATAATAAATCATATCAAGTCATATTACATATTCCTATATAATAAGTAGAATCCTACATTTATAAGATACTTTTCTTGGGCCAGAATTCAACTACCTCCCAAGCTAGAGGATTTCATATAAGCCAGTTCATTTGACAGTCAACACCCTATGGAAGTAACAGAAGAACACAGAAGGAAAAGCAGTGTATTTTATATGTATTCATTTCTGACAGAATGGAGCTGAACATGAAATATTAAGGCGACATCAGTTGGCATGTCAATCAATAATGGATGCTAAGACATTACTGGAACTTTAATGAGATAGAAAAAGTATATTTTACAAGAACTCTTTTCAAGATGTTTTGTTTACATGGTAGGATGAAATATTTTTAAAAATGACTTGAGGTTGGATGGGCCTCCCACCCACCCAATAACATGTTCAAGTAACACGTGATGGCACATTCATGCATGGTCTTCAAACCTGATTGGGTTAACACAGGGTTTTCTCTTATCTCAATTGGGTAAGCAACTTTGGGGCTTGTATGAATCACTTTGAGCTATAATCTACATATTTTCTCCATCTGCAATTTCATCCTTTGCCCATGAGATGTCCTTGGCCTCTGATGAATTGATAGGACTTCAAATTATTAGCATGTTCCTGGGATGCTCCCATGTTTTAGCCCAGCCTTCTCCCGACCTTGGGTCTGGAAGAAGCAGGTATACAAGAATGGAATCATGGGGGCGTGGCCAATATGGCGGCATGAGTAGAGCAAGGGAAATCTCCTCCGAAAACTATATATATTTTTGAAAATACAACAAATACAACTATTCCTAAAAGAGAGACCAGAAGACACAGGACAACAGCCATACTACACCTACACCTGCGAGAACCCAGCGCCTCACGAAGGGGGTAAGATACAATCTGTGGCGCCCCAGCGGGATCTGAGCGCCCCTCACCCCAGCTCCCCAGCGGGAGGAGAGGAGTTGGAGCAGGGAGGGTGAGGGAGCCCAGGACTGCTAAACACTCAGCCCTAGCCATCCACACCGGAGCACAGACACACAGTGTGTGGAGTGCTGGGTACTAGGGAAACAGGACAGTAAAACCTGCGAGTGTGTCCCCACAGCCAGAGCTCCTGGGCCAAAAGAAAAATGAGTGCTTTTTGAAAGTCTTAAAGGGACAGGGACCCCACAGCTGGAGCTAAGCGCCCTGGCGCAATCAGCCCGGTAACTGGGAATCCCGGGGAACTCTGGGTGCCCCAACCCTCTGGGTGGCAGCACAGCTCATAGGCCCCTCATGGTGGTAAACAGCCTCCCACCTGTTCCCCCTCTTGTATGACTCTGCCATAGCGGCAGGGGCCACACCCACAGCAACTGGGCAGAGCTTCTTCCACAGCGGCAGGGCAAGAACCAGATCCCATCTGCACGCAGCTGCCCAGCACAAGCCGCTAGGGGTCGCTGTTCTCCCAGGAGAGGAAGGACACAAACCAGCAAGAAGGGACATTCTCCCAGCCAACACGCACACCAGCTTCCCGCAAATACCTCTATCGCCATGAAAAGGCAGAAGAATTTGATCCAGACCAGACTAATAGAGAATTTGATCCAGACCAGACTCCTGAGAAGGAGATAGACCTAACCAATCTCCCCCCTGAAAAAGAATTCAAAATAAAGGTCATAACCATGCTGATGGAACTACAGAGAAATATGCAAGAGCTAAGGGATGAAGTCCGGAAGGAGATTTCAGAAATAAAACAATCTCTAGAAGGACTTAAGAGCAGACTGGATGAGGTGAAAGAGGCCGTTAATGGAATAGAAACCAGAGAACAGAAACGCATAGAAGCTGATGCAGAGAGAGATAAAAGGATCTCCAGGAATGAAACAATATTAAAAGAACTGTGTCACCAATCCAAATGGAACAATATCCACATTATAGGAGTACCATAAGAAGAAGAGAGAGAAAAAGGGAAAGAAAGTGTATTTAAAGAAATAATTACTGAAAACTTCCCCAAATTAGGGGAAGAAATAATTGCTCAGACCACAGAAGTACACAGAACTCCCAACAGAAGAAGGGACCCAAGGAGGACAACACTAAGACACATAATAATTAAAATGGCAATCAAAGACAAGGACAGAGTTTTAAAGGCAGCTAGAGAGAGGAAGAAGGTCACCTACAAAGGAAAACCCATCAGGCTATCATCAGACTTCTCAACAGAAACCTTACAGGCCAGAAGAGAATGGCATGATATATTTAATGCAATGAAACAGAAGAGCCTTGAACCAAGAATACTGTATCCAGCACGACTATCATTTAAATATGAAGGAGGGATTAAACAATTCCCAGAAAAGCAAAAGTTGAGGGAATTTGCCTCCCTCAAACCACCTCTACAAGGTATTTTAGAGGGACTGTTCTAGACGGAAGCACTCCTAAGACTAAATAGATGTCACCAGAAAAAATAAAAACACAGCAAAAATAGCAGACCAACCAAATACTAACTAAAGGCAAAAAATAAAATGAACTACCCACAAAAGCAGTTAAAGGAAACACAGAAGAACAAGAATAGAACAACCAACATATAAAGAATGGAGGAGGAGGAATAAGAAGGGAGAGATATAAAGAATCACCAGACTGTGTTCATGATAGCTCAATAAGCTAGTTAAGTTAGACAGTAAGATACTAAAGAAGCTGCCCTTGAACCTTTGGACTGAATGCACCAATCAAAAGACACAGAGTAATAGAATGGATAAAAAAGCAAGACCCATCTATACACTGCTTACAAGAGACTCACCTCAAACCCAAAGACATGCACAGACTAAAAGTCAAGGGCTGGAAAAAGATGTTCCATGCAAACAACAGGGAGAAAAAAGCAGGTGTTGCAGTACCAGTAACAGACAAAATAGACTTCAAAACAAAAAAAGTAACAAGAAATAAAGAAGGACATTACATAATGATAAAGGGGTCAGTCCAACAAGAGGATATAACCATTATAAACATATATGCACCCAACACAGGAGCACCAGCATATGTGAAACAAACACTAACAGAACTAAAGGAGGAAATAGAATGCAATGCATTCATTTTAGGAGACTTGAACACGCCACTCACTCCAAAGGATAGACCCACTAGACAGAAAATAAGTAAGGACACAGAGGCACTGAACAACACACTAGAACCGATGGACCTAATAGACATCTATAGAACTCTACACCCAAAGGCAACAGGATACACATTCTTCTCAAGTGCACATGGAACATTCCCCAGAATAGACCACATACTAGGCCACAAAAAGAGCCTCAGTAAATTCAAAAAGATTGAAATCCTACCAACCAACTTTTCAGAACACAAAGGTATAAAACTAGAAATAAATTGTACAAAGAAAGCAAAAAGGCTCACAAACACATGGAGGCTTATCAACATGCTCCAAAATAATCAATGGATCAGTGACCAAATTAAAATAGATATCAAGCAATATATGGAAACAAATGACAACAACCCAAAGCCCCAACTTCTGTGGGACGCAGTGAAAGCAGTCTTAACAGGAAAGTATATAGCAATCCAGGCATACTTAAAGAAGGAAGAACAATCCCAAGTGAATAGTCTAACGTCACAATTATTGAAATTGGAAAAAGAAGAACAAATGAGGCCTAAAGTCAGCAGAAGGAGGGACAAAATAAAGATCTGAGAAGAAATAAATAAAACTGAGAAGAATAAAACAATAAAAAAAATCAATGAAACCAAGATTTCTTTGAGAAAATAAACAAAATAGATAAACCTCTAGACAGACGTCTTAAGAGAAAAAGAGAATCAACACACATCAACAGAATCAAAAACGAGAAAGGAAAAATCACAATGGACCCCACAGAAATACAAAGAAGTATTAGAGAATACTATGAAAACCTATATGCTAACAAGTTGGAAAACCTAGAAGAAATGGACAACTTCCTAGAAAAATACAACCTTCCAGGACTGACCAAGGAAGAAACACAAAAATTAAACCAATTACGAGCAAAGAAATTGAAGCGGTAATCAAAAAACTACCCAAGAACAAAACCCCCAGGCCAGATGGATTTACCTCTGAATTTTATTAGACATACAGGGAAGACATAATACCCATTCTCCTTAAAGTTTCCCAAAAAATAGAAGAGGAGGGAATAATCCCAAACTCATTCTATGAAGCCACATCACCCTAATACCAAAACCAGGCAAAGACCCCACCAAAAAAGAAAATTACAGACAAATATCCCTGATGAATGTACATGCAAAAATACTCAACAAAATATTAGCAAACCGAATTCAAAAATATATCAAAAGGATCATACACCATGACCAAGTGGGATTCATCCCAGGAATGCAAGGATGGTACAACATTTGAAAATCCATCAACATCATCCACCACATAAACAAAAAGAAAGATAAAAACCACATGATCACCTCCATAGATGCTGAAAAAGCATTCAACAAAATTCAACATCTATTCATGATAAAAACTCTCAACAAAATGGGCATAGAGGGCAAGTACCTCTGCATAATAAAGGCCATATATGATAAACCCACAGCTAACATCATACTGAACAGTGAGAGATTGAAAGCTTTACCTCTGAGATCGGGAACAAGACAGGTATGCTCACTCTCCCCATTGTTATTTAACATAGTACTGGAGGTCCTAGCCACGGCAATTAGATGAAATAAAGAAATAAAAGGCATCCAGATTGGTAAAGAAGAAGTTAAACTGTCACTATTTGCATATGACATAATGTACATAAAAAACCCTAAGGACTCCATTCCAAAACTAAGAGAACTGATATTGGAATACAGCAATGTTGCAGGATATAAAATTAACACACAGAAATCTGTGGCTTTCCTATACACTAACAATGAACCAACAGAAAGAGAAATCAGTAAAACAATTCCATACACAATTGCATCAAAAAGAATAAAATACCTAGGAATAAACCTAACCAAGGAAGTGAAAGACCTATACCCTGAAAACTACAAGACACTCTTAAGGGAAATTAAAGAGGACACTAACAAATGGAAACTCATCCCATGCTCTTGGCTAGGAAGAATTAATATCATCAAAATGGCCATCGTGCCCAAAGCAATAAACAGATTTGATGCAATTCCAATCAAATTACCAACAACATTCTTCAAAGAACTGGAAAAAATAGTACAAAAATTCATATGGAAACACCAAAGAACCCAAACAGCCAAAGCAATCCTGAGAAGGAAGAATAAAGTGGGGGTGATCTCGCTCCCCAACTTCAAGCTCTACTACAAAGCCACTGTAAACAAGACAATTTGGTACTGGCACAAGAACAGAGCCACAGGCCAGTGGAACAGAATAGAGACTCCAGACATTAACCCAAACATATATGGTCAATTAATATTTGATAAAGGAGCCATGGACATACAATGGCGAAATGACAGTCTCTTCAACATATGGTGCTGGGAAAACTGGACAACTACATATAAGAGAATGAAACTGGGTCACTGTCTAACCCCATACACAAAAGTAAATTCAAAATGGATCAAAGACCTGAATGTAAGTCATGAAACCATAAAACTCTTAGAAAAAAACACAGGCAAAAATCTCTTGGACATAAACACGAGTGACTTCTTCATGAACATATCTCCCTGGGCAAGGGAAACAAAAGCAAAAATGAACAAGTGGGACTATATCAAGCTGAAAAGCTTCTGTACAGCAAAGGACACCATCAATAGAACAAAAAGGTACCCTACAGTATGGGAGAATATATTCATAAATGACAGATCCAATAAAGGCTTGACGTCCAAAATATATAAAGAGCTCACGCACCTCAACAAATGAAAAGCAAATAGTCCAATTAAAAAATGGGCAGAGGAGCTGAACAGACAGTTCTCCAAAGAAGAAATTCAGATGGCCAACAGACACATGAAAAGATGCTCCAGATCACTAGTCATCAGCAAAATGCAAATTAAAACCACAATGAGTCATAACCTCATACCATTAAGGATGGCCAACATCCAAAAGACAAACAAGAACAAATGTTGGCGAGGTTGTGGAGAAAGGGGAACCCTCCAACACTGCTGGTGGGAATGTAAATTAGTTCAACCACTATGGAAAGCAGTATGTAGGTTCCTCAAAAAGCTCAAAATAGAAATACCATTTGATCCAGGAATTCCACTTTTAGGAATTTACCCTAAGAATGCAGCAGCCCAGTTTGAAAAAGACAGCTGCACCCCTATGTTTATTGCTGCACTATTTACAATAGCCAAAAAATGGAAGCCACCAAAGTGTCCATCAGTAGATGAATGAATAGAGAAGATGTGGTACATATGCACAATGGAGTATTATTCAGCCATAAGAAGAAAACAAATCCTACCATTTGCAACAACATGGATGGAGCTAGAGGGTATTATGCTTAGTGAGATAAGCCAGGTGGAGAAAGACAAGTACCAAATGATTTCACTCATCTGTGGAGTAAAGAACAAAGAAAAACTGAAGGAATGAAACAGCAGCAGAATCACAACCCAAGAATGGACTAACAGTTACCAAAAGGAAAGGAACTGGGGAGGATGGGTGGGAAGGAAGGAATAAGGGTGGGGGGAAAAAGAAAGGGGGCATTATGATTAGCATGTTTAATGTGGGGGGGGAGCATGGGGAGGGCTGTGCAACACAGAGAAGACAAGTAGTGATTCTACATCTTACTATGCTGATGGACAGTGACTGTAATGGGGCTTGTGGGTGGGACTTGGTGAACATAATGCCTACTAAACATAATGTTCTTCATGTAATTGTAGATTAATGATAAGAAAAACAAAAGAAAACAAAAAAAGAATGGAATCACCTACAGTTAGATCCCAGGCAGCGAACTAGACTCCTATCTCTTTCTATTCACAGGTAGTTGTTTAACTGTTTGTGTAAACAATGGAAACAGAACCAGACGTGCAGAGCACAGTGAGAACTTGGGGGAAGCACAGGTGTTCTTTGAGTTAATCCTTTCCTGTTTTGCTCAGAGTAGGTGACATGATAAATAATTCATATGGTTGGAATTCCATTCATTGATATTAAAGGTTACTTAGTAAAACAAAGAATTTACTAAGTTTAAAAAAGTAAACATTAAGCTGCTAACAAATCAAATGAATGTGAGAAGTCTATAATTAGTGGGAGTCTTACCGTCTCCTCTAGTGCCCACCGTGGTGTTGGGCACTAGAGATCCCCAAATTAGTGAGTGCAGCCCCTTCCAGCCCCTCTCTGACTCTCCCTGCAAAATGCTTTCAATGCATTGAATAGTTTTCAGCAATGGCCCTGGGCCTGTCTTTTGCTTTACATATAGTGCTTTTTAAAAATGTACCAGAAGCTCCCCAGGCCCAAGAGATTCAATTGTTGAACAAACATTTATCATGCATCACTCTGCACTAAATGCTGCAGCAGGTGCTAGAGACAGAAGGATGGGGAAGATAAAGTGCTTACCCTCAGGGAGCTCAAAGCTAGGAGCAACCTCAGATAACTGGGCTCTCGGTGCTGGAATGGAGGGAGCCACACAGATCCGCAGAGAGGAGATAAAGTGCATAATCTGCTTCCATTCAGTGATAGTGATGATAAACGACTGTGCTAAATCCTCTATGTTTACTATTTCCTTTCATCCTCTAGCAACCCTAGGAAGTATTAATAACCCCACTTTGTGAGTAATCATATTCAGAAATGTTTGTCTTTTTGTTAATAGCAGCTGGTCAGAGAATTCTTCTGTGAGGAGAAAGCTAGCTTTGTTGAAATGCTGTTGGATAAAACCCTCATCCAAACCCTGATGAATCTGCCTCCCAGGCAAGCGTACTGGTCTGGGTACTAGATTTCCTTCAGGGGAGCAGAGAGAGCCACATTATATAACAAAGAGAGGAACTAGTGGATCCCAAGAAAATGGGGAGGAATGGGGTAAAAGCAGCTAAGCTCTGCATGGGGTAACCATCAGCAGAAAAGCCCGTGTCGGGGAGGAAAGGAAGCCAGAAGAAGAGACAACTAACAGGGATTTTCCACAAGCAGTGCTGTGTGTACGGAGGAAGGGGCCCCATGGGTATTCAGTAAACCTACTTGGATTTCTTGTAGAAAGTAGTGAAGGCGCTGAATTTTGACTCAAAGTTGACAAAGTGTTGGATACACTGCATACACTGATGGGGGGAAGTGTGGGCATCTGTGTCAGAATAAAAATGGGAAATGAGATGTGAAGAGATTAAGCTAAAAGCCCAGGCTCTCCCGCTCTCCCCTGCGGAGGTACAAGGATGTCGAAAGGCCAGAGGACGGTCTCTGCCTCTTAGGGAGATGCGAACGCAGCCTTCAGTCTCGGCCACAAGGGAGCCCCTTGTCGGAGGGTGTTTCCAGCTCTGAAAGCGGAAACGCGGGAGTCAGCAGGCCAGGGTGACAGACAGGCCACCTGAGCAGAGGGCTGCTGGAAAGGAAGGACCGCCACGGCCTTGTACGAGGAAAAACGGTGATTCATGATCCTGCCACAGTGAGTCTGTAAGACAGAAATGCCGGTCAGTTATCGTGGGAAAGCGGGAAAGCCAAAAAGAAGAAAAAGAACGAAGCCTTGAAGGTGCCGTGGGCAGGGCACCTGAGATGAGATGAGAGCTGCAGCTCAGACGCAGCGAGAGGTCACCTCGCTGCGGGGAGAGGATGCTGGGACTCTGCCCTCCGAATGGAGCCGCAGTAAAATCTTTTTTAAGACCTGTAGGAATGAGTTTTATCAACAGGAAGGGGTGTGAATTTGTAGCCGAAAGAAAAGAGACTGTTAAAGGGACTGAGGTGTTGAACAAGAAACCCAGCTTTGTTGCCGTTCCTCTGCTGTCCTGCTCTGCGTTCAGGCCGAGAGGTGAGTCTGGAGGAATCTGCACAGTATCACGGAAAGCAGCTCTCGTGCCTCGTTCGCTTTGGGCATGGAGGGAATGTATGGGATCAACGTGGCATGCAGCCCTCACCCATATTTCTAGTGACCCCATCTCCCGCCCTCCTGTGGCTAATCTTGCCTTGGGGGCTCAGACCACTCTTCTTTTTATTCCTCGCTAATTATCCAGTTGCATCAGGGTAAAATTTTTCCTGCGCAAATGTAGATGCCTTCTCAGGTTTTCAGAGCTTAAATACTACAGGCTCTTTGACTATGACCTTTCCACTTCAGAAGGATTTCATTAATTTGCAACTCAGCAATGGTCTCCAGGTCCTACATTGCAATTAAGAGCATCAGCTGTGTAATGTCGTAATAGCTCTTGGGTGTTCCCAGAACTTCAATATTGAAATGGGAGTTCATTTAACTTGCAGGAAACAACGGCTCCACAGCCGCAATGTCAGCAAATACTGAGTAAGGAAGGCCCCTGGATCACTGAGAACTAAAACCCAATGTGAGATTTTTTTTTCAAAGCAGCAACTGACAGTCATGAAATAGGTGAATTACTTTATACTATAAAATGATGCCCGTGTACTAGAGAATCTGAAGGGAGGGGAAAACAGGTTATAAGAAATGCATTATGTAGATGCATTTTAGAATATGAAGAGCAGAAATTGTTACTATGACATGTACTCCAAAGCAGTCTTTGCCATTGAATAAAGTAATTAGCATTCATTAATTTCTGCAAGGATTATGAAAATGTGCTTGTGATCAGGCTCCTAAATACTTGCAGCCACAATTATAAGGATGGATTTGTGATCCCAAATAAGCAGATAATCCTCCAGTTTAACGAGCCTCTCTTCTTCTCTCTTGTAGAGATCAAAATGCATTGTGGGAACCTCAAGAAAATGATGCTCCAAACACCATTTGTTGCTTCTAGAGTTATTCAGTGTGATTAAACTTTTAAAACACTTTTTCCATCTGATCCTGTACTTCTCTTCCCTTGAACTTCTTACTCACAAACTTATTTCAAGCATGCCTATAATATCAATAGAGATCTCAGTGCTTGTTTTCCTCCTCATCTTCTTTGGTTTGGTTAACAGTGTCATCAGCCTGCCACAACACCCCAAGCAAGTGGACTCCATAGCTGGGCAGCAGAAAGAGCAAAGGACTTCGTAACAGTCACTGTTTGAATTCCTATTCTCCCAATTATTATGGGTAAGTTAATTCATCTCTCTCAGCCACAGCTCCCTCACCTGTAAAATGGCGGTAGGGTGGTTTGAATGATACAGTGCACGTAAAATGTGGGTGCTCAACAGTGGGCACACCAGGTTTTCTCATCCCTCTGTCTTCACCTTGACTGTTGCTGCACTAGGGCTCTTGGCAGTGGCAGAGCATTGCCAGTGACTTCGGCTTCATTTGGCACCTGATTCATTTGAACTCTTAGTATTTGGAGTCTGTACTCTCTGTTTTGTGTCTTGACTTGGGTGCCTCTACAAAAGTCTGACTTTTCCTGTGCGAATCAAGTTTCTAGGCAGTGTGGATTAGGTCTTATAACTGTTTAATTATTTTAAAACACTAACATCCCATCAGCAAATTCAGCCATGAATATATTTTTTATATATACAGTACTTCCTTTTTTATTTAAATGGTGAACAATTGTATTATTTAAGTTACTGATTCTCCTGTTTTGTTACAAACCAAGCAACTATCTTAGTAAGATAGATATTAATTCTTTCTCAGTAAAGATGTGAAATGTTAGGCAATACCCAGGGTGTGGACAACTCTACTCCAATCTGATTGCTTCTAGCTGTCTCCAGAAGTGATGAATCATCTGCATGGTTGAAATGCTCTCGCCACCAGTAGGAAGAGGAAAAAAGAGGTGGAGCTTCTCTTTAAGTTCATACCCACAAACTTGC
The DNA here is from genome assembly GCF_030020395.1 of Manis pentadactyla. Classification (NCBI taxonomy): domain Eukaryota; kingdom Metazoa; phylum Chordata; class Mammalia; order Pholidota; family Manidae; genus Manis; species Manis pentadactyla. Next base: position 36,247,179 of record NC_080031.1, on the reverse strand, counting down.
GCATGTCACTCACCTTCATGCCTTATTGAACAAAACTTGATAAGTGGCCAAACTTAGCTGCAAGGGAAGCTGCGAAATATGTCATCTAGCTGCTGGAGGGAGAAGAAGGGGATGGATACGTGCCTAACTAAGCCTGGAAGATTCTGTTACAAAGAGAAAGAAAGGAGCAATGGACCCTGGGGGCAATTAGCAATCTTTGCCGCAGTTGTCTTATTTGAAATCAAAAGATTTCATATAAAGTTCTAGATTACTGAGTTCTTGCTTAAAAACAGAAAGATCTGACAACACAGGGATCCAATGTAACAATAATTAGATGGCTCTGAATAGCAACTGCTCCTTTTAGAGAGCACATGCAATATCTGTTTTGTCTCAATCTCCAGGCCCTTATATACATTTCATACTTAGTCTCTTCATTCACATCATTTTCCTAGCCCCTATTGCCATTTGACTTTGAACTTACTGTATCAGAGGAATCATCTATTGTGTACCCAGTGCATATCAAGCACTTTTCCTACATTTCTCATTTTATCCTGACAGCAACTTTGCAGTGTAGCTTTCTTTATTCTATGGTATAAGTGAGTAAATTAAGGCTCAGAGAGGTTGAATAACTTGCTAAGTTTATCTGGAAAGTGACAGAATTAAAAACAATATATAACCAAGGAGTGAAAGACCTATACGCTGAAAACTACAAGACACTCTTAAGAGAAATTAAAGAGGACACTAGCAAATGTAAACTCATCCCATGATCCTGGCTAGGAAGAATTAATATCATCAAAATGGCCACCCTGCCCAAAGCAATATACAGATTTGATGCAATCCCTATCAAATTACCAACAGCATTCTGCAACGAACTGGAACAAATAGTTCAAAACTTCATATGGAAACACCAAAGACCCTGAATAGCCAAAGCAGTCCTGAGAAGGAAGAATAAAGTGGGGGTGATCTCACTCCCCAACTTCAAGCTCTACTACAAAGCAACAGCAATCAAGACAATTTGGTACTGGCACAAGAACAGAGCCACAGGCCAGTGGAACAGAATAGAGACTCCAGACATTAACCCAAACATATATGGTCAATTAATATATGATAAAGGAGCCATGGACATACAATGGGGAAATGACAGTCTCTTCAACAGATGGTGCTGGAAAAACTGGACAGCTACATGTAGGAGAATGAAACTGGATCACTGTCTAACCCCATACACAAAAGTAAATTCAAAATGGATCAAAGACCTGAATGTAAGTCATGAAACCATAAAACTCTTAGAAAAAAACACAGGCAAAAATCTCTTGGACATAAACACGAGCGACTTCTTCATGAACATATCTCCCTGGGCAAGGGAAACAAAAGCAAAAATGAACAAGTGGGACTATATCAAGCTGAAAAGCTTCTGTACAGCAAAGGACACCATCAATAGAACAAAAAGGTACCCTACAGTATGGGAGAATATATTCATAAATGACAGATCCGATAAGGCTTGACATTCAAAATATATAAAGAGCTCACACACCTTAACAAACAAAAAGCAAATGATCCAATTAAAAAATGGGCAGAGGAGCTGAACAGACAGTTCTCCAAAGAAGAAGTTCAGATGGCCAACAGACACATGAAAAGATGCTCCACATTGCTAGTCATCAGAGAAATGCAAATTAAAACCACAATGAGATATCACCTCACACCAGTAAGGATGGCTACCATCCAAAAGACAAACAAGAACAAATGTTGGCGAGGTTGTGGAGAAAGGAGAACCCTCTGACACTGCTGGTGGGAATGTAAAGTAGTTCAACCATTGTGGAAAGCAGTACGGTGGTTCCTCAAAAAGCTCAAAATAGAAATACCATTTGACCCAGGAATTCCACTTTTAGGAATTTACCCTAAGAATGAAGCAGCCCAGTTTGAAAAAGACAGATGCACCCCTATGTTTATCACAGCACTATTTACAATAGCCAAGAAATGGAAGCCACCTAAGTGTCCATCAGTAGATGAATGGATAAAGTAGATGTGGTACATACACACTGAAGGGCCCCCACCCATAAGATGGCAAACTTCCCGCTTCTCTTCCGGGTCCTCGGTTCCTGCCGGCGCCACCTGAAACCCAATCACCCCTCGCCCCCCTAATCCCAGCACCTAGCCAATAGCCACCAGCCCCATAGAAGTGACACCTCAATCAGCTCATGCCCCTTCCTATATAACCCAGCACCTTTCCCTAATAAAGCGGAATTCTCCAGTGAATTGCTGCTGTGTGTCGCTCCTTTCCTTTCATTGGTGCTGAAATCTGGGAGACAGGACACCCCAACTGGGCCCCGTCTTCCCCCGACACCAGCAGCAGCTTGCCCTCGTCCTCTTTTTCTGGCGCTGGCTCATCACACTCACCACTGCTCTTTGGCCTTTGGGTAAGTTTTCCCCCCGGAGTGGGCCACTCTTCCCCGACGAGGAGGGAACTCTCCCCGCCTTAGGCCTTCAAGGCTGCAGGGGACCCTCAGGCCCCTCCTCCAACAGCCATAAATGAGGTGACTCCTTTGCGGATGAGAACGCTCCGTTTCTCCCCACCTACTCCTTCCGTTCCTTCTGCTGAAAATTCCTTCCGCTGAAAATTCCTAGTACTAGGTACCTTGGACTCCGGCATCTGCCTTCTTAGAGAAGTCTGGGTGACGACCCACACTTCCTAAGAAACCGACTCGTATACGAGTTTCCGCAGACCACCGAGGATCATCGGGGACGCCCTTTGTCTCCTTGCGGTCTGCTTCCAGTCCGAGGATCTCTGTTCGTCTTCCCTTGTTTCTCTCCTTCTCTGTCCTTTAGCCATGGGAGCCTCCTCATCCCTCCCTGAAAGCTCACCCCTTGAATGCCTGCTCAAGTATCTGGCCACCCTCTCCCTGACACATGATATAAAACCAAAACTTCTCTGTAAATACTGCTCCCAAGATTGGCCGACATACCCCCTAGACAATAACAACCAATGGCCCACAGGGGGAACTCCTGATCCTAACATCACTTGCGATCTCTTTAACTACTGCCAGCGCCTGAAAAACTGGAAGGAGATTCCCTATACCGAAGCTTTCCACCTCTTCCTCCTGCCTCCTTCGCCACCGCCGCCTCCTCCCCCGACGTCCCCCCAAGTTCTCCTAGCCTGCAAGCTGTCTCTCCCGCAGAAGCCTCCCGTTCACTCCCTTCCCCCTCCTCTCCTACAACCCCTCCCCCTTCCTCCACCACCATCTCCTCCCCCACCTCACCCCCCTGCAGATCAAGCCTGAGCCTTTCAGCCCCCCTCTAAGTCCCAGGAGCCTCCTCTGTCTTTGCCCCCATCACCTGTTTCTCCCCCACAGACTGAGCCAGAACCCTTCAGTCCCCCACCGCCATGGGTCTCCGCTCTCGAGACATTTTCACCTCCTGCTTAATAGCAGGTCTGAAAAAGGCAGCTCATAAAGTAGTCAATTTTCAAATGCTCCAAGACGTAATTCAAAGGAGAGAGGAGACTCCCTCTGAGTTCTTAGACAGACTCACTCAAGCCCTATTACAGTTACCAGCCTGGACCCAGAAACACCTGACGGGAGACATGTCCTTATGACATACTTCCTAGCTCAAAGCTACCCCAACATTAAAGCTAAACTCAAAAAGTTAGAACAGGGCCCCGCTACCCCACAGACTGAGATCCTAACAGTGGCCTTTAAAGTCTTCCATAACCAGGAGGAGGAGAAAGAATGCTGTAAACAAAAGGCTGATCAGGCCAATTTTCAAATGTTGGCCCAGCTGATAAAAACCACAACCTGGACACTCCTCTACAAACAAGCCCCCCACAGGAGCTTGTTTCAAGTGAGGAAAAGAGGGACATTGGTCAAGGGCGTGCCCCTCCCCCAGATCTCCTACCACCCCATGCCCCAGATGCCACAAAAAGGGCCACTGGGGGTCTGATTGCCCAACTACCTGAAGGGGAGGCTGGACAAACAACCCCCATCCTAAGCCCGCCGTAGTGGGGCTGGCAGAAGAAGATTGACGGGGCCCGGGGGCTTCTCGCCCGACCATTTCCATCACCAAACAGGAGCCCAGTGTTACTCTAATAGTAGACGGTCACCCCATCTCCTTCCTCCTAGATACAGGAGCCACCTTCTCAGTCTTGTGAGAATACCCAGGCCCTACCATGCCTGCCATTACTCCTATAGTTGGGGTAGGAGGTAAACAGATTTTCCCATTAACCGCCCCCCCTTTTATGCACAATCCAAGACAATCCCATACCTTTCTCCCACTCCTTCCTGGTTATGCCCCAGTGTCCCATCCCTTTACTAGGACGGGACATTCTTTCTCTCCTCCATGTTTCCATAACTATATCCACTCCCACAGCCCCCAGTACTCCCTTTCTGATGGCCCTCATAGCCGACGACCCCCCTCTACCCAATGAAAGCTCCAGTTCCGCCCTCATACACCCTGTAAATCCCAAAGTTTGGGGCATTACAAGCCCCTCCGTGGCTCTATGTCCTCCTGCCTCTATCAAATTACGTGACCCCTCTCAGTATATCTGTCAGGCCCAATACCCCCTAACCACCTCAGCCCTCATAGGCCTCCAACCCATCATTCAAGATCTTTTAAACAAAAATTACCTCAGACCCACTCACTCCCCATTTAATACCCCCATATTAGCTGTTAAAAAAACCAACAGATCTTTCCGCGTCGTCCAAGACCTTCGCCTCATCAACATGGCCATCGTCCCTATCCATCCCTTAGTCCCAAATCCATACACCCTTTTATCGCAGATCCCTGCCTCGGCCTCCCACTTCTCAGTCCTAGATCTCAAGGACGCATTTTTTTTTCTTTCCCTCTGGACCCCTCCTCCCAAGATTTTTTACAGAAAATGGCTCCTCTCTGACCTGCCCATTTACAAAACCAAGACAGAAATCCTTTCCTTTCTAGGCCTGGCTGGGTATTTTAGAGCATGAATCCCTAACTTCTCCCTGTTGGCAAGACCCCTATACGACCTCAGCAAGGGCCCCCCTGAAGAACCATTATCCTTCTCACCCCGACACTCCTTCATTAAGCTCCGTCGAGCCCTTGTGGAAGCCCCAGCTCTCCATCTTCCTGATTTGTCGAAGCCCTTCTCATTATACATTCATGAGAGGTCCAGTCAAGCTCTAGGAGTCCTAGGCAAATATTATGGCCCATCCTTTGACCCAGTAGCTTATCTTTCCGAGCAATTAGACCCCACAGTTTGGGGATGGGCCCCCTGCCTACGGGCATTAGCCGCTGGACAACTCTTGCAGAAGGAAGCTCATAAACTGACATTCGGGGCGCCCCTTACCATTCTGTCCCCACATCACCTAAGGATCTCTTAACCTACAAAAGTTTACAGACTCTCCCTCCCTCCAGACTCCTGACCTTACTGTCCTCTTTCCTCCAAAATCCCGTTCACCCCCTTTGCCATCCATACCCGAATCATGACTTTTTCCTCCTTTACTGCTCCCTCGCTTATTCGCTTTTTTTCCTCATTCCTATTGTCTTCCCCGCCACCCCAGCCTCCTTTGTATGGCGATTCAAAGTCAGACAGACTTACACACAGCATCAAACGAAAGTTACTACCCTCATTGCCATATCAGACTGCCCTCTGAAAGGCTGCTCCGAGCCTTTATACCTCCACCTTCCTCCCTCCACCGAAGTGTTCACTAGCAGCTACCTTTATTCTCCCTACCTCTGCTTCCTCTATGACCAAAAACAAGCCTATTGCAGGCGATGGCCAGACACCTACGGGAATGTCCCTACAGGTCTTGCGCCATTCACTACATGGGTAACTCCCAGTACCCACAGTATTACTCCTCCAACCCATTCTCTTCAATACTAACAAACCCCTTCCTTACCTGGTTTTGGCCCATTGCAGGCCCTATAATAATCATTCTCCTCGCCTGTCCCTTCTTGCCTTGTAAAGTTTATCAAATCCCAAGTTGGTAAAATCTCTAATCAAACTTTCAACCAGCTTTCACTCAGGAACTACCAGCTTTTAGCCACAGAAGATCCCTCACCCTCACGTAACCTCCTCACCACACGCTGAGATGGACCCCTCTCTCCGCTGGAAACTGTTCCTGGAAACAATGGCCGCAGACGCCTAGCTTCTGGCACCCATATCCTCTTGGCACCATTAGAATCAACAAGTCTTCGACCTATGGTTACAGGGAACCTTCATTGATTTCCAACCTGAAGAAGTCCACATCTACTCATCCTTACTGTGGGGAGTCCTATCAACCCTTTCCTCCCAGTCCTGAAGCCCTCACTCCCTTCTCCGCCCCCATTCAGCAGGAAGCAGTCAGAGAGAAAGCAACATTCACAACCCCATAGAGGAGAAAGGGGGGAATGAAGGGCCTCCACCCATAAGATGGCGAACTTCCTGCTTCTCTTCTGGGTCCTCAGTTCCCGCCGGCACCACCTGAAGCTCAATCACCCCTTGCCTCCCCTAATCCCAGCACCTAGCCAATAGCCACCAGCCCCATAGAAGTGACACCTCAATCAGCTCATGCCCCTTCCTATATAACCCAGCACCTTTCCCTAATAAAGCAGAATTCTCCGGTGAATTGCTGCTGTGTGTCGCTCCTTTCCTTTCATACACAATGGAATATTATTCAGCCGCAAGAAGAAAACAAATCCTACCATTTGCAACAACATGGATGGAGCTAGAGAGTATTATGCTCAGTGAAATAAGCGAGGCGGGGAAAGACAAGTACCAAATGATTTCACTCATATGTGGAGTATAAGAATAAAGAAAAACTGAAAGAATGAAACAGCAGCAGAATCACAGAACCCAAGAATGGACTAACAGTTACCAAAGGGAAAGGGACTGGGGAGGATGGGTGGGAAGGGAGGGATAACGGCGGGGAAAATGAAAGGGGGCATTACGATTAGCATGTATAATGTGGGGGGTGTGCACGGGGCAGGCTGTGCAACACAGAGAAGACAAGTAGTGATTCTACAGCATCTTACTACACTGATAGACAGTGACTGTAATGGGGATTGTGGGTGGGACTTGGTTAATGGGGGAGCCTAGTAAACATAATGTTCTTCTTGTAATTGTAGATTAATGATAACAAAATTTTAAAAACTTAAAAAATATATATATAAACCCAAACTGTTTTGTGTCTTACTCAGATGTCCATGCTGGGCAGCAGGTAATAAGGGATGCCCAAAAAGAGATTTAAAGTGTTTCAATTTACCATTATCCATGGAAAAACAATTTTATTCTTTCTTGCCCATGGTATCTTGAATATCAACTCCCCTGACAAAGCAGCAACTCTATTAGGCAACTCAAGTCATTACAGGAGTACACCTTAAGACCATTATACAGAGTGACCTTGAGCCAGCTTGGAGCAGAAGATATAAGGGAATTTCTCAGCCCCCAGAAAGGCCCTGCAGGTTCCAGCAAGAGTCCCGTAGAGCTGCCATCCCCAGTAGTACCCAAACATACCTTCACTGCCCAGTGAGGTCCTCCCCTCTCCAAAGTCTCCCCCTGCTTGTCTCACCCTCTAGCCACTCCCCTCTGACCCTTCGGGGCTCAGGCCAAACCCAGCCTCTTCATGAGGTCATCCCCGGCTCCCTCTCCTACCTCAAAGGGACTTCCATTCTCACATTTATTCCTCCTGTCTCCCAAGATAGAGAGCAAGCCTGACCTCAGCACTCAGTGCCCAGGACAGAACAAATGCTCAAGAAATACATAGCTACTGATTAATGTCATCACATTGGATGTTTTCCTGTGTCGCACCTAAAATAAAATTAAATATAAAAAAATCTAAATTTTTGGGTGAGTGCTTCCTATTCCCTAAAGTTGCCATTTCTCCTTTTCCTCAACCTCACGGTCACCATGGGCTAGGAAGCAGGGCAAAAGGAGTGAACGAGCATTTGCTTACGAACCACAGGATCAGGTCTTTGGCCTTGGCTCTCTTCTCATTCACTCATTCATCCTGCCGCAGTCCTGGGCACATGTACTGTGTGCCAGGCCTTGAGATGGACACAGAGAAGCACAAGCTGGGGTTCTACACTGCAGAATGCGTCATCCCGGTGGGAGAAGGACACAGAGAAAACAGTCACGTTACAGGGCCAAGAGGGCCTGTTAGAGGCTCGAGTACAGGGAAGGAGCCCCAAACCAAGCCGTGTGAAAGAGACGCCATTCCTCTGCACCTGGGTTTTCTTACACATCGAAACAGAAGTATCTGTTCTACTTTTGCCAGGCTTTAGGCAATCAAATGAAGCAAAGTATTGGATTCATAAGATGTCTTTATGGAAATTTTCAGTTTTGTTCTCCCACCAGTCTTGAAAACCTTCATTAATCTTTGTAGTTCTTACCCGTTTACCAAAAAAACACTGACTCAGAGCTACATCAGAATTAGAGATAAAGTTAATTAAAATCCAGATTTCTTAAATGTTCTTTTTTCAGCAATGGCTCACTGTTGAACTTGAAAGATCACTTTGAGTGATAAATGCAAGCAAAAACTCATTGGCAATGGATTTAAAACGTGTGTACAGAGGATTTTCATTTACTTTTAGACATAAAGTTTGTGAGAAGAGCACTTTTAGTCTGGGGTATGGGAGACCAGACATCAGTGATGTCCCCAGCCACTGCTGGTGAGGTCTTGCAGGTTTCTGAGCACCCTGGAGGGAGCGGCACAGGAGAGCCAGGGGAGGTGCAGAAGGATGACTCTTGATTCATTTGCTTTTCTCTACATTGAGATAGTGGTGAGCATCTCTGGAGAGTCTTAGAAAAATAGGAATAGCTAACAGTGACCAAGCACTTTCTAAGTGCCACACAGTATTTTAAGTGCTTAATATGTATTTTATTTATTTTCTCATTTATTCCTCACAACATCCTTATGAAGTATGTTCAACTGTTAACCTCATTTTATAGAGGAGGAAACTAAAGATTAGGGAAAATGCTCTGCCAATGAACGTGGTCCTTGTTCGAATGGTCCTCAACCCAAAACAGGGAGGGGAGAAGGAGAAGGAAATAATTCCCACTGATTTCCTCCCCACGTATGGACTAAGAAGAACACACTAAGGCAGAGAATGCCTGAGCAAATGCAGTAGAGACTTCCCTCACCCACCTCCTACGCATCCTGCACTCAGAGCGTGAAACCCCACGAGGTGGCAAGGGGCGAGCGACCAGCACGGGTGGGACGCGTCGGGAGACGGGAAGTGTGGACTTGAGAGACAGGTTTCTGCCTCCTGCCACTCACAACTGACGGGAAAAAGGAAACACGCGGAGCTTTTCGGTGCCAAGTAAGTAGTATTGAAAACTGAAAACTAACAACGGTATTCACTCAGAAATCCAAAAGGACCATGATGAGTCAGTTCTAGGAGTTTAACAAGCCTTGGCCAAACACTTCAAGAACTTTTCTAATTTAAATATATATATAATTTAAATCAAACCTGTGTACAGCTACTTGTTCCATGACTCACTCCAAGTATGCTTTGGGCAAATTTTATTTTACTTATTTTTCCCTTTAATAAGCTAAGAGTTCTAGCAGTTGGAGCTTGTCACAGATAGGGGCTTAATGGGGAAGGAAAATAATGAACAGTGCAGTAGTCAGAGGGGAGACACTTTAGTACCAAGCCAGCCTGTTAGGAAGGCAGACCCAAAGATTCGGCAAAGTCACGGGGATGACGATCAGACCTGCTTTTTGTGTAATAAAAACAAGCTGTGAGCTCTGCAACACAGAGAAGACAAGTAGTGATTCTACAACATTTTGCTATGCTGATGGACAGTCACTGTAATGGGGTTTGTGGGGGGGGACTTGGTGTAGGGGAGAGCCTAGTAAACATAATATTCTTCATGTAATTGTAGATTAATGATAACAAAAAAAAAGGGGGTATTACTCCCTGATAGGATAAAATTAAATTCAAATCAACAATTAATGCATGCTTTACATATCCTTAATTTTGATCTTTTAAAGGGTGTCGGATGATCAGCTATGGAAGTACATTTTTCTGATAATATTTCTTTCTCTTAAAAAAAAAAGCAGTTCCTGTGTGGTGATCTCCAATAGGTTCTTCACAATGGTATAAAGGTCATATCAAAGTGTGGGCAAAGGGTTTGTTTGTGTTTATACAGAGGATCAAAGCCTAATTTGGCTACCCAGAAAACGAATTAAGATATGAAATGAAGAAGAACTTCCAACATCAACATCCTCTGGAAGAGTCATTCCAGAAGATGATCATCAAAAAACTTCAACAAAGATCCTGGTGCTGTTGCAGTTGTAGCTGCATTCATCCCACCATTGGACTTGCCATTGGAATGAAGAAGGAGATATCTAAGCTGGCCTGTGCATACAGTAAAGCAACAAATTGGACTGGATCTATATTGTCAGAACTCAACCAAGAATTAGAAGAAGTGCAAGTTGCAGCGCTCCAGAATCGTGCGACTATAGATTATCTACTGTTAAAAGAACATATGGGATGTGAACAGTTCCCAGGAATGTGTTGTTTTAATCTGTCTGATTTTTCTCAAACTATTCAAATTCAGTTAGACAATATTTATCATATTATTGATAAGTTTTCACAAATGCCTAGGGTACCTAACTGGTTTTCTTGGTTTCATTGGATATGGCTGGTAATTGTAGGTCTGCTTTTGTTATGTATCTGCATTCCTATTATGTTAATGTGTGTACACAATTTAATTAGTAGTTTAAAACCTATACATGCTTATGTTACTCTACAAGAAGTTATGTCAAAGAAATAATCAATCTTCCCATGTTTTCTTCCGTCTGCTACTTCTATAGCTTTTCTTCTTCCTTCCTAATTACAGCCCTTTAGTAGAATTCGTGCCTCATCGAAAATTACCTAGTATCATAATTCTTCCAAGTGGTAAAGATACCTCAAGACAAATGCTGGGCATAGAAGCCACAGGGCATAAATCTGCAAAGAAGTAAAAAGCTAACCTTTTTGAAGAATATTGCTTCTCTCTCACTTACCAACTTTACATTTCCCTGTATGGCCCCGGAAGACGGCTGGTTAGCCAGAGATGGGTAAGATTCCTCAAGGGAGCAACAACCTAAGATAGGCACAGTCGCAGGGGGGCCATCAGGTGAGAAATTGGGGATCAACAGAGGTGAGGCTCAGCACCTCACCCCCCCACTGTTTTGAGAGAAATCTTCTGCATCCGTGGATGTTTTGTTGCCCTTGTCTAGCTTGGATTAATACTTAGTCTATAGGCACACACCTGATCATCTACATTTGCCCTCTTGCAGCACTAAATTACGTTTTCTACCTTTATCTTGCATCTACCTACCACTTCAGCATTTTATTAAAAATAATAATAATAATAATAAGGGAGAAATGTGGGATTCACATATAAATCAAGTATAAAAATCAAACAATCATATCTGACTTGATTGTTTATAGTTCATGATGCGTGATCAAAACTGAAAGTTTCTGTGATGACTGCCTTGCACTGTTCACCATGTAAGAACTTATTCACTATGTAAGAATTTGTTCACCATGTAAGAACTTGTTTGTTATGCTTCAGAAGATTGGAGACTGTTGAGAATTAGGTTTGGGGTTGATTAATGATTGTGCTTTGAGTCCCCTATACAGACTTTTATTGTTGTTAACAACCATTTGATCAATAATTAAATATGAGAGATGCCCTCTCAAAAAAAAACAAGCCGTGAGGCATCTCCTGCTGGGACTGCAGAACTTCTGCTCATACTGACCAGTCTGTGTGTCCATGACAACCCTGCCCTCCCAAGAGCAAGCCACCCACACTGACCCACATGGCCACTTGGGGCCCCTCCGCAGCCTCGCACCTCAAAAGGCATCGTGCTCAAAAGAGCTCTTACCTACTGACTGAAAGAATCTTCTTTCAGTCAACAGACATTCACTGAACACATCTTAGACTGACTACTCTGAATTCAGAGGCCACTTCTTTTCTCCAGACATTTACAGACTACTGGGACAGAATCATGTAAATAAACTGTAATTAAATGTAATTAACACAATGGGTAGATACACAGAATCACAAGGAATAGAGAGAGGGGCTAACATGAACCAAGGTAAGAACCAGGGACAGGGAGGGAGCCCGAGGAGACCTCGCCCACTAATCTAAGTGACAGCTGGACTGGGTTGTAAAGGATAAGCAGGAGTTTTCCTGTGCTTGCACTCTCTGGTCATCTGTAAGATACCTGAGATAGGGACCAGCTTTTGTTCGGAGCTATTATTTATAGCGACTGCATTTTGTTGAAGACATTTACTGAGGGAAGGAAGGAAGGAAGGGAGGGAGGGAGGGAGGGGGCGGAGGATGGAGCCGGTTTATCTCACAGGTACGGAGAAGGTGTATAACAGACATCCTCTGACTTTCCTACCCATGTTTTCTGGAATCTGCCCATCTTGGCCATAGGCACTGTATTAATCAGTATGTTACAACTCTACTGTTTGATCCTGGCCCCTGGACGTAACTGACTGGTCCACAAATGGGCCATTGACACAAAATGGACCAACCAGAGTACCTTCCTTGGAATTTGGGATTGAAACCCAGGAAGAAAGAGAACCTTTGTCTCTCTGGGCAGCTGAGTCTGCACTGGATAGACTTGGGAACTTAACGGAGGCCATGTCTTCCTCCTGTGAGCAGGCATCAAAGGCAGCCAGTCCACAAATAGCAAAAAATGGAGTGGGTGTGCAAAGAAAAGCAGAGATGAAAAAGGAGAATTGTAAGACAGAAAATACTACCTGAATTTCTACTGCCTGCCAGTTCCTAACACCAGTTTTGTTACTGCTTTGGGGTTCTTTGAGTCTCTCCATTTGTCTTTCCAGTACATTTTCTCTTTTTCATTAAGCCAGCTTTACTTGCTTTCTGATTTGGAACCAAAAGCATTTTATCCAATGACAGTGAGAGCTGGAGTAGGCGAATCCCAGAGTCTTAGCATGAACAAAGGCACTGAAGTCCAAATGGCTTGGTTGTTTGAAGAATGAGGAGAAAGGAGTATGGTCCTCCATTAGTTAAGACAAAGGAATAGGGTCTTGGAATACTAGAAAATCCCAAGAAAAAAAGGACTGAATATGATGGACACAGATCCATCTTCCTCTGGAAATTCCTGCATTTGGAATGTACCTAAGAAACATGCTCAAAAAGTCTGAGAGGGGAGTTTAAGCTCCATTTGGCAAAGGGATATAAATTAAAATCTTCCAGAGGCCTGCATTACATAAGCTTGGGGGACAAGCAAGGTCTAAAATTTTGGAAAGGGTCTGAAGGAACAGAGAATGGATATTAACACTGAAGAGAGACTGATATACCAAACTAGGACAAACAGACAACTAGTCCATTTAAAATGAGATACAATGATCACAGGCCCAGGAATACACAAAGTCCATCTGTGTAAGACATTCCATATTACCTGACCATAAGATTCCTGTGGATACTTATTAGAATTTACCTACACACACCACCCACTCATTCTCCATACAAATATTAATTTCCCACCATGCTCTCCTGGACCTTGTCAATCACATTGGAAGTTATTAAAGTAGCTCCTGATACATTTTCAGCCCTTCTGATGCTAGGCAGAATCTTATGGCCCAAAGTACAGGAAAACAAATACCCTACTGTCCTCCCACTCTTTCATACTATAGCAACACAGTGTGGCTCCACTTCCTAGAACGTCCAACTCTGTATTTCACACACTAAACAGAGATGTAGGCTAGAGTTTATTAGCATTACAAAATGAGCCTCCTCTTTGCAAAGGATTGGGCTTCAGGGATCCTTTAACGTGCCTGCTACTGCAGTGCAATAAAACATGATGTGATTTTTCCAAACAGCACTTATACATACCCTCCTGGAATACAATTATTTTATGTGATGGGTTTGACCTATATTGAACTTAAGTCTTTGGGAAAAGTAATTCTAAATCACAGCTATGGAAAGTTTTTTAAGGAAGTCAAGGGAATGGAAGTTGCTTTTTGGAGCATCAACATATGAGAACATATAAACCAAGCAAGTCCCTCTTGGTTTTAATAATTCACTGCCTGGTGTTATCTATGCCCACGTGATCAAAGGCCGGGGCACCGGGTGTACACGCAACAATGTCCCAGGCACATAAATAAACCACCTTCTGCTCTCAGTCCAGGAGGTAGTTACTGATCTGGGCTGTGATCTGTTCCTACCTGACTTTCTGAGGATTTCTAAAACAGCTCACCTTAGGGGAATTAGAGACTCAAGTACTTTTCTTTTGTCCTCTGACCTATAAATGAAATCACCAACACTTTGCAAAAGATGAATTCTGATAGAAGCAGCAACAGCATTTACTGTGATGGCCAGACAACTGCCCAGGTATCTTAACCTGCAAGCTAAGAGACAAAAGGAAAAACTGAGAGTCCCCTGGTCACCAAGGTCATCTTGCTCCATCGAGAATCAGGCTCCAAACTACCATTCTGGATCTTGATCGGCCAAAAACTAAGCCATGTGATCTCTGTAGATCACATGGGAAGGAGAGATGTGCTGGTACAGAAGTTCTCCCTCTCCATACACACAGTTGCCCATTTTGGATCTCTGACTAAAAATGTAGATTTAAGTCCTAACTGCTACTAGCTATGCAACCTTGGAAAAAGCCCATAGACTTTCAGTGTTTCCATTAGTCAGGTACCAATGATTAGCCACCTAGCAGGCATTTCTAACCCTCTTCCCTCTGAGTATCTACAGCTACAGGGACTATGAATGCTGAATTCTCACTTTCCTAGCCTTTCCTGCAGTCAGGGTCCTATGAGGTATTTAGGGAAATTGGCTGGGGGAATTCTGGATAAGAGTTTCATCCTTCAAAAGCAGAGACAATCTGATAAAGGACTGTTATTCAAAATACACAAAGAACTCTTACAAGTCAACAGTAAGAAAACAACCTAATTTAAAAATGGTCTAAAGACCTTAACAGACACCTCATCAAAGAAGATACACAGATGGTAAATATACATATGAAAAGATGCTCCTTATCATATGCCATCTGGGAAATTCAAATTAAAAGAACAATGAGATACTACTACATAGTTATCAGAGTGGCCAAAATCTGGAACCCTGATAATACCAAATGCTGACGAGCATGCAGAGCAGCAGGGGCTCTCACTCACTGCTGATTAGAATACAAAATAGTACAGCCACTTTGAAAAACAGCTTGGCAGTTTCTTATAAAACTAAACATACTCTCACCATATGATCCAGCAATCACACTCCTTTCAACTCAAAGGAGTTGAAAAACTTATGTCCATACAACAGCTTGCACCCAATATTTATTAGCATCCTTATTCATAATTGTCAAAACTTAGAAACCAATATGTCCCTCTGTAGGTGGATGGATAAACAAACTGGTACATCCTGGCAATGGAATGTTGTTCAGCACTACAAAGAGCTATCAAGCCATGAAAAGACATGGAGGAACTTCAAATGCATATGACTAAGCAAAAGAAGCCAATCTGTAAAGGCTGCATACTGTGTGATTTCAAGTATATGACACTCTGGAAAAGGCAAAGCTATGGAGACAGTAGAAAGATCAGTGGTGACCAGGGGTTGCGGGGTGGGGGAGGGATAAATAGGCAGAGCACAGAGAGTTTTAGGGCAGTGAAAATATTCTGTATGATATGTAATGATAGATACTTGTCATTATACATTTGTTCAAATCCACAGAATATACACCAAGAGTGAACAACAATGTACACTATGGACTTTGGGTGATTATGTGTCAGTGTAGGTTTGTCAGCAGTAGCAAATGAGCCACTCTGGTGAGTGATACTGATAATGTGGGAGGCCGTGCACGTGTGGATCAAGGGTATATAGGAAATCTCTTTCCCTTCATTTTGCTGTGAACCTGAAACTGCTCTAAAAGATAAAGTTCTAACTTAAAAAAAAAAGAAAAAACAGAGACACAAGAGGAGAACCCTGTCTCACGACCCCAGACACCCTCTTGATTCCTCTTTACACTCTTTCATGAAAATGTGGGGCTTGGAACTGAAACAGACATCGTGCAACCTTAAGGGCAGACATCGTCATGCGCAGATATGGCAGAGGGGGTGGGCTGGAGGAGCCTGCACCGTTGCGGGTATCAGCGAGCCAATGAGCCGACCTAGACTGTACCTTCCTCCAGCCTCCCTGTCAGGTAAACAACATGTGTCCTGACAATGTAAGGCCTAGCGGGGAAGTTTTCTGTTACTTACAGACAAAAGTATCCAGGGGGTACATATATCTACAAAATATGACAGTCAAACTGAAGGCTACATTCTTTCCACCTGTAAAATTTCTAAGGTAATTTTTATGTCCATCCTTAGCACCCTCAAATTCCCTTCCACTGGCTGGCTTACCCACAAAGAGTAAGCATAGCCACATACTTGCTCTTATATAATAATATAATAATGATATTATTATGGAAGTTGCTTATCTAATAAGGATTTCCACAAAATGAAAAACTAATACAAGTGGCATTGCTTCTCCAGTTGGAAGGCGGAGCCTCAGGCCCGCCAACGGCAAAGAGCGATTCTGGCAGAGCGGTGGGTCCGCCCTTGCACTGAGCCTCCCACGCACTGACACGTGGTAGGATCCACTGATAAAACGACGGGGAGACTTTGGAGACTGGACTCCGGCGATAACAAAATGAGTGTACATCTATTGGGATATGATTTGAAAACTATTGCTAAAAGGTTTCTAATACCAAATAACTCACCTTTTCCAGGAATTTCCGCCAAATTTTAAGCATTTCTGTTGCCAGAATCTTCTTGAAACAAACTGATAAATATAACACGTAAGCTGAGAACTTTCAAGCCCAGAGGAGATGGAAGGCAGAGCAGGTGGGTTTTTGAAAATCATTAAGGACAGTAAAAAGGCCATAGACTTAGAGATTTGAGGTTATGTTTGTTTGAGTCCTTGTTCTACCTGTTTATCTTGAAAAAGTCATGTGAGCCATCTAATAATTATTTATGAAATGTCTTCCCTGACTCTTTTTTCTTCATGGCTATCATGAGAAGGCAATAAGATCGTGTATGCAGAAGTCTTTGCAGAGTGTGAGGTGCTGCCCAAGGATGAGAGGCCATCCTTATTAACGCAGAGGGATAACCTGGGGTGGGGACAGGGCACCAAGAACCAGAAGTAAAACAACCCCTCCTTAGTAAGTCAGTCTCAGGCCGGCCTTCCCCGGATTGGCTGGCCTCTCTGTGTGTCCAGCAGTCCTGCGCGTACAGGGGTTAATCCCAGACCCCGACCTAGCCAGCCATCTAAGAGTGACCTTAACCACCATAGGTGTTGGAAACACTCCTGCTCAGGGCTGCTTCCTCTGCTGGGTAGTCTGAGCTGTTTCCAAAAGCATTCAGGCTTCCCTAGGGACACTATTCTCTCATTTTCCTGTAGGCCTGTAAAGGAGGCTGAACTGTGCAGCCAGGGAATAGAGAGAGAGGAGTAGGGTGCAGATCAGTAAACACTGGTTAGAAGTTCAACTATAAACCAGCAATGCACCACTAGGCTAGTCACCTATCCCCTCAGAGCCTCAGTTTCCACATCTGTGGTATGGGCCAATTATACCTGTTCTGCTTGCCTCCCAGGAAACTGTGAATTACAGTGAGATCAGGTAGGAAAGGTGGCTAGAATACTGGAAAGAGATGCATAAATGCAAGAGGTCTTTGAGGGAGGGGCAGGCGTGCTTACGGAGGTGGGCTTGGAGTCAGACATGCTCAGGCAGTGTCCTAGCTCTGTCATTTCTGGTTGTATGGTTTGACCAAATCACTCAGCCTCTTCAAACCTTGAGTCATTATCTTTAAAATAGGGCCCCTAACATCTACTATATAGCCTGTTTTAGTGATTAAATTCATGTCACTCACTAATCCATTCCTTAATGTCAGTAGTAGAATTATTTGTTGCTATTATCTTTATTATTATTACTTTTAATTTCCTAGTCAGATAATAAAAGTGAAACCCACAGAGGTCCCCAGCTCATGCTGCCTCCCAACCTTACCTGAGAATTCATCCCCAAAAGTCTCACAGCCTTGGAAGGCTCCATCCAGATGTGAGATGTGCACATGAGTCTAAAGCCATGCAGTTGATAAGACTGGTGTCCAGAAGCCCCATCCTGACCAACACGGCCCTGGCAGGTCCCTTGCTGAGGGAGGTTTTACAGCAGATCTCTGTGCTCTGATGCAGAACGCAATCTGCCTGAGTTCAACATTGCTCCTGCCCAGCTCCCTGCCCTGGAACATCCACACGGTGGTGCCGAGCAGCCCAGCAGAGGTGCCTGGGGAAGCTCGTCCAGGCCAAGCTTCACCCCCGCTGGCTCCACAGGCCCCAAGGGGAACCTGGCATCTCCCTCCTGAGGTCTCAGCCCAGCAACTGGACAGGGGCCAGCACTTGAGCCCCACCCAGACCTGCTGCCCTCTTCCACATCCCTTCTGACCAAAGAGACCACAGCTTTCTTGTTTTCTGCCTGTTGTTACTCCAACATAGTGGGGAAATGGCTGAGTCCAGCCTTACCTGGAAACCCACAGTCCCAGGTGAATGTCTTATCTTTGAATTTAACACATCATAATTTTTTCATGTGATTACTTATTTTGTCATGTGTTTCTCCCACTACATGGTAAACTTCTAGAATACAGGAGTCCTTAAATATTCACTTCTATTTTTCTAGGCACCAGCACTCACCCACAAAAATTTCTGTTTTTGCTGCCCTGAAAACTATTGAATTGCCAGATTCTGAAATGCATGACCAACATTTTTGGTCACTATAAAGAGTGTCAGGCAAACTGCCCCCACACTTTCAGACATGCTTTACCTTCCCACTACCTCTCTTCACTCACCCAGCCAGGGGCCCCACTACAGAGAACTAGAGTTAAAAAGCAAGAAAGCAGGCAAAGAAGGCCACAGAGAAGCCGTCCTTCCCACTGCATTCTTGCCAATATTTAAAGCTCCACGCACCCGCCTGCAAAACTAGCCTAGAACAAACCAGCTCTCCCCCTCATGCCCTCCTCTGAGCTCCAAGGACTGTGAGAGACCAAGGCCCACGACAAGGCACGGACTCCGGCCCCAACGAGGCCCCGGAAAGCTGACCGGCCTTGAACATTCCCGCGGTGAGAGGCTCTTCTCCACAACCGCTCTCCCAAGCCCCCACTACTCTTCTGAAGCCCTTAGGAGATGACCTCAGAGCTCACCAAGAAAAGAGAAGCTACTCTCTCAAATTCTTGCCAACTTACTGACCTTCCTTCCTGTATCTACATCCCTTCCGGCAGTTTTCCCTTCCCTTCCTCCGACCAGAACAACCAGTGCACAGAGCCCTGGGCCCCTCACTCAGAGACTCAGGGTCTCTCCTCTCCGTGCTGTCCCTGAACTTTCAGCCTCTTATTCTCTAATGGGTCCTTCCCAATGGTCTGTAACTTCATCAAGTTTCCTTCATCCTTAAAAAACTAATAACAGCAAGCACAAACCAACAAACTCCTCATTCACCTTGGCATTTACCCAAATTATTCGAAAACTTACAACCACGCAAAAACCTGTACATGGATGTTTATAGCATCTTTATTTATAATTACCCAAACTGGAAGCACCTTGAGTGGGTAACTGGACAAACAGTCTCATCCAGACAATGGAATAGTGCTCAGAGCTAACGGGAGAGGAGCTATCGAGCCATAGAAGAACACAGAGGAAACTTAAATGCCTGTGACTAAGTGAAAGAAACTAATCTGGAAAAGCTACCTACTGAATGACTCCAAATATGACATTCTGGAAAAGGCAAAGCTATGGAGGTGGTAAAAAGATCAGTGACTGCCAGGGACTGGGGGGAAAGGGGGATGAATAAGTGGAACACAGAGAATTTTTAAGGCAGTGAAATTACTCTGTATGACACCACAATGGTGGATACACGTCGTTAGACATCTGTCCGAACCCATAGGATGTACACCACCAATGGCGAACAGTAGTGTGAACGATGGGCTTCGGGTGATTTAGATGTGTCTAGGCAGGTTCATCGGATGTAACAAATGCACCACTCCGGTGGGGAGTTAATCATGGGGGTGCTGTGTGTGTGCAGCAGCAGGGTCCAGTATGGGAGATCTCTGCCTTCCCCTTAATTTTGCTGGGAATCTAAAATTCCTCTAACCCCTATTGAAACTATTTAGAAAATCCTCATTCAGTTGCAATTACCAGATAAGCAGGCATTAAAATAATTATGAAACTAACATGTTATGTAATGAAGAAATAGAAAATTAGAGGGGCTGAGACAACATAAAGAGAATATTCTTACATGAAGACTTCCAATAGCCTGCATCCTTTAACAGTTATCACTCAATGTAAGGAAACTGGTAATAAACTACCATTGACCTTAGGCCCCTCTGAATTCCTTAGTCTGAGCCAGTATCTTAAGTCTGATTCCTTTTTGTCCCTACCAAGAGTGAGTTTCTGACCCTACAAAGTAGACAACCAAATTCTGGAATTGGTTATATAATACAGATTTAATAGAGTCTCTTGACCAAGCCTTACTGGCTGCACTGACAGAACCAATGTCCTCCAGTCCTTCTGTGAAGCACAGACTGACGGCTGCAGCACACTGACCACTGTGGTTAAGCTGATGGCACTCTCAGTAACACACGCTTCTCCCGCTGAACTGTACAATTATGGTTTGCATAAAACCTAAACAGTTTTCCTATTATAATTATGTAATTTAATTAAATATTACTTACATATTATATAAGCATATGTGTATAGATATATACTTTTACATACTTGTACATTATAAACTGTTTAAATACAAATATGAAAGGAAAGAGATTCTAAAATGATGTCAAATGCTTTTGAAAGATTTCATAAAGCTAAGCTATTAAAAATTGCTGATGAATGGGGTATGGATGAGAAATTTTTTAAAGGTTGAGGTGGGAGGATTATAAAAATCTAGGAGTGTTCCGCACATAGATTGCCTCCAACTGTTAAATTCTCATTCCATTTTATAGAAAGTGAAACTAGGAGACTCAGATGATGCACTGTGGGTATGCTGATGGAAGAAAGATGGCGCTCAACTCCAGAATGAAGAACCCCATACTCAAAGGCTTTGGTTTTATGTCAAACATTAGCGAATAAATGCACATTATGTTAAGTTAAAAAAACATGTCTACGGAACTCATGAATCATGTTTTATGCTGTTCGCTTTAAACCACCTTTATCAATTAACTCACCAACTGCCAGTCCTGGTCATATAGGATTTTTATGTCGAATATGAGGCCAGATCCTACCCAGGCTCAGGTAATACAACCCCCTTCCTCAAATTCCCACAGATAGGCCAAGAGAGTTCTTATGAGAACCAGGCCTTGAATTATGCCACCACAACTAGGCCATATCAATTATGACATGAAATAGATGTTCAATAAATGATTCTTGGAAGAATAGGTTAATGAATAATAACAGAGTAAAGATTTGGATGTTCTTCCAAAGTCTATCTCATCTAGTCCTGCATCATAAGCCTAAACTAGTTCATTTAAATGTTAGTGTTTTCTTTGCAAAAACCCACAAGAGAAGAAAAGAGTTGGAACTCATCTTCAGTTTATGGATAAAATGACCTGCCTCTCATCTTGTTTATTCTGTCATCTGCTCCAAAATGTAGCTTCTTCCTGCTTGTCTATTCCAAAAGATGTGTTCATTCCTTATTGCTAAATCTACTTGGTTTTCTCAGATTCTACCAAGCTACTCATTCAACAAACACTCATTATGTGCCAAAAGTGTGCCAGGTACTGTGCTAGGTATTTGGGTATATGGCACAGAACAAGACAGGCATAATCCCATCTTACAAAGACCTCCTGGCCACAAAGGCATAAAACACATAAGAAGGTTGTTCTAGATTCTGACTCAAGAACTCCATAGGCAAGGTCAGGTCTTAATGGTAAGGCAAATAAGCCCCTAGGGTGCAAAATTTAAGGACGTGTCTCTCTCAGGTTCTCACACATGGCCTTGAGAGTTATGCCGCCTTTAATCTCGAGCCCTGGGCACCTTGCTTGCCTAATCGATCTCCCCACTCCTCCATCTGACTATATTTAGTTTTTCTTAGCTGTGCTTCCAGAATCTTCTTTCTTCAATTCATTCATGGCTCATCACAAACCTTGAGGCCTTTCTTGCCACATACGTGTTGGGTATATTTTGACATAGTTTTCACCTGAGAATAGATCTTAAAGGTTTGTTTAACCATAAATTTATCAACCTTACCACTCTTTGGTGAGATATAAATCACTGTGTTTCTTATTTTTCAACTAAGAAATTAGCAAGCAAACCTGAGAGTAATGAATTATTGTGTCTTACTGAGAGGTATACACAGGTTTCAGCAAATAAAAAGACCTATACTTGTCTTAGTATAAAGATGCTGGGGAAAATCTCCTGCTGAAAAAAAGATCTCCTGGGAGACAGGATAAAGCAGTGGTAAAGAGTTTAAAGACTAAGGAGTCTAAAATTCCATTTCAAATACTGACATTTGTTACTTGGATTTGAAAACGAATATGATATAATCCCTGCCATCAAGCAGCAGACATCAAAGAGGAGTGACAAATAGGTGGTGACCACACAGCAAACAGGTGCAGGGGTGAGGACAGTCACTGGGAGTGCCAGGGATGGAACTGGGCAGAGAGGACAGCAAGGCAAAGGACAGGCGCCTGAGCAGAGGATTAAAATAAGAGGTTAGCCTGGGGTAGAAGAGCAAGAAGAGCAATATAGGCAGAAGGATGCAAACTGCTCAGTTGTTAAATTTCCAAAAAACTGGTCATGGAGAGGATTAAAGATGGTGGCATGAGAGGCTTCCTCCTAAAACTGCTTATAATATGATAATATAATTAATACAACTAATCCTGAAAAAGCAAAAAGAAAGAGGACTGCGCCAGACTGCATACAACTGGAGAAAAGAGCAGACCTCACGGAACAGGGTAACGTACCAAAGCTGTGACCTGGTGGGACCTAAGCCCTTCCCCCACCTCAGCTCACTGGCAGGAAGAAGAGAAACAGAGCAGGGAGGGAGTGGAGGCCTGGGACTGCTGAACACCTAACTCCGGAGATCTGCTCTGGGAGCACAAACCTACATTTCATGGTGTTTTCACAACACTCTCGTGATTAGGGGATTGGTAAGCTAAAACAGGCAGAATTCCTGGAGAAACTGAGATTCCAGCTGCTTTCGGAAAGCAGGGATCCATATTTGGCTTCTCTGGGACAAAAGAAAGGAGGGCACTCTGAGAGAGACTTTCTAACAAGGAAGCCTTAGCAAGAGGGCTGTTAAAGGGGCAAGGATTGCACAGAACTTATTGCTCAGGAGGAAGGACAGGTAGACAAAATTGTCCAGGTGTACTCTGCCCAGCAGGTTGGGAGCTTTCATGATCTTCAGGTGCTCCAGCTCCCTGGCTGGCTACACAGCTCCAAGGAACCCCTTCATGACACGCAGCCTACTGTGCCTTTCTCCCAGCCAGCCCCACCTGGCTCACAAACTGGAAAACACTACCCTGGTATTAGGCCAGCCAGAAGGAAGACCTGTCTACAGCAACTACAAATGCAAAGCATAGAGGCTTATACCTGTGTGCTTGGCCCACTGGTTCAGGCAGTGTGGACAGGCATAGCAGCCATGAAGCAGGAAACAGCTCTTTCCTCCTCCAAGGCACCAGTACCACTCCCCTGTGACCCCCGACATTGCTTCAGAGGCTGAGCAGCTCCAGAGAGCAGAGCTTCTGAACACTAGAGGGTGCCATACACAAAATTGAAACACCGAAGGAACCTGGTCCACAGTAAAATTAATACAACTGCTGAGAAAGATGACATGGACCTTATGAATCTTCCTGAAAGAGAGTTCAAAATAAAAATCATCAACATTCTAATGGAGGTACAGAAAGATATTCAAGAACTCAGGAATGAATTCTGGTCAGAGATCCAATTGTTGAAGAGCACGATGGAGGGAATTAAAAGCAGATTGGATGTGATGGAGGAGATGATAAATGAAATAGGAAGTAGAGAAGGGGAATACAAAGAAGCTGAGGCATAGAGAGAAGAAAGGATCTCTAAGAATGAAAGAATATTGAGAGAACTGTGTGACCAATCCAAACAGAACGATATTCACATTATAGGGATACCAGAAGAAGAAAAGAGAGAAAAAGGGAAAGTGTCTTTGAGGAGCTAATTGCTGAAAACTTCCCAAACTGGGGAAGGAGATAGTCTCTCAGGCCATAGGAGTGCACAGAACTCCCAACACAAGGGACCCAAGGAAGACAACACCAAGACATATAGTAATTAAAATGGCAAAGATCAAGGATAAGGACAGATTACTAAAAGCAGCCAGGGAGAAAAATAAGATCACATACAAAGGAAAGCCCATCAGGCTATCATCAGATTTCTCAGCAGAAACCTTACAGGCCAGAAGGGAGTGGCATGATATATTTAATGCCATGAAGCAGAAGGGCCTCAAACCAAGATTACTTTACCAGCAAGATTATCATTTAAATTTGAATGAGAGATTAAACAAATTCCAGAGTAGCAAAAGCTGAGAGAATTTACCTCCCACAAACAATCTCTACAGTGTATTTTGGAGGGACTACTATAGATGGAAGTGTTCCTAAGGTTTAATAGCTGTCACCAGAGGAAATAAAATGACAGTAAAGGAAGTACAACAGCTAATTACTAAGCAAATGCAAAATTAAGTTAACTACCCCCAAAATCAATCAAGGGATAGATAAAGAGTACAGAATATGACACCTAATATAGAAAGAATGGAGGAGGAAGAAAAAGGAAGAGAAAAAGAAAAGAACCTTTAGATTGCATTTGTAATAGCATATTAAGTGAGTTAAGTTAGACTCTTAGATAGTAAGGAAGTTAACCTTGAACTTTGGTAACCACGAATCTAAAGCCTGCAATGGCAATAAGTACATACCTATCAATAATCAACTAAATGTAAATTGTCTGAATGCACCAATCAAAAGACACAGAGTCATTGAATGGATAAAAAAACAAGACCCATCTATATGCTGCCTACAGGAGACTCACTTTAAACCCAAAGACATACACAGACTAAAAGTGAAGGTATGGAAAAAGGTATTTCATGCAACTAATAGAGAGAAAAAAGCAGGAGTAGCCATACTTGTATCAGACAAAAATAGACTTCAAAACAAAGAAAGTCACAACAGATAAAGAAGGACATTACATAATGATAAAGTGGTCAATCCAACAAGAATATATAACCATTACAAATATCTATGTGCCCAACACAGGAGCACTTACATATGTGAAACAAATACCAACAGAATTAAAAGGGGAAATAGAATGCAATGCATTCATTCTGGGAGTCTTCAACACTCCACTCACTCCAAAGGACAGATCAACCAGACAGAAAATAAGTAAGGAGACAGAGGCACTGAGCAACACATTAGAAGAGATGGACCTAACAGACATCTACAGAACTCTACACCCAAAAGCAGCAGAATACACATTCTTCTCAAGTGCACATGGAACATTTTCAAGAATGGATCATATACTAGGCCACAAAAAGAGCATCAGTAAATTCAAAAAGATTGAAGTTGTACTAACCAGTTTCTCAGACCACAAAGGTATGAAACTAGAAATAAATAATGCAAAGAAAATGAAAAATCCCACAAACACATGGAGGCTTTACAACATGCTCCTAAATAACCAATGGATCAATGACCAAATAAAAACAGAGATCAAGCAATATATGGAGACAATGACAACAATAATTCAACACTGCAAAATCTGTGGGATGCAGCAAAGGCTGTGCTAAGAGGAAAGTATATTGCAATACAGGCCTACTCCAGGAAAGAACAATCCCATATAATCAGCCTAAACTCACAATTAATGAAACTAGAAAAAGAAGAACAAGTGAGGCCCTATGTCAGTAGGAGGGACATAATAAAGAATAGAGCAGAAATACATAAAATCGAGAAGACTAAAACAATAGAAAGAATCAATGAAAGCAAGAGCTGGTTCTTCAAGAAAATAAACAAAATAAATAACCCCCTAGCCAGACTTATCAAGAAAAAAAAAGAATCTAATCACATAAACAGAATCAGAAATGAGAAAGGAAAAATCACTTTGGACACCACAGAAATACAAAGAATTATTAGAGAATACTATGAAAAGTTATATGCTAACAAACTGGATAACCTAGAAGAAACGAACAACTTTCTAGAAAAATACAACCTTCCAAGTCTGACCAAGGAAGAAACAGAAAATCTGAACAGACCAATTACCAGCAACAAAATTGAACTGGTAATCAAAAAACTACCTAAGAACAAAATGCCTGGACCAGATGACTTCACCACTGAATTTTATCAAACATTTAGTGTAGATGTAATACCCATCATCCTTAAAGTTTTCCAAAGAGTAGAAGAAGAGGGAATACTTTCAAACTCATTCTATGAGCCCAGCATCACTCTAATACCCAAACCAGGCACAGACACCATGAAAAAAAAATAAAATTACAGACCAATATCCCTGATGAACATAGATGCAAAAATACTCAACAAAATATTAGCAAACCAAATTCAAAAATACATCAGAAAGATCATCCATCATGATCAAGTAGGATTTATTCCAGGGATGCAAGGATGGTATGACATTCAAAAATCCATCAACATCATCCACCATGTCAACAAAAAGGACAAAAACCACATGATCTTCTCTTTAGATGCTGAAAAATCATTTGACAAAATTCAACATCCATTCATCATAAAAACTCTCAACAAAATGGGTATAGAAGGCAAGTACCTCAACATTAAAAAGGCCATATATGACAAATCCACAGCCAACATTATACTTAACAGCGAGAAGCTGAAAGCTTCTCCTTTAAGATCAGCAACAAGACAAGGATGCCCACTCTCCTCACTGTTATTCAACATAGTACTGGAGGTCCTAGCCATGGCAATCAGACAACACAAAGAAATAAAAGGCTTCCAGATTGGCAAGGAAGAAGTTAAACAGAAGACATGATATTGTACATAAAAAACCCTAAAGAATCAACTCCAACACTACTAAATCTAATCTCTGAATTCAGCAAGGTTGCAGGATACAAAATTGATACACAGAAATCTGTCACATTCCTATACACTAATGATGAGCTAGCAGAGAGAGAAATCAAGAAAACAATTCCATTCACAGTTGCATCAAAAAGAATAAAATACCTAGGAATAAACCTATCCAAGGAAGTGAAAGACCTATACCCTGGAAACTACAAGACACTCATGAGAGAAATTAAAGAGTACACTAACAAATGGAAACTCATCCCATGCTCATGGATAGGAAGAATTATTATTGTGAAAATGGCTATCCTGCCTAAAGCAATCTACAGATTCAATGCAATCCCTATCAAAATACCAACAGCAATCTTCAACAAACTAGAGAAAATCATTCTAAAATTCATATGGAACGACAAAAGAACCCAAATAGCCAAAGTAATTCTGAGAAGGAAGAATAAAGCTGGGGGGAGTATGCTCCCCAACTTCAAGCTCTACTACAAAGCCACAGGAATCAAGACAATATGGTACTGGCACAAGAACAGACCAATAGACCAATGGAACAGACTAGAGAAAAATCATTTCTCATTCCCAGATATAAACCCAAACATATATGGTCAATTAATATATGATAAAGGAGCCATGGACATACAATGGGAAAATGACAGCCTCTTCAACAGCTGGTGTTGGCAAAACTGGACAGCTACATGTAAGAGAATGAAACTGGATTATTGTTTAACCCCATACACAAAAGTAAACTTGAAATGGATCAAAGACCTGAATGTAAGTCATGAAATCATAAAACTCTTAGAAGAAAACATAGGCAAAAATCTCCTGAATATAAACATGAGCAACTTCTTCCTGAATGCATTTCCTTAAGCAAGGGAAACAAAAGCAAAAATAAACACATGGGACTACATCAAACTAAAAAGTTTCTGTATGGCAAAGGACACCATCAACAAAACAAAAGGCATCCTACAGTATGGGAGAATATATTTGTAAATGACATATCCAACAAGGGGTTAACATCCAAAATATATAAAGAACTTACACGCTTCAACACCCAAAAAGCAAATAACCCAATTAACAAATGGGCAGAGGATATGAAGAGACCGTTGTCCAAAGAAGAAATTCAGATGGCCAACAGACACATGAAAAGATGCTCCACATCACTAATCATCAGGGAAATACAAATTAAAACCACAATGAGATATTACCTCACACCAGTAAGGATGGCCAGCATCAAAAAGACTAAGAACAACAAATGCTGGTGAGGATGTGGAGAAAGGGGCACCCTCCTACACTGCTGGTGGGAATGTAAGCTAGTTCAACCATTGTGGAAAGCAATATGGAGGTTCCTCAAAAAACTAAAAATAGAAATACCATTTGACCTGGGAATCCCACTTCTTGGAATTTACCCAAAGAATGCAACTTCTCAGTTTCAAAAAGACATATGCGCCCCTATTTTATCATAGCACTTTTTACAGTAGTCAAGATATGGAAGCAACCTAAGTGTCCATCTGTAGATGAATGGATAAACAAGAGGTGGTAAATACACACAATGGAATACTATTCAGCCATAAGAAAGAAACAAATCCTACCATTTGCAACAACATGGATGGAGCTGGAGGACATTATGCTCAGTGAAATAAGCCAGGTGGAGAAAGACAAGTGCCAAATGATTTCGCTCATTTGTGGAGTATAACAACGAAGCAAAACTAATGGAACAAAACAGCAGCAGACTCAGAGACTCCAAGAATAAACTAGTGGTTACCAAAGAGGAGGGGGTGAGGAAGGGCGGGTGGGGAGGGAGGAAAAAGGGGATTGAGGGGTATTATGTTTGGTACACATGGTGTGGGGGTCACGGGGAGAACAGTGTAGCACAGAGAAGGCAAATAGTGGATCTATGGCATCTTACTACACTGATGGACAGTGACTGCATTGGGGTCTGGGTGGGGACTTGATAATATGGGTAAATGTAGTAACCACATTGTTTTCATGTGAAAACCTTCATAAAAGTGTATATCAATAATACCTTAATAAAACATATTTAAAAATTCCAAAAGACTAAAAGCTTGCTTCAGTTAATGGGAATTTTATATAAAGATACCCAAGGAAATAAGAGACAGGAAACCATCTCTGTGTCAAGACAGTCAGACCTCATTTGGAACATTCAAGAATCAACACAATTCTTAGTACTCAGTCATCCTGTGTTCACTTAGAAGTTGGCCCCTTATTCTAGCGATCCGTCACACTAATGATGAAGCCTCTCTCTGCCTCTCTGCATCTCCATGTATCTGTGTGTGTCTCCATCTTTCTGTCTGTCTGCGGACATGTCCACATCTCCAGCCGTGCTATCTTTTTACTGCAGTCCCTCTGATTTCTGTCCACTCATGGCATTTACTGCCACTAAGCTTCTGCCTACCACTTTCCTGTATGCCTTTGCACCTTCCCTTGTTTCTGCTCAGTGTATGTAAACTCACCAAGAGTGCAACTGTGCTGGCCAGCCCCCATCCAGTACAGAGTGCCCACCTTGAGGCTACTCATACGTCGTGTCTGTGTGTCAGATGCCTGTTCCTGGCTGAGCTGTCTGTATACAAAGCAGTGGGGTAAGTTAGATAAAGCACACTAACTTATACATAACTGGCTCTGTTCGGGAGCTTCCTGTCAGTGTCCTGGCCCAAGGCACTGGGGTAGAGTAGCAGTTCTGCATGGAATAGCAAGCAGCTTGACCATGTTGGACAATACAACTGGAAGAGGGAGGGTTTAGGGATAAGACTGGCCTGGGTCCTGGAGGGTTTTGTGCTCAGGTTTCGGATATAGCAGGCATCAATCTCAATCTACAAACTCAGATATGCAAGAATATCACATTTCTGCATGTACTTTAAATCAACTCAAATCCAATGCTGAAGCTCCTTCAAGATGGTGGCAGGAAATTCAACCTCAGTCAATGGAGAGGCTTGTCCCTGGGCTTGAGCAAAGGCTCCAAGGTCTTCTGCAGAACCAATGCATCAAGTAGGCTGCTCTTGGACTCTGGTCATTGGTCCACACAGGGAACCACGAAAACATCTGGTGTTTACCACTGCACACCTGCACTTCCTTTTTGCTGCAGGCAACCCTGATCCCTCATTACTCAGGGGGTGAAAGAAGCCAAAAGAAAGCCCAGCTTCCAAGTCCATACCTGCTGCTGTCTTGCATGGATGGGCAGGGTGGTAACATGGATACTCTCTTCCCAGAATGCCAGCTCAGACCACCTGCCCTTCCTGCCCCTCTGCCAGCTATGCGTGGTTAAAGGATGGAACTGGGGTTTTTATAGGGCCCGTCTGTCCCATGAGAGAATTCGTTTATTGAACAGGCCAGCTAAATGAAATGAATCACAGGATAATACATCTAAAAGTGGGATGGGAGACCGCTGGGGAGTCAGAAGGAAATGCAAGCAATGCCGAGGTACAGGGCAGAAGAACATCACTTTTCTGAGGAAGGCTGCTTTGCTGTGGCTGAGGTGAGAATCCATCAGTGACAGAGAGGAGGTGGGGACAAGAAAGAGTGGTTGATTGGGGGTAGGCATACAGAGATCAGTGGGCAGCCACGTCTCTAAGGATTGACTGGGCAGGGGAGGAGACGCAGTATTTCAGTGGGAGCTTAGACCACATCGGAAAATCAGCTCTCTGGCTGAAACAGATGCAGAAGAAAAACTGTGTATTTGGGATACATCTTCCCCTTCAGGAAGAGGGCATCATTTAGGACACAGAGAAAAGCCTTGCAAAATAGGACAACAAGGAGTCACCACCGTGAGAGCCCCTTCTATGCCGGGAAGGCCTGATGGTGGGAGGGGGACCGAAGATCTGGGCTCACCAGTCACCTGCTGTGTGTGTCTTTCCTGTGAAATGGGATAATACCTGCCTCACAGCTGCTGTCATTAGGAGGGTCCTCTGCAAGCCCCCAAGCCAAGGCCACCCTCTACTGTATGATTCCAACTGTACATTCTGAGGCGGGCAAAGCTATTGAGACAGTAAGAAGATCAGTAACTGCCAGGGGTTGGGGGAAGGGAGGTGGAACATAGAGGACTTTTAGGGCAATGAAACTACTCTGTATGACACCACAATGACAGATACACACCATTATGCATTTGCCCAAACCCACAGAATGTCCACCCCCAGGAGTGAACTCTGGGGTGAACTGCGGGCTTGGATCAGGATGTGCCGGTGCAGGTCCGTGAGCTGTGGTAGCTGTACCATTCGGGTGTGGGATGCTGACAGTGGAGGAGGCACTGCATGACAGAGGCCAGGGTATGTGGGAAATCTCTGTGCCTTCCTCTCAATTACGCTGCGAACCTGAAACTGCTCTAACAGTAAAGTCTATTAATAAGTAAATAAAGACTATTTTTTTAAGAGGTCAAAGTTAGTACCATCCATGTCATCGGAATGTCAGCATGCGAGGCTCTGGGTGCACACATGCACATCTGATTCTGCCCCAGGGCTCTCCCCTGAATACCCTGCTCCACCGCTGCCCAGCACTGAGCCTGATCCTGGGCCTCCCCAAGGTCACACGGCTCCTGGGCCAGCTCAGGAGGAAGGAGCGAGGCTCAGTCAGCCCCAGGGCTCCTGAGCTCAGGCCCCTGCTCCTTCCACCCTGTCGGGTTTGCAGATGGCTCAGAGATGGCTTCCATCCACACCAGCGTGGCCCGCCGTGCCTTCCTCTCCAGTGCTCAAGGGCTGCCAGGATCCACCGTCCTTCCTTCTGCAGACGTGTCCTCACCCAGCTTCCAACCACTGCAGCTGACAATTTCCACAGAGACCACACAGGCTCCCCTCCTGTCCCCTCCACATGTGTTCCCAAATGTTGCCAGATGGGCCAGACTCCAGTGAACTCATTTCACACCAGGAGTTTCTGCCCTGGGCTCTCAGCACCATCATTCCGTTACAAATTCCCCTACTGAAAAACAGCAACAGTAGCATCACTATTCAACATTTATTATGCACTGGGCACCTTTTTTATTTTCTCATAGAATTCTCACTGTAACTTTTTGACTTAAACTAGAAGTCAAAAACTAGTATTCCCATTTTTCAATTGAGAAAATTGAGGCTCAGGGTGTGAATTCCCGGTTAGTATTTAGAGGCCTCAGGACTCAAAACAGGGCAGTTGGACCCCAGAGCACATGCTGCGCTCCATCCTCAAAGTTCCTGTACTTGAAGAGTTTTTCTTCTCACTCTACTTTGCTCCCAACTGTTTGGCAAAAGGGTTTCTCCTCAAGCCCAGACATAGGAAAGAGGCCCTCTAGTTTCCCATCCTCCATTCTGGGTCACTTGCCCTCTTTCCCTCCATATAACGTCCAGATCATCCCCCTATACCCGTCCTCTGCACTTCATCACAGCCTCCCTTCCGTTATGCCCTCTTGTCATCACCGGCAAGGCTTCTGACATGCCTACTGATGATCCCTTTAACCCTTCAGCCCCTCAGTTCCCTGCAAGACCAGTGCCCTCCCTCTGCTCCAGCACAGGAACTGCAGGGACATGGGAATTCATAGGCCCGATTGTTCCACCAACAGCTGCAAAGCACCGCGCCATGTCTATACCCTCCCACCCTCCCCATTCCGGTCCTTTCCCCCACCTTGCAGACTCTTGGGCTCTCCATTTCCTCACCCACATCAGCGCCCCAGTGCGTGGCCACCCCAGGCCGCAGTCGCCCGCACCGCAGGTGGCCCCTGTCGCAGTGCACTCACTGCCGTTCTGGACCCCCGCTAGCCATTCAAATGCAGCCCGCACACGCCAAGCCATCCTCTTTCCCAAGACTTTCTCCAAAAACTATTGGCAATCCGAAAAGTAGGGTTAGAGTAAGAAAACAACCTCTTTCAATGTAAAATCAAATACAAGCCACTGATCCCAGAGGGGCCTTATTTCTGCAGAAAAGCCCTCATTCAGCTCTCAACCCTCTCCCTGCAAGGGGCAGCCACTCCCCCTGGTCCCCTTGCCTCGATCCCAATGTGCCCCCTTACTTTCTATAGATAGTTTTATTTTTACTGTGAAGATTATAATAATTTAATTTGATTTCATTCCCTCAGCTTTCCCACCCTCTTCGTAAAATATCTCCAGAACTTCCCTCACTCTCATGTCTGAGAAGTGTCTGCTTCTTTGCCAAGACAAACACTCCCACCTGCCCTTGATTCCACTCACTCTCACCTCGTCCAGCACCTCCTTTTATCTCTGGTCTTATCTTTCCCTCTGACCCCCAGTCTTTCCCTGAACCCCCACACACACCCCCACCCCATGGGCTCCTTGGACATGTCCACGGACAGTACAGTCCCCAGTGCTGACTGAGTGCTTCCAGCAGGGCCGTGCATGTGCTCAGGCGTCACTGCTGTGCACGCTGAAGCGGGCAGTGCGCTTGACGCTGGAGAGACAAGGAGAAGGGGCAGCTCGAATTCCTTCCAGGATGAGAAACCAGTAAATGAAGAGTGGGATGAGTTCTAGGCAAGGAGTAAGTGCAGGATTACATAGGGTGACAGATAAAAGGCTTCTCCTCTAGATGGGGATGTTCCCAGAAGGGGTGAGCTTGGCCTGTGTCCATTAGGAATACGTTCTGCAGCAATCAAAGAAAAATGATCAATAACTTCAACAGATACAGTTCATCTCTCATGCTCAGTTGGAAGCCCGGGAGGGGCAAATCCGGGGTTAGCATGACAAGCTCAACAATGTTCTCAAGGACCCAGGCTCTTTCTAGCCTTCCCGTCTTTGTCCTTGACCGTCATGCTCGCACCTCACAGGGGCAAGTCAGCTGCTGTGTCTCCAGGCTCTTCTCTACTTTCCCAGCAGGAGAAATGAATAAGAATGAAGGGACAAAGACACCTGAACAAACTTTGCCTTTTTATTTGGGAATCAGTGCTCTCTGCAAGGACTTCTGCCAAAACCTCGTTTTTCAGAACTGTATAGCTAGTTCAGAACCAAGCCACCCTAGCTGCAAGGAAGATGAGGACGTTAGATGGCTTAGTAGAACAGAAAAAATAAATAGGCTTGGCAGAGTTGGGAAGCAGAGAAGAGAGAACAATCGAAGCAGAGGGCATCACAGACATGAGGCGAGAAAGTAAGGTCTGGGAACTGTCAAGCAGTGTAGAAGGGGTAAAGCCAAGGGAATTAGAGGGGCTGCAGGAGCTGAGGTGGAAGAGGTGGGCAGGTCTGGGACATGCAGCACCTTGGTGCCAAGAAACGGATTGGGCTTTGTCTTAAAGACCCTTGTAATAGTGATGATCGGATTTACATTTCAGAAAGATCATTCTTCATGCAGAGTGGAATGGACTTGAGGAGTACAAGATTGGAGGAAGAGAAATGTTCCAAGTGGCTGTTTCAAAGATTATGGTAAAGAATATGCTGGTGGAACAGAAAGGTGGCAACTGAACCTGGAAGCATCAGAGGATATACCTCCTCTGAAAGGACTCTCTTCAGCACCCTATCCAACACAGCGGCTGAGCCACACCAGCCGGCAGCAGTTCCACCTTCTTGCCCTCACCTGTATCCAGGACTACAAGACTGGGAAGCACGTTTTCCAGACTCCCTTGCCATTAAGTTCCAAGGTTATATCCTAATCCAGTTCCTCACCTCTTCCTTCCCAGATTATGGCAGGCATTCCCCTGATGGCCTCATGGTTTCAAATCATCTTCTAATCCAACCTTCACACCACTTAAGGATAAACATCACCTCATAACAAACACTTCAGTGGTAAACATCACTCACCAACTAAAGGTGCAAAATAGCTCGGCTGAACTGCACAGCAGTGGAACAGGTGCCCTGCAAAGTAGACGGTTCTCCCCATTACTACTGATACCACTTACCAGTATTTATCCTGTCACCTCTCATTACTTGTTATATTTCCATTTGTATGTGTCTCATTTTGTAAACTGTCATTTCCATAAGAGAAAAGCTGAAGATAGAGGAGTTCTTTTCTTTTTCTACTGAGTCATGCCATGTCTCAGTTCCTTCTAGGCTAGAAAAATAAAAGGCAAAAGATAAACCAAGAAGTATTTGCAGCTTATATGGCAGCTATGGGTCTTACACATATTACACATAAAGAGTTTTTATAAATCCAAAAGAAAATAGATGAACATCACAATAAAAAAATGGTCAATGAAGATGAAAGGCATTTTGCAAAGTAAACAGAAGTGGCTAATATACATAGTTTTTAAAACTACTTAATCTTACTAGTAATCAAAAAATGCAAATTAAACTACACATCGTTTTTAATACTGCATTGGGCAAAGATGAAACAAAGTGACAATAGCTAATATTTATTGGGTATTTGCTATGATCCAGGTTCTCTTCTAAGTACTTTACATTAATTCATACATTTAATCTTCACAAGCAGCCTGTGAAGAAGTTACTATAATGATCCCCAACAATTTAAAGATAAGAAAATAAGACACCGAAGGGTTAAGTAACTTACCCAGAGTCATACAACTACACAGAAAGAAAGAATTTTAATTCAAATACTTAGGCTTCAAAGCCATGTCTATTTTACTCTTTTGTCTCCTCTAGAAGACTAAACATTTTTTTAATTAAAGTTTCATTGAAATACAGTCTTATGATGGTTTCATATACACAACACAGTGGTTCAGCATTCACCCATATTATCAAGCCCTCACCCCCTCCATTGTGGTCACTGTCTGTCAACGTACTGAGATATTACAGAGTCATTTACTGTCTTCTCCATGCTGTAATACCATCCCAGTGACCTACCTATATTGTGATTGCAAATTATAGTGCCCTTTAATCCTTTTCTCCCTCCCCACCTACCCTCCCCAACACCTCCCCTTCAGTAACCACTAGTCCCTTCTCGGTGTAGAAGACTAAACATTTATTTGATGTTTTCTGTTTGCCAAGTAGAGTGTTAAGTGCTGCACGTGGATTATCTTACATGGCTCTTACAAAAGCCCTTAAAAAGATGTTTATTTCTTTTTTCCCACTTACAAATGAGCAGAACAAGTCTCACTAAACTGAGACTAAGCAAAACTAAAAAACTTGGCCAAATTAATAACTAGTTATTGATACAACTAGGTTTGTTTGCACAACAGCCTATACCCAGTGTAAGCAAGACTTTGAGGAAGCAAGCACTTTCATGTACTGGTGGGAACATTAAATGGTATAACCCTTGTGGGAGGCAGTTTGGCAAACAGCATTAACTTTTGCAGTTTACCATTGGCTGATAATAATTTTTCAAGTATATTATTTCCTTTAGAAATCACTGTGTACAAAGGTTCTTCTATAAAGACATTTAATAAACATGATTTATAATTTGGGCTGGAGAAATAGCTAATGGTGTGTCCTTATAAAGGAACACAATTGCAACCATGAAAAATGGTGCTATAGTAGAATATTTCTGTGAATTGAAAAATAATGTTATTATGTTGCATGGGGTAAAAGGTAGATCACCAAACAGAAGTACCATATGATCTCATTTTTAAGAAAATGTATAATATAAATAGAGTTGACTAACTAGATAGCAGGTAGATGGCTGGCTTGTTCACTATATTTAGCTAGATATTTAGGTACATAGAGTTACTAGACAGATAGCTACAGCTAGCTTTTTTTAATGTTAAGAAAAAGTTTAAAGTGGTTGCTTCCATAGAGGAGGATTTCAGGTGATTTTTGCTTCTTTGTACTTCTCTGCATATTTCCAATTTTCTGTTTTTCCACTTGCAATAGGAGAAAAATGCCAATTTTTTTATGTGGTTCTGCAAAATAAACTAAAGGTGTCTCAGGGCTCCTATAAAGTAATATTCTACGTGAGGTTCACAAAGGCAGAGATTATAATGCTGGGGCAGACAAAAGACAAGAACGGAGGTTAATATTCCCACAGCCCATTCACAGAAAAGTTTTGTCCTTCCTCACAAGCCCAGGAAAGAAATTCTCTAGATTCTAGATCCCTCCTCATCAGGGGAATCTAGGCAATTCTCTCTTGCCAGAAAATGTTGGGTTTTCATTTGATGGTGTTTCCCATGAACACTCCACCTCCAGGCCTACTGTACTTTCTTGTCTGATGAACCAGGTTTAGAACTGTGTGCTTGCTGATCACAGAAACCAAATGGAGAAACCATGTAAAAAGGAGTTTACTAACAAGGTAAAAGTGGCTCTCACAGGTACAGGACGGAGGCCACAGGCAGCTTCTGCTCAAACACCTGCTTCATTCTGTGTCTCCATACATTCTGTTTCCCTATTTCCAGTAGAAGATGACCCCAAGTTCACAGCCTCAGCATTGGCCCCACAGGCTGGGGAAGAGCCAGTCAGTGTGGTTTGGCTCAGGTATCCGTCCTTGTCACCACAGCTTGAACTGTGGGTTCCAAGGTACACCTGTGGGACCACCCTGTGACCCTGTGGCCAGAGGGTGTAGTTCCCAGAAATCGGGAAGCTCCTAAGAGCAGAGCAGACCTCCCAAGAGGCACCCTTGCCAGCCACCCTGCCCTCTGCCGTGGCTCGTCTGGGCTTAGGAGCCCATCAGTCACCACAGTTCCTTGTATTTCAGGTTGGTGGGTCCTGTCCGCCAATTCAACAGACAGGGCAGAGACAAAATTTAGTCTCTCTTCTTTTATATCTTCATCAGCACAACACCTCGGAGGCTTTGAATCCCTATTGTTTGATTGCCTGAAAGAAGTGTCAGCCTTTAATACAAGCTAATAATGTGGTTTAAACACCTTAAAACTATCTTTCAAGTGATGAAGCCAAACAAACAATTATTCTCCAGAATCAGAAGCAAGGATGAGAGTTGGATTGTAAAATCTGTGTGGTTTAGAAAAATATTAAAGTTTACTGTGTGCATGGGTATGGGCGAACACACACCCAAGTGTGTGGATATTTTCTCATCATTGGCCAAAGTGAGCAGATTAGAGACTAGAAACCACTTCCATTTTAACAGAACACAGTTTTCCATGCTGGAAGCCTATTAAAAGATATTTTGGCCTGTGAAATAAAGGAGAAATGTTTGCATAAGAATGCAAACAGAATAGAATTTAAATCACATCTCTTCAGGCCCACCTGATACCAAGCTCAAACACACTAAGAGAATGCCATTTGGGAATCTTGATTTAATTGGATTTTCTAATCTTCCATATATTCTAATGAGCTTGGAGGAAAAAAAATCTTCAGTGTTTAGGATACAACCTCTATCAAGATGATCCTAGAGTTATGTTCTTTTGGGGTTGCTCTGTGTTGGGAAGTTAGGGTAAGGAAGAATTTAGTGTGAATTTCTATCACCTGAGGGAATTTTCCAGCCATCAACCTTCAAGAGGTACCTGGCCAAGCCTTTTGTCCCAGTCTTCTGGGAGCCATGTGTTACAAAAGAAAGGCCCAGAGGCCCAAACCTCTCTCAGAGAACTCCCTGCAGTGGAATATGTTGCCCTTGATGGTGATTTAACAAGGATCCACAATTCCAACAGCAGCCAGAGAGGTCAGTGGCCTCCAGACCCGGAGGCAGGACTCTGCTGAGCTGCACCCACCCAAATGGGCACATCCCTACCCCTCACCAGACCAGATGAACAGGGGTGCCCAGCTCCTTAGCAATACTGTCCAGGAAATCAAAGCTGGCACATCACTTACCACCTCTGACCGTGGGTATTAGTCTGCTAAGGCTGTTATAGGAAGCACGCCAGACCTGGGGCTTAAACAGCAGAAATTTATATTCTTACAGTTCTGAGGCTGGACGTCAGAGAGCAAGGTATCAGCAGGGCTGATCTCTTGTGAGGCCTCCCTTGTCGGCTTGTAAGTGTCTGTCTTCTCCCTCACATGGTCTTCTCTGTGTGTGTGTGTCTGTCCAAATTTCCTCTTCTTAAAAGGACACCATTCATACCGGATTAGCACCCACCCTCCTGACCTCACTGTACCTTAGTTATCTCTGCAAAGACCCTGTGTCCAAATACGGTCACCTTGTGAGATACTGGGGGCTTGGACCTCGACATATGAATTTGAGGGGGCACAACTCAGCCCACAACACCATCCAAAGGAATGAGCTAAGAGTGCGCATACTTCCTCTAAACCTCACTGGTCCCAGTGGAGGGTCAAACTAGGTGTGTTCCTACGTGTACAAACCGTAGACAGCCCGGTCCCAGGACTGACACACCCAGACACTGGCTGTGAGGCCTCCTCTCTGGGCCACAGCTTCTCAGATGTGAAATGGGGATGACTGTAACAGTACCTAAGTCCTATGGCATGGGATCACCATGACAGCTAAGTGGGTTCACACATGTAAAGGGCTTAGAACAGCACCAGACACAAAATAAAGACATATTAAATATGGTGACTATTATTAATTGAGCCACCAGTCACCCTGTTAATTGCTGGGCCTGCCTGGGTGGGGATCCGGGAGATAGACCCAAATCATCACTGAAGGAACCCCTGAGGGACACTAACCGAGGACACTCTTGAATCCATAGTGAATCTGACCACAACCTATCAGCCACAATTTGAGAATAAATACCCATCCACCTTCCAGAAGCCTCAGCCAGTTCCTCCTTCTAACTGAGGCCCCTGAGTACTTAAGGCTTCTGCTTCTATTGATTGAATTTGCATCTGCTTGCAAATCCCTTGTACACGCTGAACTGGCAGGCAATGAATTTTTCCTTTGTTTTTCTTGTTCTCACTGAAGACTACAAAGAAAAACTTAAACTAATCCTTGGAAGATCAAAGCCTTCAAGTGACTCTTCTTTTCCAAGCCTATTTAGTCTTTGCCTATAGCTAATCAGCTTGCCTGTCAAAGCAGACCCTAGATCTGCTGGAAATACATAACAGGGAGGAACATATAAAGATAAGCAACATTTTGCTCTGATACGCTGGGTGTTTATTATGTGGCACCAGAGTCAATGGGCTCCTTCCCTTACATCATAAAAGAGGAGTAGTCTCACTTGACAACAACCTTTTCTGAGAGCTTACTAGGTCCTTATCACTGCCCAAGGGTGGGGAATAAGGAAAATGTAGCAATGGATAAGCAAGTCCCTCAAGGGTGCTCAGAGTACAGTGGGACAGACTGCTTCACAATCAACAATAAGAAGGTGCGGAGAGTTCTGGAAGAATGATAACCACACCTTTGGGAGCCAGAGGCGGTGGTGGGTGTGGCTGGTGATGGGGAAAGGCTGTACTGGAGACAGGCTCGATGAGCAGACAGGTAGCAAAGCAGGGATAAAGACCTTCACAACAGAATAAACAGGGTAAGCAGAAGGGACAGGAGTATGAAAATGCTGGAGGTGGTAAGGGAGTATCACTGGAGGCAGCACAGGGAGTGGTGGGAGAAGAGGCTGAAACCCACAGGCCATCAGGACTTACGGGGACAGGCCTCTCTGCACATATGCATGCAGACCAAGCCCACCTGCCTTCCTTACTGGATACCAGTGCCCATCTTCATTGCCATTAATGCTTGTTTTCCTAGTCTTTACCTGTAAACTGGGTGTTGAAAAGCCTAGAACATTTCCATCACTGTGAAAGCTCTATTGGACAATACCATCTTAGAGAATATTATTTAAGACAGCTGGTGCCTTTTGACTGGTTTGCAACAAAGCAATTCCATAAATTGCTCTGGAAAGTTAGAGATCAGAAGGTGACAGTTATTTCATGTACAGTTATGTTTACCTTTGCCAATGAAGCACCTAAACATTCTGAAGGGGGACCTGATTTAGACCACACTGTTTTCACATTTTCAGTCTCAAATACTTTTTGGGGTTTCACGTACCCCTTAGTAACCACTATTATTTAGAACCTAGCCATCTCTGGGTTGTTGGCATCATTTTTATGCCCTTTGTGTAGGTGTACAAACCCATATATACATCTGACCTCTGAAGAAGATTTTAAGTTCCTTACACATGAGGATTTGTTCTTTTAATGCTTTATATCCCTAGTGCCAAGCCCAGTGCATTGCACATAGAATGTGCTCAAAAACACGCATTGATTGGTCCACCTGGTTTCTCTGACTTAGTCCTGCTTCCTTTTGGAGCCATATGACTCCCAGGCCCAGACCTGCCCTTTACAGTTCATTTCTACTGAGTTCCATACAGTTCCCTCAAATGCCCAGGTTTTATATGCTCTCTATCATTTAAAATTCAGACAGACAAGAATGATAAATCCAAAACTCAAGAGAACACTTACCTGAGAGGTGGAGACAGGGCCTTGGGATGGTGAATTAGAAAAAGACACTTCTCTAGATGAAATGTATTTTTAAGGTGCTAGTTTTTAAACTGGGTGGTGGGTTCCTGGTGTTTAATTGATTCATATGTTTTATGACATACATATATGTGTTACATATTTATAGATAAACTATTGCAGGATATTAAATAATCTAAAATGTTAAGAGTTTTGTTGGTCTTTAGTGGAAAGTTAATTTTAATGATTTTATCTTTAACTTTTTACAAAATTTTACCTCTTTCACTGCATTTCATAAATATTTCAGCAACCACTTTTATGCTTTCAAATAGGGAACAAAGGGCGCTACCTTGAAGTGTAATGAAAACGTGCTCATCCTTTTCCCACCTATGAGGAAACAGATGTCACTCTCTGTCAGACCCTTGAGACATCTTTAAGAGGTTGCTTTTTCCCAACAGCCATTTGGTCACAGTGACCCTCAAGACAGCCAGCACAACACATGTGCTTAAAAGGACAGCTCCTAAAAGCTCACCATTGTTGCAGGGTGA
Organism: Manis pentadactyla; assembly: GCF_030020395.1. Taxonomy (NCBI): domain Eukaryota; kingdom Metazoa; phylum Chordata; class Mammalia; order Pholidota; family Manidae; genus Manis; species Manis pentadactyla. Next base: position 36,205,583 of record NC_080031.1, on the reverse strand, counting down.
CACTTTCTTCCAAGGAAGCAGTGAAAGGTGGCACGGGTGGGCTGTGGAGCAGGTTGCTATTCTCAGTTTGGTGACATTTAGTTGGTGCCTACTATGTGTCCACATCGTGATGTGCACTGAGAATGCAGTGAAAACTAAGACAAAAAACCCACAGCTGCTGATCTCCAAAAACTCACCTTCTCATATTTAGAGGCCAAAAAGTCAACAGAAGTGCAACAATGTCAAGGAAACACATGACTCAGGTGCAGGAAAGTTAACTTTAAGCTGTGTGGAGGGAGGTGGATGGTGAATTAGAGGAAGCTTCTGAAGGTGGGGAAACAGACATTTGGGAGAGGAGACAGCATGTGCAGACATACGGTACGAATGTGCTAGTGCTAAGCAGCATAGTAAGTGAATGCATTTAATTTCTTAACTGCCCCCAAACCTCATTAAAGTGAGAAAATCATATAGCCTGGGAATAAGAAGGGTACCAGCAGCACACCAGGAATTTTGAGAATTTCGTGAACGTGTGTGTGGGCCCTCGGCTGCTAGAACTGGGGAGGTGCAGGTTATATTAAGAATTTTTAAAAATTTTCTCTGTAAGACTTCACGCCTAAGCATATTTGACTTTGATCAATATTAAAAATTATTTTACATCTCTTAAGCATTCTACAAACTAAAATAAAGAGAAAAACACCAGCTCAGAACTACTGGAGAATAAAAGCCCACTAACCCAGAAGTTGGAAAGTTTTTAAATTAAGAGATAACAGAACCCAGGTCACTGGACGTTCTCCGGAATCACAGCAGCATCTTCCCCCATGGAAGGAGGAGGAGCTTCTCCGTAACCTTCCTTGCCCCAGTCCTCTTCTGTAGACATGATCATTCTGTCTCCATGAATCTTTTCGAAGAATTAGAGAGCTGCCCCAGCCAGATAGAGGCACATGGTATCACTTCAACAACCCAGTCAAAAGAAGACTTTTATTTGTAGGCTGTGGGTGGATTAAGAACTCAGGAAGTCTGGGTTCCCAGTCTTTCTAGCAGAAAACAGCCAACTGGAGGTACTCAATGCACCTTTCAGGTAGCTGATTCTCCTCTAGTTCCTTGTGGGTCTCTCCCATTGCCATTCTGCATAGCAGGCCCTGCTGCAGGGACCGTAATTATGTGTGATTTAAGTGCTGCCTAACTTGTACAATGCTAGAAAATGCCAATGCAAAATCAAGGGAGTTTGGTCAAGAGGAAAATCTATTTTGGAAAAGAAGAGGAGATGGGGAGCAGGTGGCACTGGGCCATCTGCTTCAGAAGGGATAATTAGGATTCTGGTTTTGCTGAGAGTGTTCCTAGAAAAAGCATTTGCAAGGGTTGCTGAAAAGTAGCATCAGTTCCAAGAAGGAAGTCAGAAGAGAGAGCAAAGGCTGAGCAGGCCACACTCTCCAGATTAAGCCAGTACCAAGTCAACTTTGAAAATGAAAACTCTCCAAAAAGACCCAGCCCAAAGGAAACCCTGCAAATAAAAAGTAGCCATCAAAGTGGAAAGGATAACCCTGGCTCTGATATACTGTCTCTTTCATCCAGTGATATTATCCCGTGCCTTTCATCTCCAGGTAGCAGAGGAGCATTCAAAGATTTATGGACCAAGTGTTTTGAAAATGTGAAGATTGTCTTCCTTTTCAATCTCTAGCCTCCATGTGGCCATTTGTTAGTACCTCTTCTCCTGTGGAGACAAAGGGTTTGGGCATGTAACAACTCAGGTGCAAATATCCTTGCAGACAAAGACAAGCTCTTAAAGGCCTCAAGGAAAGAAGAAAGGGAGGAAAGGAGAGATGGAGGGAACAGAAAATAGTGCAGAGAAGAGGACATTGCTGACCTCTGACTTTTAGAAAGGATTGATTTGTGAATAAGCATCATTAATTTAGGTCAATAACGATGGGAGATGGTTTCTATAAAATTACCAATTCAAAGGTATTTGTGCCGTGTGATTTTTAATAAATATCGCACACTTAGAATTTAAAGCTTAATAGTTTCTGAAATGTGAACTAAGTCAGTTGATGTATCATAATGTTTTCCAGCATCTATTATAATCACTGTAATTACCTTCATCTGTCTATTAAACGACAATTTCTACTTCATATCATTATCCATACACTGAAATAGTACAACACAACTTAGAAATTATATATAGACAAATGGAAATTCCCTACTAGAGTTTCAGTTTCTCATATGAAAAATCAGTGGTAGAGTCCAAGTTTGGTTAGAAGAGTTTAAACTTAATTCATAATCTGGCATGAAATGAAGTTTGATGGATGATACTGAGGAGAGAGAAACCTCATGAACTCAGACTTCATTCATGTGAACTTTGCCATGTTTATCTTAGTTACAGTCATAAAAACATAGTTTCCTAGAAAATTGTTATAAATTCAGTTATACCAAGAAGAAGCTCCTAATGTGATCTTTAAGAGTCTTGAGGGTTTTAAAAGCAAGAACTTAAAAATGTCCTAAATGTAGATTACATCTTGTCATAAGAGGCCCTGCTTACCCTTTTTTAGAACTGAAAATAATACTAGGCCTATTCCCATCTAATACAGGTGGAAAAATAAACCTTACTAAAATGTGATATGTTTCCCCCTCTCCCCAACTTGAAAACACTCTTATTAAAGTTACAGAGAAAGGATTAACTTAAAGAAAAATAGATAGTACTACCTTCTTGTACATAATAAACATATAGAATTTATTTTTTTGCATGTTATGACAGAGTCTCATTGGCTCTCAATACTTCTACACTGTATCTTTTTTTAGAAAGGTGAAAAATGTGAAAGCCTTCCTTTCTCCCCAAATTGGACTTCTTTGTGTCATTGGTTGGCTTGGAATCTACCTCTGTTCAGTGCCGATGCATTGAGCTCTGGATAATTACTGAGATATTCTTCTAAATCACTTGGAACTCGGAGCAGAAATGTTCCTTGCCCCCTCTCAGTGCCCCCTTCAATGCCCTCTCAGTGCCTCTCCTATGTCTGCCTCTGACCCTTTATACACAAAAGCAGTCAGTGTGCCCTTCTCTAGGTGCTGGGGCATGAAATGGATGTAGCCTTAAATCACCCTGGCTGATGAAATTGTAAATAATTCCAAGTCATCAATCATAAAATCTTAGCATCAGAAAGAAGAGCATTCAATTCAAAACCTTCATCTTGGAGCTGAGGAAAATAAGTCCTAGGCAGGTGAAGTGACTTTCCAAGGTCACGTATCCCTTCTTGACAGCATCATTAAGCTATGTGGGGATTCACTAGGTGACATAATGGCCATTAGCCTACTAGTACTTGTCATACTAGAACATAATAGCATTAATTTTTTTTTCTAGTTTGATTTTTGCATTAACTTAGATGATCTTTCTCCTTAATAATCTGTGGACCCATACACCTTTATTCTATGAATGGTAAAGTTTGTTAAGAAGGGAAATTCTCAATTTATTTCCCCACATTTTGACATTGGCCAATAATAGGGGGAAAAAAAGTTTTGTATTTGTACAATGGCCCTCTCTTTACTTACCCCCTAGATCCTCCCTGCATGAGAAGGGCTTGTCTCTCTGACTGGTCAGAGCCTGAAGCTCATAAGACCACATTACCAGATGGTTGTGTTACCATGCCTCAAACAAGAATGATGCTCTTCTTTCTTTTTTTACTTCCTGCACCATGAGCAGTATAGGCTCAGCTTACTAGCTTTTTCATTCCTTAACACTCATTTGTTAGAAAGCAACAGCCTTATTTGCCACCTAGGAAAATGCCCATCCATCTCCTCTCTTCCCCCATTGGGCAGCCTGAGCTGGGCAGCTGACCTGGCCTTGAGCCAGACAGCAGAAACACACTTTGGGCTACACACTGGCAATACATATGCATTTTATTAGTATCTATCTAGCTCTTTTTCTCCTGACATTAACTGATATGCTTTGGATTAACCTGTCCCTGACTGATTCACAATTCAAGATCCACTCTTTAGGTTGGGAATGGAAGGTGAAAATAAGCAGAAATTCAGAGGGAAGGAAGCAGAAGGTGGCATTTCAGCTGAAATATAAGGCATTCAGCCTTCCCAACTCAGTTCTCTCAGAGAAGCCCTGCAAGGGGCGGGGAGTGGGCACAGAGGGAAATAGAGGCTGATTATCAGGTCTTTACCAAGCCATGTATGTGTTTCCCAGGTGGTCCTTGTTCTTCGTGTATCTAGATTCCCTGGAAGGAACTCCAAAAACAAGGGGAGTGAGTGGGGGGTTCAAGGACAACTCCTACCCCAAACCCACCAAACAAGTACCTACTCTATATCATCATAGAATAAAAAAGATCCAGGTTATCTCCTGGCAAGACCCTTGACCCAGCTCCTAAGGAAGGCCATCTACAGGATGCCCCACACCCCAAGATCTCTGTTCAGTGTTTCCTGAAGCTGTTTATGAAATAATGAAAATAAATACCTATTTTCCCATTGGGTTCATTTCTGGTTCTTTCCTCCAGCAGAAACATTTGTCATTTTACCAGAAGGAAAAAATGTTTGCTCATACCTGCTTTAAGAAAGACTACCTCCAGAGGGAAAGATAACTATTTTACTAATGGTGAGACTACTCTGAGAAGCTGACCTACAGGATCCTTAAGGTCCTACGAACAGTAATTGATCTTCTAGTTGTAATTCAGTCTTTGAGTAATTTAACTGAAATTTACATATGTAAGTAATGGTATTTTTCTAGACAGAGAAACATAAACAGAAGTGATGTTTGTAAGGGTCAAAATAGGGTGCCCATGGCAGATTGTACCAGTGAAGGAGGGCCCCCGTAGGTCTGGTGCAGTGAGGTGGAAGGGGCCCCACGGAGTCAGGAAACCCCGGGGCTACTCTTGCTGAGCTTTTAATCAGCCATGAGACTAGACCCGCACAACCTCTCTGAACATTTCATTTGTGCCTCATCTATAAAATGAAGATGAATGACATGACTGCTGGGCCCCTTCCGGCTCCAGGACTCCATGTTGTTACTGAAATTCCCCCTTATCAGACATGATGAGAGGATAATGCCTATCTTTTTAACTGTGAAAAGGACACCTAGAAGTGACCTAGCTTCCCCTCTATTTTTGAGTAAACCAAACTCATTAAAAATAGTCTGAAAAGACTGAAATTCAATCCAGTAAAGTAATTGCTTCCTGTATCCAAATTCAAAATAGATTTTTCAGTCCATTATGAGTGGTTTTTAAGAAACCTTATGTTAACAATTTGGCCTTTTTCCTAAATATTCCTGATGACTCTTATTTGTGTTCCATAAGAGCAATTAACAGTCCTCTCCATGGAAACCTGAGCAACAACTTGGGGCCATAATAACCAAGGAGGCCATTTTCATCTCCAAGAGTATGAAAGACAAAAACCCAGGGGTTTGGGCAGAAGCTGGGACATAGCAGAGATGTTGTGTTGTTAAGACTTCAGTTTCATTTTCAAGTACAGAATGTGCCCAGAAGCAAGACTCAACATAGCAACCTACTGCAAATGTCCTTAATTACTCCTTTCCCAGGCGCCTTTGAACATTAGCAAGCTGAAGGCTTCATCCATAAAACTGGCCAGAAATCTCTCCAAATCATTTTCTAATCATTTTCTTGAAAAGTACGCAGAAGTTACACTGTGATGTGACTCCCATAAATATTCAACAGCGTGAGGCTCTGACCTCTGAGATCCTCTAGGAACAATGGGATTTCAGAGGCAGAAATGAACTAAACTTTTGTTCCCCTCGAGACCTGACTTGCACGGTTCTCTCTGCTCTCTTGTTTGTATGCAGAGACGGAGCTCTCACGGCCTTCCGGGTTCTGGGACAGTCCAAGCATGAAGCAGTCTGCCTTACTGCCTCCACTGTCACAGACAAGATTTGCAGACTGTGTGTCTCAGTGTGCAGCCTGAAAAACTGGCTATCCTGAGGACAGGACCTGCTATGATCTGTCTTCTGTGCCTTTCATATGCTCTTTCTTGCTCTCACTTCATTTATCCAGGCTGGTACTAATCAAACAACCTTGGTATTTCTTCAAATAAAATTTATAATGCCCAGCACCCCAGGTTGGTTTTGATCAAAATATCCCTTCAAATAATAATCAGTAACACTCAAAAACAATAAGAATTAATTTTGTATCCAGGAATCAGTCTATTATTGGTATAAAAAGAAACATCTCATGGAGACTTAAATAAATACCCTGTTTAGCAATGTCAACCATTTCAGTGTAGGGAGAGGGGAAGGAGACAGGGAAGTAGGGATGCAAGATTACATAGGGTCAGAGAGAACAGTGATGCAATTTATCTTGGACAAAAGAAATTTTTAAAACCCTTTTAAGTTTTCATAAAACATCATCTTAGGAACAAGATCACCGATAGGGGAGAAAATCTTGACCAGTCTGTGCTAGTGTAGTATTTGGCAGAGTCCTAGCAAGATACTGACCCTGAGGGAACCTAATGCTCTCCTCAGACAGATGGAGTGTGCTGGATATCTGCAGAAAGATGCCTAAGTGCTGCCCATTCAGGCATCTTCCTGACACAACCCCCTCTTCAGAAGCCAAAGAGGCAATCCTACAGCTGCAACTTTTCTACCCCATACTCATGCAAATAGTCCCTTGCCCTATGAGAGGCTGGGCTGACTCACTAATGATGTAGTGGAAGCCACTTGACCTCTCTTCAGGAGTTCCCTCCTTCCCAGCAGTCCCCACCAACCCAGCCCATCCTGCAGCGCTCAGGGCAGACAGCATGCAATCACCAGAAGGCAGGCGCGCCTCCCTTCCCGACCATCAGGGCAACACATTCACACTGTTGAGCAGCAAGGAGCAGCAGGCATAACAAGACAAAGAGATGGCTTCTCTTCCTCTAAATAAACATAGAAAAATGTTCTATGACTCCTAATGAAGGTGCAATACACACACCAGATTCCCCTTTATTTACCATGAAAAGCTTCACATTATATAAGAATTATTTGGTGCCTGAACAGATATGTCAACTTCAAGGCTCTTTGAAATGTAAGTTCATGGTAACACTGGAATAGCTGAGGAAGGTGCACTCTAGTCTGGGGCATGGAAGAAGGGGAACTTTGTAGGCCTTTTAGTTTTCAGAAACATTTTCAGTCCCAACCAACTTGATTATTTTAAAACTTAATAGAGTCCTCTAGTGTGCCAATGTGGCCTACTCACATCTGGTATACCTAACTTGGTCTTTAGTTTTAAATCTGACCCCAAAATATCTTACGGTTTTGGTGAAGCCACAATTACGAAGTCACTCATTTTGTATGATGGACAAAACCAAACCACCTGATGGTGGAGTTGGTCAAGTGGGTGCCATGGAGTTGCAGTCCTGACCAGCATCAGCCTGGGCCTGCCAGCCGTGCTAGATCTGTGAGCCTTTGGCAGCCCATCCACTAGTTTTTCTTCTCTCTTTCTTCTTCCCTTTTGTACCTTTTACTTTTAAAGTTACTTATGCATAGATACACACTTACAATTAAATGCACCAGTGTATCATACCAGACATGTCGGTTTTTGTTTTTGTTCTGCTACCCTGCTCCCCTTCTCCCTGATGGCTCCACCCACCTCATGCTTCTTCCCCAAACAGAAATCTCCTGGAAACAGCCTAACATGCATCCTTTGCCCATATAATAATAAACACACATATATACTATAAACATATACCTATAGAAGAGATATGGCATTGCTTGTTTTACAAAAATGGGATTATAAATACTTTTCTGCATCTTACTTTTCTCACTACAAACCACCTCATGGAAATCCCTCCAAGTCAGACAATGGAGATATAAATTTATTTTGTTTTGTTTTTGCTTTTACTTTTTAATGATTGCATAAGCTACCATGGTATGAATGAAATAAAATAATTGATTAAATCACTCCCCTCCTGAGTGAGAGTAGACACTTAGTGTTCCATGTGTGATCTGCATTAGTCAGGGTTCTCTAAAGAAACAGAATCAATAGGATGCATATACATAAACAGATTTCTTATAAGGAATTGACTTATCCAATTATGGAGGCTAATAATTCCAAATATCTGTAGTCAGCAAGCTGGGGATCCAGGACATCTAATGGCTGCAGTCCAAGTCAGAAGGTCTGAGAATCAGGAGAGCCGGTGGTGTGCACGCCAGTCCAAAAGCCAGCAGGCTCAAGATCCAAGAAGAGTCCATGTTGCAGTTGAAGTCTGAAGGCAGGAAAAGACCCATCCCCAGGTCAATGTTCAAGTTCCAGAGAGGCAGGAGGAATTGCCCCTTACTCTCAGGAGGACCGGTCCTTTTCTTCTATTTAAGTCTTCAGCTGATTGTATAAGGCCAACCCACATTGGGGAGAGCAATCTGCTTTACTCAGTCTCCTGATTCAGTGTTAATCTCATCCAAAAACATCCTCCCACACAAACCCAGAATAACATTTGACCAAATATCTTGGAACTCTGTGGCCCAATCAAGTTGACACAAAAAATTAGCCATTCAATCTCTTTACATACTTGTGTTTTGTTCGTTTTTTAAGTAGGATAAAGTCCCAGCACTGGGATTACTGAATAGAATGCTGTAGTATTGATTGTAATGGTTTTAACAGTTTGTTTTCCACAAACACTATAAAAATTTGTATTTTTCCAGCATTGCATAAGAGGACTCTTTTCTGCATATTGCTACCAGCAATGGATGTTATTGTCCTTTAAAATTTGGTCCATTTTATACCTCCTTTAAAATTGGATACCCTGAACATGAGTGACTTTTAATATCTTCTCATAAAGCTTTGGCCATTTGGAGTTATTCTTCTGCCAACAGTCTCTGCATATCATTTGTTCATTTCTTTTTTTAATGGGTAGTTTGTCCCTTCTTGACATTTTGTAAGAATTGTTTGTATATTATTAGATATATGGCTATTTACACTGTTTTTTCATTGAATTTTTTCCATGATTATTGTGTACTTGTTTTTGTTTCATTTTGTTTGGTGAAATCATTATATATATATATGTATATATAGTTTGTGAGTTACTACTCTTGGCTAAGATCTCCCCTGCCACCAGATTATACAGGTGAAATCTCAATTTCTTTTTCAAGATTTGCATTATTGCATAAATATGAAAGTGATTCAATCTTACTTTCCTCCAGATGGGGAATCAGGAGTCCCAAAACTGTTTTATTATATCAACCTTTTCCTGTTTGCTTTTAAGAATCCTTTGATAACCATTTTTATTTTATTTGTATTTTTTCCAGTTTTATTGAGTTGTAATTGACATGTGTAAGTTTAATTGTGAAATGATTACCACAAGTTTGGCCAACACTTGCCATCATATATGGAAACAATTATATATTATTTCCTTGTGATGGGAACTCTAAGGATTTACTCTCTTAACAACTTCTATATAACAGTACACCATACAGCAGTGTTAACTATAGTCATCATGTCATAATGCCTTTTCCTATTGAATTAAAATGCCACCTATGGAAAAGATGAACTTTTTGCATAAAACAAGCTCCATTCTAGATGATCTAGTTTATTTCACTAATTTCTTTATCTATCCCCATGCCAGTACTATACTGATATAATTTCATTGTCATAAAAGTGGGTGGTGATACCTGCTAAGGGAAATCTCTCCTTCATTTTTCTTTTACCAACTTTTCTTGACTTGACTAAAAAACTTAGTCTTCTATGTAAACTGTAAGATTATTTTGCCTAATTCCCAGGGCAAAAACTCTCTATTGGAAAACTGACAGGAATTCCTAAAATCTGTATGTGAATTTTAAAGAAACTATGTTCTTGTACTAAACTTTTTTTCTTTGGAAAAAGGAAATCTTTCCAAATATTCAGAGGCTGTTGTGTGTCCTTCAATAAGGTTTTATCATTTTCTTCATAGGTTTTCAGTCTTTTTTAACATACTTACTTATAAATATGTCATAATATTTAAAGTTATTATAAATGGCTTTTCTACTGCCATTCTGACTGTTGCTTGTAGGAAAAAAAGACAAGTTTTGATATTTGTATATGTATCTTATTCCAACTACTGTACAAATTAGCTTATTAACACGAGTAGTTTATTTTTTATACTGAAAGGAGAGCTTTTAAGCTTTAAAGGTTAAAAAGCACATCACCAATGAAAAGAAATTGTTTTATTATCAGTAATTTCTTTTTTGACTTATGTCACTCACTAGAAACTCTAACACAATATGGTATAATGATGTTTGGAATATTCCTTTTTAGTTTTTTATTTTTACAGAAGTAGATTTAGTATTTTGCCACTTGGGATAATATTTGCTGGTGGGATTTGGTGAGTGTTCTTTATTGTATTTAGGTTGTTCACAACTATTTATAGCTTAGTTAGCTTTCTCTTAAAAGAACTTTTTAATGCATTTTCAAAATCTATTAATCTAATCATGTGATTTTCTCTCTTAATATGCTGATTTAATGAGTTATATTGATAGATATCCTATTTCCATCTATTCTTGCTCATCTAAAGTAAATCTTTCCAGGTCACAGTGTAGCATTCTTTTAAAACTTCACTAGACTCTATTCGCTGTTTTATTTTTTGCACCAATGCTTATAAGTTAGGTTCATTCGTAGTTTAAAAATTTCCAATTATATGTTCTTTATTAGAGTTGAGTGTTAAAATTAGGTTAGCCTCATTAAGGGAATTCAACTTTTTAATATTTTTCTATGACCTAGAAGAGTTTAAACAACATTGTAATTACCTTTCTTTGAACATTGCATCAATCTGGGTCCTGTTTAGGGGACTGTTTCCACTGGGGATTCTTCCATCAAGGCTTGGCCTCTTCTCTGCTCTTTACGCTGCTGGCCCCAGGTCTGGAGACTACTTCATCTTTCAGGATCTACAGAAGATCAAGTTTCTTTGCTCAGTACTGTTTCCTTTCCACTTTATCTTCTTCTGGATTAATTCATTTGCCATTTATTTTGAGTCCTTATCAAGTGTTTTGCTGAGATAGTGAATGTGAGTGAAATATTCTGGAGTATTACATATCTTCAAATCACTTTTTTATTCTTGCTTTGACAAGTGAATGATATCTTGGCTGGGAATAGGATTCTTGTGTATTTTCTGCAGATTTTGTTCTAATATCCTCTAACTTCCAATCGAGAAGTCGGATGTCTATCTTACTCTTATTCCCTTGTAAATTACTTGTCTGTCCTTCCTGTCTAAAACTTACAGGATTGTCTCTTTATTCTTAGACTTCAGAAATTTTTCCAGAATATGTTGGGCCTCACTTTTCTCATTAGTCTGACCTAGGACTTGGCTCATCCCTTCAATACACAGAGTCAGGTTCTTTCCAGGAAGTTTTCTTCTATTTTGTATTTAATTGGTGCCTCTTCTTCAGCTGTCCCTTTTCATGCTTCCGTAAATCCTTTTACCTGCAGGTTAGGCCTCTCATCCCATCTCCCAGTCTTGTTTTTCTTTTCTCTTGTGATTTTCACCTCCTTGTGATTTTGTTCTTTGCTCTTTGGTCTTCCAAGCCACCAACATGGGTCTCTACGGTGACTGTGACTGAACTGATTAATGAGGGAGGATTTTTTTCCATGAGAAATCCTTTTTTGTCTGGCACTTGAATCACGTTAGGTTCTCTGTCACCTCCAGCAGCTCTATTTTGCTGAGGCTGTTCTGTTTGTCCTGACTCGCTCTCTGTCTAGCTGCTGGGATGTCTCACCTGCACGTCCTTTTCTTCTGTTGGCTCAGTGGGGTCAGGACTAGTCGAAGGGAGATCGGAAGGCGTCCCATCATCCAAGGAACAGTACAAAAGCAGTTCCTGCTGAGCTGTGGGAGGAAAGTGCCCCGGACCCCACCAGACTCAGAAGAAAGAGGCCCCCAGGCCCCCCTCTGGCTTTCCCCTGGCCTTTGAGACACTGGGGGTGGGGTGGGGTGAGAAGTGCCCACAGGGCCGATGCCATCCTTCTTCCTTGGGGAAACTGAGATATTTATGGCCAAACCCTCTGCGGAATCAACCACTTCTGCAATCTCCACAGCATTCTCATGGTTGCCCAGAACTCTTGGCGAGCCTGTGTCCAGGTCTGACGTAAAATTCCTGTCAGAGTTCTCTGCTCCTGCACAACCTCCATCCCCAACTAAACCCAGTGCTCACTGGCTCCGGGTGCCAATTAGTCCCCAGTATGCAGACAAATTGGCATCGGGAGTGTGATGAAATTAACCTACTCACAGGTGAATAGAACACAAAAACCTAAAAAAGAAATACTTCACATGTCCTTCCACCTCCCCGCAGCCCATCCGACAAGAATATCACATGAATGTCTGCAATACAGGCCGCGGAATAAAAAGAGGGGCGACCCAACCTCAGGGACACTTCAGGCGCTCTGCTTCTGTGTCTGCAAGGCCTGCCCTGATTCTGAGAAGACCCACAGCAGGTGGGTCAGTTCTTGTGCTTGCGCTATGTTCACTAAACACAGGAAGCTGGGCAGGGCGGCAGCTCTGAGGACAGGAGTTGCTGCCCCTTCCCTCCCTCCAGATCCCACCTGGTCCTCACTTAATTCAGCTACAAAGCCAAGAAGACTAAATATTACAAAGCAATAATCCTTACGTGGGCACTAACTTAGGAAATGAAAAATATCCCTGGCTCATGCCCTAATAAAGCAGAGCTATTGAAAAGGCTGAGAATTTATGTCAAGCTCCCCTCTGAGGAGCCAAATGACCCTTCAGCTTCGCTGTTCTCTTTTGATGGATGATTGAAGTATGTCTGTGCAGCCTGAAGCTGCTCCTGAATGTCAGCCTTGCTCGCTTCAAATCATAGGATCCAAAGGTCCAAAGTATCAGCGGGCTGCGAGGAACAAGCGTGAAGGCCCCCAGGCCAGGCCCACGCGCACCCGGACCAGAGCAGGGCCGAGACGGGAGGAGACAGCTCCGGCCAGGGAGGCGCCCTTTTCCTCACACTAAGGTGGAGACCACCACGCCCGCCTCACAGGGCTGCCCGAAAAGTAAAGCAAGAGCTTCATAAAGAGCCATGGACAAAGCAAGGTGATGGGGCCGTTATTATTGTCACGTCATCCCAAAGAAGGTTGTGGCTTCATTTTCCAGGTCCGTGCTTCTGCTCCATTCAAGCCTGGCAAGTTTCAGAAAACACATTTCTTCACACCTCCATCTATTTTTACAGTCCCCGTTAGCAACAAGAGGCATCAGAGTGATTAAGCCAGTGTTACTATTAACAGTCTCTCGTTGATTTACAACAGCACAAACAGAAGGAGCAGCTTATGGGTGTGTAGTTAACTGGACGCATTAATATACAAGTAATAAATCAATTCTAACTCCTTAAAAGTAAGGCAAGGATAGAAGATCTCAACTGGTTCAAGCATTTAGGGAAGTGTAGCTTTTTGTTTTGCTAGGCTTGTTCTCAGCTTTTGTTTATTTCTTTGTTTTCCCTACTGAAGCCCTTCCCTCTAGTTCTTTTGGCAGAGGAATAATAAGATCATTCTTCACTGATGCACTCAGGGATCAAAGGCTGTGACAGCTTTGACTTTGTGCCCTCCCACCAATAACAGAAAGAGGAGTCATCTCCAAAAGGTAAAAAACAGGTGAGGAATCTGAGTCACCACTAATCCCGTGAGCTGGCAGCCTGTGGGGGTTCAGCGGGACGCTTCCTTCCAGGGTCACGGGTATTCAGCTTCTAATCGTATTCCTCCATTTGATCTCTCCAACTAGTTGCTCAAATAATTTCTTCAACTTCTTTTAGCTTCAGTTTCTTGGACTTTTGAACCTGAGAATATTCCATAACTCACCAATAAGGACTACTCTGAGTAAAATAGTTCTTAAAAAGTCCTATCCCAGGGTCTTGCAAGACCAAGTAGTCAGTAATTTAATATTTGTTTACGTTAACAAATCATCATTTGCTCCTACGTTAAAAATCCCTACCTTTTCTTCAAAGAAAATAAAATATTGATGCAACCAAAACTGGGGTTATAAATCTGAAGGCTGTGACCTGGATGAGTGATTCCCACACCCGGATACTCATCAGAATTTTCTGATTAACTTAAAAAGGCAGGAGCCTCAGCCCCAATGCATGAGAACCTCCTGGAGGAGGGGTCATGGCAAGAAGCTGTAACTAATACAAGTATCTTGGGTTATCTTGGTGAAGTTGTGCATGGGAACCACTAGTTTAGACAGTCAGGGCCCAAGAAAAGTTAGTTCCATTATAGCAAAAGCAAAAGCTAAAACAAATTCATCTTAATTTCACTACAAATTGTGTTTCTAAATTCCTTTTTATAAAACCATTTTGAGAAAATGTTGTGTATGTGTAAAAATGTTATGAAATAAATATAAATACAGAAGGAAACAATATTCACAGAAGGAAAACACCCATAGAAGCCAGCAAAGTTACACATTGCCATAAATGAGCTTCATAAAACATAGACACATTGTGTAATATAAAAGTGAACCAAACCATCCTTCAGTTTTTATGTTATAATTGGTTAAAATTCAGTAAGGAGTCCTCACGGTTATTCTAACTGTCTCCTGAAGATGTAGCCCAGAAAAGCCTCCATCAGGCTGCATAACATCTTAAGAAAAAAGGGTGGTATATATGGGAGGTATGCGTGGATACAACCTTCCCCCATAAATACCCCTTAAGGCTAGTCCTTTCCTGTATTTGCTGCCCAGGGCTCAAAACACTGACTCCTCTTCTCCCCACACCTGCCTCACCCAGTGACCACCACATCCTGTCCATTTCTCCTTCTGGCCGTCTTTCTTTCTATGGTCTCTCTCCACATGACTTTCACTAGCCTAGGAGAGCCTTTCATTTTCCCACCCCAGCTATTCCATCGCCCTTGTCTGCCAGAGTCCTGACAAGAAAAGGCACAGAAATTCACGGACACGGAGGCTGGACAAGGCAGCCTAGATGTGACAGGTAAGTACAAAGGCTTTGGGGACTGATTTGAGATCACGCAGAGAGGTCTACATAGGGGTCTCCTTGAACCATTTTATTTGGCAAGCCATGAGAACAGAGGGTCACCATCCCTAAGGTCAAGGCCTTTGACCAGAGGCCCAAAAAATTATCATCCCCAAAATAGAGAAAATACACTATAGTTTAGTATAATATAATACACAAGAACTGAGGCAGAGCAGGTATGGGTTTGAACTACATCACTGCTGTTTTATCTTAGACAAACTATTTAATCTCCCTGAACCTCAGTTTCTACATTTGAAAATGGGAAGAATAATGCCATAATCTATAGGGCTACTCTGAGAAGTAGAGATATTTACAAGTGCCTCACACAAGATATCTTGATAACTTCTAGCTAGTATTCTTATCATTACTGGATGTGTATGTGTATGCATGTCTATATGTGAGAAATAAACTGAAGATACACATTCAAAAGAGGATGACGTCAATTTCAGTTTTGACTTTCAATATTTTACCAATTTCCATACAGCTAAAAAGTCTCAGATTCTCCATGTTTTGCTTTGATACACAGTCTGAATCTAATGCTATTTTGGTAGCAGTAGAGCAAGGGAGACCAGTGGAAAATAAAGGAGATAAGTGGGGAAATATATTTAAAAATTAATGATATTTGAAGCCTTATTACAACCAAAGAACCATCAGTGGCCTTGGCCAAACAAGAAACAACACAATTCAAATATAAGACATCATCATGTTCACCTACACAGTCTACCTAGAATCAGAGCACCCATCTCACAGCATGTAAGAAAATATAATCTTAAATAAACTGTATTACAGTAAATAAAGCTGGCAGCTATAAAACCACCCCCAAATCCCAGTGGTGTAATACAATAATAGTTTGTTTCTTTCTTACATCATTTCATGAGACAGGGACCATGTAGTAATGCAGGGATGCAGACTCCTTCCACATCGTAATTCTGCCCTCTTTTAAATCCTCAGAATCTTCTCCAGTCCACTATAAACAGGGGGAGAGAGAGGATCATAAGTGGTGGGTGTTTATGGACCATCTCTTCCACTCACATTCCAGTAGCTTGAACTGTTAGGAAGTTCTCACCCCCACCAACCCACCCACCTATCTAAAAGCAATGGAACCTGATAGAGTCCAACCATGGCCCTGCAAGAAGAGAGAACACACATGAACAACTATACACCAACAAACCAGACAACCTTGAAGAAATGGAAAATTTCTTGGGAACATACCACTTACCAAGACTGAATCAAGAAGAAATAGAAAATCTGAGAAAGCCAATTACTAGTAAGGAGTTTGAATCAATAATTAAAAGTCTCCCAAAAAAGAAAATTCCAGGACCAGATGGTTTCACAGGTGAATTTTACCAAACATTTAAAGAACAATTAACACTAATCCTTCTCAAGCTTTTCCAAAAAAACTGAAGAGGAGGGAATACTCTCAAACTCACTTTATGAGGCCAGCATTATCCTGATGCCAAAATCAGAAAAGGACAGCACTAGAAAACTACAAGCCAATATCCCTGATGAAGATAGATGCAAAAATTCTTGATGAAATATTAACAAACTGAACTCAGCAGCAAATTAAAAGGATCATTCACTATTGTCAAGTGGGATTTATGCCTGGGATGCAAGGATGGTCCAACATATGCAAATCAATCCATGTGATACATTACACCAATAGAATGAAAGACAAGAGTTATATGATCATCTCAATAAATGCAGAAAAGCTTTTGACAAAATTCAACATCTGTTCATGATAAAAACTTTTCATGAATAAAGTATAAGATGAACAAATCTCAACATAATAGAGGCCATATATGACAAGTGCCCACAGCTAACATAATACTCAGTCATGAAAGGTTGAAAGCTTTTCCTCTATATACAGGAACAAGACAGGGGTGCCTGCTCCCACCATCTCTAGTCAACATAATCTGGAAGTTCTAGCTAGAGAAGTCAGGCAAGAGAAATAAATAAAAGGAATCAGAGTTGGAAATGAAGAAATAAAATTGTCTCTATTTGCAGATGACATGGTTATATATAGAAAGTCCTAAAGGCTCAACCAAAAATCTATTAGCTCTAATCAATGAATTCAATAAAGATGTGGTATTTAAAATTAATATATAAAAATCCGTAACACTTCCATATACTAATGATGAATTTTCTGAAAAAGAAAGAAATCTATCCCATTTACAATAGCATAAAAAACAATACAATATTTAGGAATAAATGTAACCAAGGAGATAAAAGATCTGTATACTGAAACTGCAAGACATTGATGAAAGAAATTGAAGAAGACACCAATAAATGGAAAAGCATCTGATTTTCATGAATTGGAAGAATTAATATTGTTAAAATGTCAAAACTACAAAAGCCATCTATAGATTCAATACAATCCCTATCAAGATTCCAATGGCATCCTTTACAAAAGTAGAAAAATACTCCTAAAACTTTATGGAAGCAAAAAAGGTCTCAAATAGCCAAAGAATCCCTAGGAAGAAAAATAAAGCAGGAAGCATCCTAATTTCAAGTTATATTATAAAGCCATAATAATCAAAACACTATGGTACTGGCATAAAAACAGACCAAAAATCCCAGACGAACAGACTGATGGAAAAGAATTGAGAGACCAAAAGTAAACCCAAGCATATATGGTCAACTAATATTTGACACAGGAAGCCAAGAACACTCAGTGGAGAACAGACAGTCTCTTCAATAAATGATGCGTGGGTAATTGGATAATGACATGTAATTGGATTAATCTAGACCCATATCTTACACCACTCACAACAATTAATTTGAAATGATTAAAGACTTAAACATAAGACTAGAAACTATAAAACTTCTAGGAGAAAACATAAAAATAAAGCTCCTTGACATGGGCCTTGGTAATGACTTTTTAGAAAGACACCTAAGAGCATAAACAACAAAATAAAAATAAACAAGTGGAATTACATCAAACTAAAAAGCTTCTGCAAAAGAAACCATCAACAAAGTGAAAAGATAACCTATAATATAGAATGGGAAAAAATATTTGCAATTCATATGTCTGATAAAGGGTTCATATCCAAAATATATAAAGAACTCATACAACTCTGCAGAAAATAAACCCAATTTAAAAAATGGGCAAAAGACCTGAATAGACATTTTTCCAAAGATATATGAAAAGATGCTCAACATAACTACTCATTAAGGAAATGAAAATTAAATCCACAATGAGGTATCACCTCATACTTCTTAGAATGGCTATCATCCAAAAGACAAGAGATACCAAATGCTGGCATAGATGTGGAGTATGGGAACCCTTGTGTACTGTTGGTGGGATTGTAAACTGGTACAGCTGCTATGGAAAGCAGTATGGAGGATCCTCAAAAAATTAAAAATAGAACTACAACATGATGATGCAATTCCACTTCCAGGAATATATCCAAAGGAAACAAAAATACTCAAAGAAATATCTACAACCCTTGTTCATAGCAGCATTATTTTTAATAGTCAAGATATGGAAAAAACCTAAGTGTCCTTGATGGGTAAATTAATAAAGTTGTGGTATATGCATAAAATGTATCACAATTATTCAGTTGTGATAAATCAAGTTGTGGGGGGTGTATAATGGAATAATACTTAGTCATAAAAAATGATTAAATCTTACCAAGTGGGAGAACATGGATGAATCTTTCTTTGAAGGTATTATACTAAGTGAAATAAGTCAGACAGAGAAAGATAAATACTGTATGATCTCACTTATACATGGAATCTAAAAAAAAATTCATAGAAAAAGAGATGAGACATGGTTACTAGAGGCAGAATATAGGGGAAGGGGGAATTAGAGGAAGATGACCAAAAGGTGCAAATTTTTAGTTATACGATAAGAACTAAGGATGTAATGTACAACATGATACCTACAGTTAACACTGCTATAGGATATATAGGAGGGTAAGAGAGTTAATCCTAAGAGTTCTTTTAAAAAGAGAAAATATTTTTATCTTGTTTTCTTTATTTTCTATATATTATATGTTATGAGATGAAGGATGTTAGCTGAACTATTATGATAATTATTTCACAATATATGTATCATGTCTATGCCTTAAATTTATACAGTGATGTATGACAATTATTTCTCAGTAAAACAGGAAAAATAATTTTTATTTCCATAATAAATCTGGATAGAAGATTAAATAAGTATGACATGAATAAAATATGCAAACTAAAATGAAGGAGAGAACACAAATATGAGTAAGCCCCATCAGTCTCTGAGTTTTCTCAAAGCAAATACTATAGTCAGAGAATTTCTTCACTGTGCATTGTTTCCAAAGACTTGGAAACTTGCTGTTTTAAGGCTCTTTCCTCTTACTGATTTCAGGATCCACAGGTCCTAGTGTCATTACATGGAGCCCCTGGCCTTTCCTAAACTGCTCTGGGCCCATCCTGCCTGTCAGAAGTCACTCAGGTCCTACCAGTCAGGCCACTAGCACAACCAGCTGAGGACACTGAATATGCAAGCAAGATTCCTAAAGAGGCATAGATTCCAGGCTGGGTCAGAGCCTGGCAGCTAGAAGACTGAGGAAGAAGTGGGCAGCAATCTGTCAGAGGCCCCGAGGGATAGCTACTGAGAGGCCCTCACAGCTGCCTCCCAGGGACACTAGGGTTCCTCTGCTGTCCTCAGATAAGCAGCTAACATGAAATTTTTTTCATATAATTTTCACAAAAACCTTCTGAGATAGGTTTTACTATTATTCCCATTCTATAGAAGAGGGAACTAAGGCTTGGTGTGGTTCAGTCACTTGAGCAAGGTCTCCCAGCTAATAGAGGCGCAGGTGGAATTCAGTCAGGTCTGCCTCCAAACCCGAGAGCAGAGTCACTACAATACATCCCCTGCAGAACCTCTAATGGGGCTTCTGGTTCTTTGTCTGTACTGAGCAGTGGGGGAAGCTGGCCCTCCTTAAGCAGGAAGCAATCGCTCCACTCTACCTAAGGTGCCTTTATCGTGGTGGATGAAGAGCTCTGAGGGGGCTGCTGTCCAGGGACAATGCATTGGCTGCCACACCCTTCCAACTCCCTCCTTGCAGATCCACAAATGACATCCCCCCACCTAGCAGGCAGTAAGACCTGGTGACTGCTCCAGGAATACAAGGCCATCGCCCCCATAGACACCCTCTGTGGATTCAGTGTCCTCATGTTTGCACTGGCAGATCACCCTCCATTTGGGAAAATGGAGAGGGAAGGCACATGGAGAACCTTATTTGTCCCATTCCAGTCCCCATGTGATGCTTTATGTCAGTGTCCTCTGATTTTTTTGTTGTTGTTATCATTTACATTTACATGTAGAACTACATGAAGAATGTTCATTTACATGTAGTTCTACAATTACATGAAGAACATTATGTTTACTAGGCTCCCCCATTAACCAAGATCCCCCACACACACCCCATTACAGTCACTGTCCTTCAGTGTAGTAAGATGCTGTAGAATCACTACTTGTCTTCTCTGTGTTGCACAGCACTCCCCATGTCCCCCCACGTTATACATGCTAATCGTAATACCCCCTTTCTTATTCCCCACCCTTATCCCTCCCTTCCCACCCATCCTCCCCAGTCCCTTTCCCTTTGGTAACTGTTAGGCCATTCTTGGGTTCTGTGAGTCTGCTGCCGTTTGGTTGCTTCAGTTTTTCTTTGTTCTTATACTCCACATATGAGTGAAATCATTTGGTACTTGTCTTTCTCTGCCTGGCTTATTTCACTGAGCATAATACCCTCTAGCTCCATCCATGTTGTTGCAAATGGTAGGATTTGTTTTCTTCTTATGGCTGAATAATATTCCATTGTGTGTATGTACCACATCTTCTTTATCCATTCATCTACTGATGGACACTTAGGTTGCTTCCATTTCTTGGCTATTGTAAATAGTGCTACAATAAACATAGGGGTGCATATGTCTTTTTCAAACTGGGCTGCTGCATTCTTAGGGTAAATTCCTAAAACTGGAATTGCTGGGCCAAATGGTATGTCTATTTTGAGATTTTTGAGAAACCTCTATACTGCTTTCCACAATGGTTGAACTAATTTACATTCCCACCAGCAGTGTAGGAGGGTTCCCCTTTCTCCACAACCTCGCCAACATTTGTTGTTGTTTGTCTTTTGGATGGTGGCGATCCTAACTGGTGTGAGGTGATATCTCACTGTAGTTTTAATTTGCATTTTTCTGATAACTAGTGATGTGGAGCATCTTTTCATGTGTCTGTTGGCCATCTGAATTTCTTCTTTGGAGAACTGTCTGTTCAGCTCCTCTGCCCATTTTTTAATTGGATTATTTGCTTTTTGTTTGTTGAGGTGCGTGAGCTCTTTATATATTTTGGATGTCAAGCCTTTATCGGATCTGTCATTTATGAATATATTCTCCCATACCGTAGGGTACCTTTTTGTTCTGTTGATGATGTCCTTTGCTGTACAGAAGCATTTCAGCTTGATGTAGTCCCACTTGCTCATTTTTGCTTTTGTTTTCCTTGCCTGGGGAGATGTGTTCGTGAAGAAGTTGCTCATGTTTACGTCCAAGAGATTTTTGCCTATGTTTTTTTCTAAGAGTTTTATGGTTTCATGACTTACATTCAGGTCTTTGATCCATTTCAAATTTACTTTTGTGTATAGACATATCGAATTTACTTTTGGGGTTAGACAGTAGTCCAGTTTCATTCTCTTACATGTAGCTGCCCAGTTTTTCCAGCACCATCTGTTGAGGAGACTGTCATTTCCCCATTGTATTTCCATGGTTCCTTTATCGTATATTAATTGATCATATATGTTTAGGTTAATGTCTGGAGTCTCTATTCTGTTCCATTGGTCTGTGGCTCTGTTCTTGTGCCAGTACCAAATTGTCTTGATTACTGTGGCTTTGTAGTAGAGCTTGAAGTTGGGGAGCGAGATCTCCCCCACTTTATTCTTCCTTCTCAGGATTGCTTTGGCTATTCGGGGTCTCTGGTGTTTCCATATGAATTTTTGAACTTTGTTCCAGTTTGTTGAAGAATGTTGTTGGTAATTTGATAGGGATTGCATCAAACCTGTATATTGCTTTGCAGTGTCCCCTGATTTTAAAGTGATAAGGAGGAGAAAGAAAGGCACACAGCTAGCCAGGTCTTTATGAAAACTGGAGCAGCCCATTCATTCCAGGCTACAGAGATTATTCCTGGAACAACCAAGGAGTGGAGTGTCACCAGGCATACGCTTGTGGGGAGTGGGGTGGGGATGCAAGCTCCATCCACAGGAAGCAGAGGACCAAGCCCCCTGTGAGCAGGCACCTAGCCCATGCTGCAGGCATGGCGCCCTGACAAATGCTTTGAGGTCAGAACAAAAGCATGTTTCTTTTTGTTTTTCTTAACAAGTGACCACCAGAGGCAGGTCACAGTGTTGCCATCCACCCAGTCTGAGTTGAGTGGGTAAGTGCTTTGGCATGACCTTGTTAGGATCCCAATCGAACACACTCCGTACACTTAGTACCTAATGCAGTGCTCAATGCAGACAGATGCTTAGAAATTACTTTTAAACAAGCATTTTACAGATGACCTCTCCTCTCTCTCTGCAAGCTCGTGTTAAAATAAATAAGACAGCAATGACAGTAATACACAGCAGCCTTGTTACAGTGCTATTTGTTCTACTGAGGCTCCATCCTGGATCTTATCCAAAGGGATTTGGTTATTCAAATACCTAAAAGACACATTATAAGGTGGTTTTACCAAAAAACAGTTGAGATACATCGATTTAAAAAAAGTAAATGCCCTGCTGTGCCTCTGTGCCTCAGGACTTAGAAAGGGGGGCAGTGGAGAGTAGGAAATGGAGAGTAGGCAGGTCATGTTTTGTAACCTTCCGGTGGTTGAACAGTGTGTGGAAGAAGGACAAGAGAGAATACTACTTCCCCAGCTCGCTTCAGCAGCCTCCTGTGGCTACATCAAGTCTCCAAAACATCCAGTTGTGATGGAAATATAAAGACTAGATGCCCAAGCACACATCCCTTGCAGTGCTTTAATGCAGCAGGCACTCTGCTGTGTAACAAGGATAAACAGGGAAAAAGACCAGCACCAACTTGCGCTATGGAGTTCCCAGTAGGGGAGTCAGGTAGAAGGCAGATGAGCAGGAGTAGCAGTTCAGCAGGGCGTTCTAGGAACATCCCACCTACCGCGTCAGATGTCACATACCAACAGGTGGTTTAATCTCCGATCCTCTCAGCCCGACTTTTCCCCCGGCAGCTTCCCAGAGCTGTCACCTGACAGCGACTTACCATGTCTCGAAATGTCTGTCCTGGAAACTCTCTGCAGCTGCCATATGGGATGCCTGCAGGGTACCCTGGGCACTCAGCAGTCATAATCTGGAAGAGCAGGAGAGTTTATGCCTCATGGGGCACTGACAGTGGAGATCAAGAACCAGTCCCTCTTCAGTTTCTTGGGAAGACAATTGAGGTAGAGCCTATATGGCTTGTTATGGGTTAAATTGTATGTTCAAAGAAGATGTTGAGGTCCTAACCCCTAGAACCTGTGAATGTGACCTTATTTGGAAATAGGGTCTTTGCAGATGATTGTGCTCACATGAGATCATTAGGGTGGGACCTAATCCAAAGTGACTAGTATCCTTATAAAAAGGGGAAATTTGGACACAGAGCAGATGCACACAGGGGAAGAACACCACATGAACAGGAAGGCAGAGGCCCGTTGAAGCTTCCACAGGCCAAGGGACACCAAAGACTGCAGGGAACCATGGCCAGCTGGGAAGGGGCCTGTGGCAGATGCCTGTTCAGAGCCTCAGAAGGACCAACCCTGCTGGCCTCTTGAACTGACACCTCCAGCCTCCAGAACTGTAAGACAATAAATGTCTGTTGTTTAAGTCACCGATCTGTTGTATTTTGTTTTTGCAATGCTAGGAAACAAATATACAGCTCCTCAGAAATGTCCCAGTCAGATGGTGCCTCAGTTTCCCACAGTGAGGACCAGCTTGATAACCTATAGCCTTGCACTGACTTCATCTCAGTCCCTGCTGGAACTTTCCCTGCAACCTTCTCATAGTCCCCTAGATCCCAAATAAAGCCCTTGCACCAAGTCCCTGTCTCAGACTCTGCTTTCTAATGGGAAACTCAGGCTAAGATCCCCACTCTTGGAAAAGTCAGCTATCATTCCTGGTGCCTGAATGACTACATGGAAGGGAGTGACCTTGGACTACTACACAAGTGAGAAATAAACTGATACGGTGTTCATCCTGTTGGTATGTGACATTTATTAGTCATAGCAGCTCAGCCCACCTGAGCCAATGGGGCAAGCCTCCTAAGGGCCTGACACTGCTTTACATACCGACAGATACAACCCCTCTGGCGCAGGGATGTCATCAAGCCCAGGGTGGCCTACTCAGGAGAAATGACAACGCCCTGGGGCAAGGCTTCCCCAGTGACTCTCCACAGCACTCACCTCCGCGTGCTCCCGCCGCAGAAGTCCTCACTGCCGCTACCTGGACGGAGTGCAGAGGCAGGGTCATCCTTTTGGGGGCCCACTTTATGCTTCCTGTGGAACTCAACCCCCTGCACCTCGCCTCCTCAGCCGTCCCTCCCTGCTCATCCATTCCTCCCTGAATAGAGGCTAGTGGGTTCATCAGCTACAGCCACACAACTGCCCCAGCTACTTTCCTAAGGGAGTTTTTCCAGAAGAAAGAAGAGGTAATCCTGTATGAGCTAAAAAGTTGCCTTGTATACTAATGATATTACTGTGATTTTTATGTTTATACCCAACTCCTGGATGGGCTCCAAACTCCTGGTGTCACCAAGAACCCATTACGAGGTGGTGGTTCCAGCAGTCTGTGCCTGGGGAAACCTTTCTTGCTTTGTATAGAGTAGGAATTGATTAAACATTTAAGAACTATTTTTCCACACTTACATCTAATATTCCCTAATCCCCTTTGTTTTCCAAGTATTATCCCAAGTATGGCAGTAAGAGAGCCAAATTCAGCAATTCTCTAAGGTACATTTTTGTGCCCACTCATAAGTGCTGTGGTCTGAGAGGATCGTGGGTGGAGAACTGGGGACACCCGTCCGCCCAGGCCTCGCCTCTGACCATGGACACAGTGCAGGGTCGCCCTTGCCCCTCTCCAGTCTGCCTTCCATGCACACTATAATCAAACAGCATCCGTCCATCTGGCACTCAAGGACTTGGAAAGGGACAGAAAAAACAAAGCCAATCTCTTTCCACAAAGCTTCCCACCTGCAGAAGAGCTGTGATAATACTCCTATTTTTAGCACCGAATAATCACCCCAGGTGCTGGGTGACGAGGGGACGGAGGAGGGCTGGGATGGGCAGAAGCTCTGCTAGCACACACTCACTCTGCTCTCTGCTGCAGGCACCCCAGACGCACTTGCTGCTGGCTGCACTGAAGCATCTCGAAGCACATGAGAGAAGCTGGGGGTGCAGAATGCTGAACACTACAACTTAACTCTGGGCAATTATTTGTTCAGGATAGGTGCATGCCCGCAAATATTTGGGCAAGGTTTGAATGGCATCAGCATGGAGGGCTGGAAGAGAGGTTAAGGTAAGCCTTACATTTTACTACTGGGGCATGGCGAGTGCTTTCAGCACTGTTTAGAGATGCGCCTCCAGGGAAAATAGGTCTGCCCCAGTTTCAGCATCCTAGAAAGCTCCAAGTCTCTCTGATGACGCTAGGAAAGCAAACTAGCAGAGAAAGTAGTGATTCAGTGGCTGGGAA
Source organism: Manis pentadactyla (assembly GCF_030020395.1). Taxonomy (NCBI): domain Eukaryota; kingdom Metazoa; phylum Chordata; class Mammalia; order Pholidota; family Manidae; genus Manis; species Manis pentadactyla. The sequence continues at coordinate 36,179,999 of NC_080031.1, read as the reverse complement.
AATACTGTTTAGCTCCCTCTGCATACGAAACTGGACCAGATTCCAACTCACCATAACTCAACTATGATAAACCAATTACAGCTGTAACTTACGAGCACCTCGTGTTTGCTGGGCCTTTCCCTACTTGCGAATGGAGCTCATTCCCATGTGAATTCGTGGGAGCAACACTGACTGAGGACTTTCTCTTTTGGCTCCAAAGGTCAGACATGTTTTCCAGTTGATCTCACCTGTGCCTTAGTTTTAATCACTTTGGGAAATATCACACACCTTCTGCTCTGAAGCTCTTGCCAATAAAAAAATTAATTGTTATCTCCAGAAGTAATCCAGTGGCATATAATAAAATTACCGAATATATCGATTAGGGTGTTAACATACCAATGAACAATGCTCTCAAGTACAGCAGGCCCAGTAAAGCCAACCCTATGGCCTGAGGTGAGCATCTGATCAATTTATTTCCCTGACAAAGGGATCAATATGCAAAATGTTTTATGGCATTGATTATTAGGTAAATCTTATTGGTTCTGCAAATCTTTATACATTTAGTAACAGGATCTTCTCTCTCAAAACTGTCACCAAGAGACTTCCTCTGCAGATGTGACATTTCAACATTAAGACCCATCTGTGGTGTGTGGGGACCAAGGACAGTGAATCGAAAGCACCCCCAGTCTTGGGTGACAGGGACAAGACACAAGGGCCTTTATTATTTCAAAAGTATGACGATTTCAGGCAATGCTGTAAAAGCTCTGAGAAGCTGGAGACAGAATGAACTTCCACTGTCAAGCCTGGGATCGGAGAGAAAGCATGTGGCTGCTTGTCCCCACCCCTACTCTCCCCAACACCCTGGTCCCTCAGGGACTCCCAGTCTAAGGCCACAGGGCTCTCTCTGCGTCAGATAGGTGGCTGGCTGACAGGCAGGATGGAGGAACGGAGCTCAGACCAAGAGCCAGAGGCTCTGCTAGGCCGGGCAGGACCCTGAGTGCCCCAGAGTCCTTTCAAGAGCCCATTGGGCTGAAAGGAAAAATAAATATGTGAACTGAGGTCTGAGCCCTTACTTAAAAAAAAGAGGCACCAATAGTCTACAGGCACACACCTGATCATCTACATTTGCTCTCTTACAAAACTAAACTATGTTTTCTACCTTTATCTTGTATCTACCTACCACTTCAGCATTTTATTAAAAATAATAATAATAAAGAGAGAAATGTGCTATCCACATATAAATCAAGTATAAAAATCAAATGAGTGGAGGGGGCGGAAGATGGCGGCGTGAGTAGAGCAGCGGAAATCTCCTCCCAAAACAACATATATCTATGAAAATATAACAAAGACAACCCTTCCTAGAATAAAGACCAGAGGACACAGGACAATATCCAGACCACATCCACACCTGAGAGAACCCAGCGCCTCGCGAAGGGGGTAAGATACAAGCCCCGGCCCCGCGGGAGCCGAGCGCCCCTCCCCCCAGCTCCCGGCGGGAGAAGAGCAGGCAGAGCGGGAGGGAGACGGAGCCCAGGGCTGCCGAACACCCAGCCCCAGCCATCCGGGCCAGAGTGCAGGGCCCTCGATACTGGGAAAACAGGGCAGCAAGAACAGTGAGCAGGCACTGGAGGCTGGGCGACAGAGGACATAAGAAAAGCACGCGACCATTTTTTTTTTTTTGCTTTTTTGCTGCTTTGTTTTGGCGAGCGCTTTATGGAAGTCTTAAAGGGACAGGGACCCCAATATTAGGGAAACAGGGCAGAAAGACCGGTGAGCAGAGGCCTGAGGCTGGCACCGGAGAATAAAGAAAAACGAACGACCACCTTTTTTTTTTTTAATTAAAAATTTTTTTTTTTTTTAATTAAAAAAATTTTTTTTTCTTGTTTTTTTTTTGTGGTCGTTGTTTTGTTTTGGCGGGTGCTTTTTGGAAGTCTTAAAGGGGCAGGGCGGGTCACTTAATCCAGAGGTAGGGAATCCGGGATCTCTGGGCACCCTAACCCCTGGGCTGCAGGGAGCAGGGAGGCCCCTTAGGGAGATAAATAGCCTCCCAGCCGCTCCTGCTCCAACGCGACTCCACCACTTTGGAGCAGCTGCCCGAGCCAGGCCACGCCCACAGCAACAGCGGAGATTAACTCCATAGCAGCCGGGCAGGAAGCAGAAGCCCTGTCTGCACGCAGCTGCGCAGCACAAGCCACTAGAGGTCGCTGTTCTCCCAGGAGAGGAGGGCCACAAACCAACAAGAAAGTAAGTCCTTCCAGCCATCACTCGTCCCAGCTCTGCAAACTATTCCTATCACCATGAAAAGGCAAAGCTACAGGCAGACAAAGATCACAGAGACAACACCAGAGAAGGAGACAGACCTAACCAGTCTTCCTGAAAAAGAATTCAAAATAAGAATCATAAACATGCTGACAGAGATGCAGAGAAATACACAAGAGAAATGGGATGAAGTCCAGAGGGAGATCACAGATGCCAGAAAGGAGATCACAGAAATGAAACAAACTCTTTGGAAGGGTTTATAAGCAGAATGGATAGAATGCAAGAGGCCATTGATGGAATTGAAATCAGAGAACAGGAATGCATAGAAGCTGACATAGAGACAGACAAAAGGATCTCCAGGAATGAAACAATATTAAGAGAACTGTGTGACCAATCCAAAAGGAACAATATCCGTATTATAGGGGTCCCAGAAGAAGAAGAGAGAGGCAAAGAGATGGAAAGTATCTTAGAAGAAATAATTGCTGAAAACTTCCCCACACTGGGGGAGGAAGTAATCAAACAGACCACGGAAATACACAGAACCCCCAACAGAAAGGATCCAAGAAGGGCAACACCAAGACACATAATAATTAAAATGGCAAAGATCAAGGACAAGGAAAGAGTGTTAAAGGCAGCTAGAGAGAAAAAGGTCACCTATAAAGGGAAAACCATCAGGCTAACGTCAGATTTCTCAACAGAAACCCTACAGGCCAGAAGAGAATGGCATGATATATTTAATACAATGAAACAGAAGGGCCTTGAACCAAGGATACTGTATCCAGCACGACTATCATTCAAATATGATGGTGGGATTAAACAATTCCCAGACAAACAAAAGCTGAGGGAATTTGCTTTCCACAAACCACCTCTACAGAACATCTTACAGGGACTGCTCTAGATGGGAGCACTCCTAGAAAGAGCACAGCACAAAACACCCAACATATGAAGAATCGAGGAGGAGGAATAAGAAGGGAGAGTAGAAAAGAATCTCCAGACAGTGTATATAACAGCTCAATAAGCGAGCTAAGTTAGGCAGTAAGATACTAAAGAGGCTAACCTTGAACCTTTGGTAACCACGAATTTAAAGCCTGCAATGGCAATAAGTACATATCTTTCAATAGTCACCTAAATGTTAATGGGTTGAATGCACCAATCAAAAGACACAGAGTAACAGAATGGATAAAAAAGCAAGACACATCTATATGCTGCTTACAAGAAACTCACCTCAAACCCAAAGACATGTACAGACTAAAAGTTAAGGGATGGAAAAACATATTTCAAGCAAACAACAGTGAGAAGAAAGCAGGGGTTGCAGTACTAATATCAGACAAAATAGACTTCAAAACAAAGAAAGTAACAAGAGATAAAGAAGGACACTACATAATGATAAAGGGCTCAGTCCAACAAGAGGATATAACCATTCTAAATATATATGCACCCAACACAGGAGCACCAGCATATGTGAAACAAATACTAACAGAACTAAAGGGGGATATAGACTGCAATGCATTCATTCTAGGAGACTTCAACACACCACTCACCCCAAAGGATAGATCCACTGGGCAGAAAATAAGTAAGGACACGGAAGCACTGAACAACACAGTAGAGCAGATGGACCTAATAGACATCTATAGAACTCTACATCCAAAAGCAGCGGGATATACATTCTTCTCAAGTGCACATGGAACATTCTCCAGAATAGACCACATACTAGGCCACAAAAAGAGCCTCAGAAAATTCCAAAAGATTGAAATCCTACCAACCAACTTTTCAGACCACAAAGGCATAAAACTAGAAATAAACTGTACAAAGAAAGCAAAGAGGCTCACAAACACATGGAGGCTTAACAACACGCTCCTAAATAATCAATGGATCAATGACCAAATCAAAATGGAGATCCAGCAATATATGGAAACAAATGACAACAACAACACTAAGCCCCAACTTCTGTGGGACACAGCAAAAGCAGTCTTAAGAGGAAAGTATATAGCAATCCAAGCATATTTAAAAAAGGAAGAGCAATCCCAAATGAATGGTCTAATGTCACAATTATCGAAATTGGAAAAAGAAGAACAGATGAGGCCTAAGGTCAGCAGAAGGAGGGACATAATAAAGATCAGAGAAGAAATAAATAAAATTGAGAAGAATAAAACAATAGCAAAAATCAATGAAACCAAGAGCTGGTTCTTCGAGAAAATAAACAAAATAGATAAGCCTCTAGCCAGACTTATTAAGAAGAAAAGAGAATCAACACAAATCAACAGTATCAGAAACGAGAAAGGAAAAATCACGAGGGACCCCACGGAAATGCAAAGAATTATTGGAGAATACTATGAAAACCTATATGCTAACAAGCTGGGAAACCTAGGAGAAATGGACAACTTCCTAGAAAAATATAACCTTCCAAGATTGACCCAGGAAGAAACAGAAAATCTAAACAGACCAATTACCAGCAACGAAATTGAAGCGGTAATCAAAAAACTACCAAAGAACAAAACCCCCGGGCCAGATGGATTTACCTCGGAATTTTATCAGACATACAGGGAAGACATAATACCCATTCTCCTTAAAGTTTTCCAAAAAATAGAGGAGGAGGGGATACTCCCAAACTCATTCTATGAAGCTAACATCACCCTAATACCAAAACCAGGCAAAGACCCCACCAAAAAAGAAAACTACAGACCAATATCCCTGATGAACGTAGATGCAAAAATACTCAACAAAATATTAGCAAACCGAATTCAAAAATACATCAAAAGGATCATACACCATGACCAAGTGGGATTCATTCCAGGGATGCAAGGATGGTACAACATTCGAAAGTCCATCAACATCATCCACCACATCAACAAAAAGAAAGACAAAAACCACATGATCATCTCCATAGATGCTGAAAAAGCATTTGACAAAGTTCAACATCCATTCATGTTAAAAACTCTCAGCAAAATGGGAATAGAGGGCAAGTACCTCAACATAATAAAGGCCATCTATGATAAACCCACAGCCAACATTATATTGAACAGCGAGAAGCTGAAAGTATTTCCTCTGAGATCGGGAACTAGACAGGGATGCCCACTCTCTCCACTGTTATTTAACATAGTACTGGAGGTCCTAGCCACGGCAATCAGACAAAATAAAGAAATACAAGGAATCCAGATTGGTAAAGAAGAAGTTAAACTGTCACTATTTGCAGATGACATGATACTGTACATAAAAAACCCTAAAGACTCCACCCCAAAACTACTAGAACTGATATCGGAATACAGCAAAGTTGCAGGATACAAAATCAACACACAGAAATCTGTGGCTTTCCTATATACTAACAATGAACCAACAGAAAGAGAAATCAGGAGAACAACTCCATTCACAATTGCATCAAAAAAAATAAAATACCTAGGAATAAACCTAACCAAAGAAGTGAAAGACTTATACTCTGAAAACTACAAGTCACTCTTAAGAGAAATTAAAGGGGAAACTAACAGATGGAAACTCATCCCATGCTCGTGGCTAGGAAGAATTAATATCGTTAAAATGGCCATCCTGCCCAAAGCAATATACAGATTTGATGCAATCCCTATGAAACTACCAGCAACATTCTTCAATGAACTGGAACAAATAATTCAAAAATTCATATGGAAACACCAAAGACCCCGAATAGCCAAAGCAATCCTGAGCAAGAAGAATAAAGTAGGGGGGATCTCACTCCCCAACTTCAAGCTCTACTATAAAGCCATAGTAATCAAGACAATTTGGTACTGGCACAAGAGCAGAGCCACAGACCAATGGAACAGACTAGAGAATCCAGACATTAACCCAGACATATATGGTCAATTAATATTTGATAAAGGAGCCATGGACATACAATGGCGAAATGACAGTCTCTTCAACAGGTGGTGCTGGCAAAACTGGACAGCTACATGTAGGAGAATGAAACTGGACCATTGTATAACCCCATATACAAAAGTAAACTCAAAATGGATCAAAGACCTGAATGTAAGCCATGAAACCATTAAACTCTTGGAAGAAAACATAGGCGAAAACCTCTTAGACATAAACATGAGTGACCTCTTCTTGAACATATCTCCCCGGGCAAGGAAAACAACAGCAAAAATGAGTAAGTGGGACTATATTAAGCTGAAAAGCTTCTGTACAGCAAAAGACACCATCAATAGAACAAGAAGGATCCCTACAGTATGGGAGAATATATTTGAAAATGACACATCCGATAAAGGCTTGACGTCCAGAATATATAAGGAGCTCTCACACCTCAACAAACAAAAAACAAATAACCCAATTAAAAAATGGGCAGAGGAACTGAACAGACAGTTCTCCAAAAAAGAAATACAGATGGCCAACAGACACATGAAAAGATGCTCCACATCGCTAACTATCAGAGAAATGCAAATTAAAACTACAATGAGGTATCACCTCACACCAGTAAGGATGGCTGCCATCCAAAAGACAAACAACAACAAATGTTGGAGAGGCTGTGGAGAAAGGGGAACCCTCCTACACTGCTGGTGGGAATGTAAGTTAGTTCAACCATTGTGGAAAGCAGTATGGAGGTACATCAAAATGCTCAAAACAGACTTACCATTTGACCCAGGAATTCCACTCCTAGGAATTTACCCTAAGAATGCAGCAATCAAGTTTGAGAAAGACAGATGCACCCCTATGTTTATTGCAGCACTATTTACAATAGCCAAGAATTGGAAGCAACCTAAATGTCCATCAATAGATGAATGGATAAAGAAGATGTGGTACATATACACAATGGAATACTACTCAGCTATAAGAAAAGGGCAAATCGAATCATTTGCAGCAACATGGATGGAGCTGGAGGGTATTATGCTCAGTGAAACAAGCCAAGCGGAGAAAGAGAAATACCAAATGATTTCACTTATCTGTGGAATATAAGAACAAAGGAAAAACTGAAGGAACAAAACAGCAGCAGAATCACAGAACTCAAGAATGGACTAACAGGTACCAAAGGGAAAGGGACTGGGGAGGATGGGTGGGTAGGGAGGGATAAGGGGGGGGAAGAAGAAGGGGGTTATTAAGATTAGCATGCATGGGGGGGTGGGAGAAAAGGGAGGGCTGTACAACACAGAGAAGGCAAGTAGTGATTCTACAACATTTTGCTATGCTGATGGACAGTGACTGTAAAGGGGTTTATAGGGGAGACCTGGTACAGGGGAGAGCCTAGTAAACATAATATTCGTCATGTAAGTGTAGATTAGTGATAGCAAAAAAAAAAAAAAAAAAAAAAAGGGCAGTTCCTGTGTGGTAACCTCCAACGAGTTCTACACAAGGGTATAAAGGGCATATAAAAGTGTAGGCAAAGGGTCTGTTTGTGTTTATACAGAGGATCAAAGCCTAATTGGGCTACCCCGAAAATGAACTAAGATACGATATGAAAAAGAACTTCCAACATCTGCACTCTCTGGAAGACTCATGCCAGAAGATGATCATCAAAAAACCCCAACAAAGATCCACGCACTGCTACAGCTGTAGATGCACTCATCCCACCAGTTCCTGGACTTGCCATGGGAATGAGGAAGGAGATATCTAAGCTGGCCTGTGCATACAGTAAAACAACAAAATTGGACTGGATCTATACTGTTGGAACTCAACCAAGAATTTGGAGAAGTGCAAATTGTAGCGCTCCAAAGTCTTACAACTACAAACTATTTATTGTTAAAAGAACATATGGCATGTGAACAGTCCCCAGGAATGGGTTGTTTTAATTTGTCTGATTTCTCTCAGACTGTTCAAGTTCATTTGGACAATATCCACCATATCATAGATAAGTTTTCACAAATGCCTAAGGTGCCTAACTGGTTTTCTTGGTTTCACTGCAGATGGCTAGTAATTACAGATATGCTTTGGTTATGTAACTATACTCCTATTATGTTAATGTGTGTGTGCAATTTAAGTAGTAGCTTAAAACCTATACATGCTGAAGTTACTCTACAAGAAGATATATCAAAGAAATAATCAATCTTCCCATGTTTTCTTCCGCCTGCTACTTCTATAGGTTTTCTTCTTCCTTCCTAATTACAACCCTTAAATAGAATTCGTGCCTCATATCAAATTTACCGAGTATCATAATTCTTCCAAGTGGTAAAGATACCTCAAGACAAATGCTGGGCATAGAAGCCACAGGGCATAAATATGCAAAGAAGTAAAAAGCTAACTTTTTCAAACAATAAGGCTTCTCTCTCACTTACCAACTTCACATTTCCCTGTATGGCCCCGGAAGATGACTGGTTAGCCAGAGACGGGTAAGATTCCTCAAGGGAGGAACAACCTAAGACAGGCACAGTCGCAGGGGGGCCATCAGGTGAGAAATTGGGGATCAACAGAGGTGAGGCTTAGAACCTCACCCCCCCATTCTGAGAGAAATCTTCTGCATACGTGGATGTTTTATTGCCCTGGTCTAGCTTGGATTAACACATAGTCTACAGGCACACACCTGATCATCTACATGTGCTCTCTTACAACACTAAACTATGTTTTCTACCTTTATCTTGTATCTACCTACCACTTCAGCATTTTATTAAAAATAATAATAATAAAGAGAGAAATGTGGTATCCACATATAAATCAAGTATAAGAACCAAATGAGTATTCATATTTGAGCTGACTGTTTAGAGTTCATAATGCATGAGCAAAACCGAAAGTTTCTGTGATGACTGCCCTTGTACTGTTCACTATGTAACTTATTCATTATGTAAGAATTTGTTCTACATGTAAAAACTTGTTTGTTATGCCTCAGAAGATTGGAGACTGACAAAAATTAGGCTTGGGGTGGAATAATGATTGTGCATTGAGCATTGACTCCCCTATACAGAATTTTATTGTCGTTAACAACCATTTGATCAATAAATATGAGAGATGCCCTCACAAAAAAAAAAACAAACAAAAAAAAAACAGGGACAGACTTCCAATGGTAAAATAAATTAGTAACCGGGATGTAATGTATAGCATAAGGAATATAGTCAAGATATTGTAACAGCTTGGTAGGGTGATAGCTGGAACCTAGAATTATGTATATAAATGTTCTACCACTGTGTTGTACACTTGAAACTCATGTAATGTAATACTGTATGTCAACTACCCTTCAATAAAAAATAATTATTAAAAAAAAAAAATCAAATGAGTATTCATATTTGAACTGTTTATAGTTCATAATGCATGAGCAAAACCGAAAGCTTCTGTGATGGCTGCCCTTGTACTGTTCACCGTGTAACTTATTCACTATGTAAGAATTTGTTCTCCATGTAAGAACTTGTTCGTTATGCTTCAGAAGATTGGAAACTGACGAAAATTAGGCTTGGGGTGGAGTAATGATTGTGCATTGAGCATTGACTCCCCTATACAGAATTTTATTGTTGTTAACAACCATTTGATCAATAAATATGAGAGATGCCCTCACAACAACAACAACAACAACAACAACAACAAAAAGTACACACTTCCAATTGTAAAATAAATAAGTAACCGGGATGTAATGTATAGCATAAGGAATATAGTCAAAATATTGTAACAACTTGGTATGGTGATAGCTGGTACCTAGAATTATCATGTATATAAATGTTGAATCACTGTGTTGTACACCTGAAACTAATGTAATGTAATACTGTGTGTCAACTACCCTTCAATAAAAAATAATTATCTACAAAAAAAAAAAAAGAGCCACCAGATCACACGGGACCAAATCAGCCCTGTGGGAATGGCTCAGGAGGAAACTGCTGAGCACAAGCAGAGACTGTCATCAACTGGGAGCTAACATTCCCCATCAGGAGGCACCTCCTCCAGAGAAAGCAGCTGACTCCAGTGACCCCAGTGGGCTCCTTGTGTCTGTGCTGTGCGATCAGAGCATGGAGACTCGAGAGCAGCTTTCTGGTGTCTGTCCAGATGGTGACTCTTCCCCGAAGGTCAACCCTGCCACCCAAGAAGCACACTGGGGCCATCCTTATGTGAGTTGGTTGTGGACGCTGGGTAGGATGGAGGGAATAGGGCTCCAGGATAGGAATCAGGCCTTTCCTGTCCTGGGCTTTGTCCAGGGTATAAGCAGGTGGTGACTTAAACGGGGCTCCCCCAAAGGGGGTGATGCTTTAGAGTTATTGCAGGGAAATCCAAGCCCAGAAGAAGCAGGCCTAAAAGGAGGTGTCAAGCCTTGCTACAGGGATAGTAATCCGGAAGGAGGACACTATAACTGGCAATTACTTATACTTGCCGTGGAATTTAAAAACTCATCTTTCCTCTCTGTCCCTACCCCCCAGCCAGTTGCTTGGACTCTGACATACAAGCCAATGATTCTCCGACACTGGTTGCCCCAGACAGTGTGTGTTGGTATATGTTTAACAACAGCTCTTTGGGGGACAGAAACTTAAGCACATATATAAGTCCTCACAATGATTATAAATTTTACAGCTCTAAAAGGTGCATAACATACAAGTGACAACTAATAATAACATTTAGGATACTCCCAAATGTCATTAAACTGATTGATTCTGATAGAATGCTCTCTTTTTTTCAAAGTCTTCTATTTGATGGAAGAACTATTTGAGGCCCATGACCCATAAGGTGAACACTCAAACAAGGGAGTAGACAGGCAGAAATGTCAGGTGACACGACTTGTCAAGAAGCATTTCGAACACAAAATGGTATTCAAAGTGGCTCCTGCCTCAGTCACTCTGCTCCTGTACATGTCATGCACAGCAACTGTGGGCACACAAACCCATCCATGCATGCACACCTGCCATTGAGAACAGCCTCACCTTCTGTACCCAAAGCAGCAAATTCCTTAGCCATGATGTTAAACATGGAGCTACATTGTGATCCAGCGGTTCCAGTCCTGGCTCTGTCCTCAGGAGAAATGGAACCATATGTCCACACTAAAACTTAGAAGATGAATGCTCCTAATGGCATTATTCATGATTGCCAAAAAATGGAAACAATACAAATGTTCATCAACTGATGAATGGATAAGCAAACTGTGGTATATCCATACAATGGAATATTATTTGGCAATAAAACAGAAAGAAGTACTGATACTTGCTATGAACCTTGAAAACACTGTGCTAAGTGAAAGAAGCCAGACACAAAAGGCCATATATTGTATAATTCCATTTATATGAAATGTACAAATAGGCAAATTTGTACAGACAGACAGCAAATTAATGGTTGCACAGGGCTGGGGAGGAAAGAGGGGAAAGGGGGCATAACTACTAGCAGAAATGAGGTTTCTTTCTGGGGAGATGAAAATGTCCAAATTTTGCGGCGATAGTTACATAACTGTGAACATACTAAAAAAATCATTAAATTATTACTCTTACATTAATAATAAAAATATATGGTATAGGAGTTATATGTCAATAAAGCTGTTTTTTAAAAAAATGTCTTGAGTATGAACATTTGCGTATGATTTCAATCTTGTGAATGTAGTTCTGCTGCTAATGGCTTGGAGGTGAGCTTTACAAAATGCCATGGCCTCATTTTCTGATTGGATTCCCCCAAATCCCCTGTGAGAGCAGAGGAGACCATGCTGATTTGCAGAAGACTGGGGTTCAGTCTGTTAGGTGACTGCTTAGGGTCACACAGCCAGCTTGGCAGCAGAAAGTAGGAATAGGAAAATGTGCCTCCTGGTGCTCAGAGTTACCTCCTCCTCCTGCTGACACAGTTCAACAGAGCACAACCAAAGGGTAGCTGACATCTACAAGGGGGTCACCCAGCCAGACCCGGGGGGCAGGCCCCCAGCAGAAAGCCTCCGTGCGGCACAGGAGACCCGAGGGGCTGGAGGCCCGAGAGGTGATGAGATCAGGGCTCTACAGCTGGGCGTTAGGGACGTCTTGTTTCTCTATTTAGCATGTAAATACTAATACGGGCATCTGTGAAGAGCAGGGCACTACACGGGCCCCAGAGATTCAGTGGAGAAAAGCTCCCTGCCATCAAGAGGAGTTTTAAGGTAGGGGAGCACAGGTGTGAAATAGACAATCCTGTTAACAACTAGAATTGTGGAGAGGGCTCCAAAGGAAGTATAACAGGTCCCCAGAGAGCATGTCCTGGGACCTGGCCTGCTCTGGACGAAAGCAAATGGGAAAGGGATGGTCTGCTATTTCGTCAGACCCTCTCGCTCCAGCCCTGCGGTCGCCTTCACCTTGCAAAGTCAAACCAGGAGACCTGTCTGTGCTCTTTGTTGTTGTTCCTTCCAGTAGCATATGATACCCACTCCCCTACCTCAGGTTTCCACAGAAGACACTTCTGCAAACACATCCGCCTTCCCCAGAAGCCCTTCAGAGAGGGGTTTATCCAATCAGGGAAGTGAGAGAGGCTGGCCCAGCTGGGCCCCTGTGCCTGGGCAGGCCCGCAGGCTGCACCAGAGGGCCTATTGCCCACCTTTCGTGCTGTGGACCCTGAGGTTCCCCTTGGACCTGCAGCCTCATTTTGCTCGGCACAGCCTGGGAGTGCCTGCCTGGTCTGCCAAGTTTGCCCCTGCTCTCAACATTCCAGTTTCTCCATCTGGGGCTGGGGGAATGTTCCGTTTATCTATTGATGAGTAACATACAACTCCAAATCTTGGTGCCTTAAAACAGCTACCTTATCATATGTCACAACTTCGTGGATCAGGAATTTGGGCAATTCTACTCCACGTGGCACTCGCTGGGGTTGTCATATCCAGCTGGTGGCCAGGCTCGGTTGAGGGCTCCCAGACAGCCCCACTCATATGCCGGACACCAGAGGGGGGCGGGGGCTCAGCGGGCGCCTCTTCCCCTCCAGGACGAGTCAGGGCCTCATGCATGCTCCCTTCAGCAGGGTGGTGGGAGGTCTCACAGGCCGCTCGGGCTCTTAGAGGGAGTATTCCAGAGGCCGAAAGGACATCTAGGAAACGGGCCCAGGGTCACTTCTACCCACAATCTATTGGTCACAGTAGTCAAAGATTCCACCCAGATTCAAGAATGGGGGCCACAGATCCTCCTGGCAATGGAGGAGTGCCAGAGGTTTTGTGGCCATCTAGCTACCATGAGAGGTAAATCTGCTCTGATTGGGGGGAAGAGGCAAAAGCCCCATTTTGACTTTAACTCTACTTAGTTTCCTGGGGAGCCCTTACTTTGGAAAATAAAGGTGACATGTGAACCCCTGTGTGGCTCAGTTCTTTGTGTTCATATTCTACAAGCCAAAACCCTGGACAGTAGAAGGGATGACTGTCCCCCAAAGACCTAGGAAAGGCTGAGTTTAGAGAAGTGAAGATCCTAAGAAACTAGGGCAGGCTAATAGGGTGAGAACCCCAGAGAACACTTCAGTTTAGTCTCAGCTCTTTTCTGCTGCCAGCGTAAAACTCAGAGTTGGTGTGCTCAGCAGTTGCTATCCCACAGCCAGTGGGTGGGATAGGCTGGGTCTAAGAAAGAGAGACTCCAAGTGATGCTTTTGGAGTTCTTCCCAGGCCCTTGCATTTGAAATAGGCCTTGTGGGGCCTGGAGGTGTGATTCCTGGGATCCAACAGCTGTGGCCTCTCTGCTTGGAAACTTGCACTGCCTTTTCTGGAGCAAACAACCTCAGAGCAGGCTTGGCATGCATGCCCTTGGGACACTGCACCATCCAAATCACAGACAGCGCTGGGGTAGCAGAGCCCTACTCCGGCACCCACAGACCTTAATCTGAGTTGCACATGTGTGTTTAATCAACCTCATGCCCAGTCTGTGCATGAGCCCTTCATCCCTCATCATCAAGGTCACGTGCGCAGCAGCTCAGATATGGAACACTGCGTGTTCGGTGCACAGGTCCAGGACATGCCTGGCCAGAGCAAGGGGATTAAGTAGGCATCTTGTTCCCCATCCCAAACCCTAAGTGAATGATGAAATTGGCAACAGAAAAGGTGACAGCAGGCACCGCTCAAAATGTCCTCACCACTCTATCAACTCTTCATCCTCAAAACACCCCTACAAGGCAGGGACCAGTAGCGCCCACACTTGTGTGTGAGCAGTCCGAGGCATGCGGCCACTCAGAGACTTGCCTGAGGTCACCCAGCAGTAAGTGATGGAGGGGGACCTGAAACCCAGAGTCCACGCACTCAGCTTGCTGTCTGCAGCCTGACCGACCTCAGCAGCGCAGCTGTGGACTCAGCGGCCACACAGGCAGGGACAGGTGGCGGGACGTTGGCTTCTGCTTTCTCAGCCTCTGTGGCTTAGAGCCGTTATAACAAATTGCCACAAACCAGGAGGCTTAAAGTAAGTAGAAATGTATTCTCGCACAGTTCTGGAGGCTGGAAGTCTAAAACCAAGGAGTCAGCAGCCAGAGCCGGCCCCTCGGGAGGCTTGTAGGGAGGATCCTTCCATTCCCCTTCCAGGTCCTGGTGGCGGCCGGCAACCCCTGGCATCCCCTGGCCTGTAGGTCCAGCACTGCACCTCTGCCCCTGCCTTCAGGTGGCCTCTGGCTCGTGCATCTGTCCTCTGTGCCTGTATCTGTGTGTCTTTCCCTTTTCTGGCACACAGTAATCACATTGTACTCAGGGCCCACTTTACTCAGAATGACCTCTTCTTCCCTAATCGTGTCTCTAAGATCCTATTTCCAAAATAAAGTCACATTCTGTGGCCCAGGATGAGCATGAATTGTTGGGAGTGACGCAAACCAGTGTACCTGGGGACAAAAACAGCTTGGTTCCACTACAAAGAGGAAAAAGAAATCTCGATTTGGACATGTCAGCTCTGCCTTCTCTCAAGTTAGAACGGATGCAATCAACTCAACCAGCTTAGCTGCAGTCCCTAAACTCATGTATTTTTTTAAGCCTTTGTTCACTTTTCTTTTCTTTTTTTTTTTTAGGAGAGCAAGGCAGAGGCTTTTATTTAGAGATAAAGCGAGAGTACAGAGCTCCTGGCTCAGGCCAGGAGGGCACAAGAGAGCCCCCTCTAAACTCTTTTTATTCATTTTCATCCATGGCAACATCTCTAGCGTTTCATTGGCTCCCTTGTGAGTTTTCCTTGCTAAGGAGACTCACCATTTCCCAGCGGGGGGGGCTGTCTCCTCATGTCTGCCTCTCAGGGCATCTGGCACCTCTGCTCTGCATTCGGCTTTCCAAATGGTCTTTCTACAAGCACAGTCTGAATGGGCCATTTTCCAAGTGATGACATCTTTCTTAAACCCTCAGCCCCCCAGGAGCACAGCACGGTGTTCAATCTCCTTGACAACGTAGAACAGCCCTGTGCTTACAAGTGCGGCTCCAGAGCCAGACCGCCTTGGCCCAGAACTCTGGCCCTGCCACTCACAAGCTGAGGTGATAAGGGTGAAGCACTTGAGTGGCGTCTGGCACACAGGAAGAATCTGCTAAGTATCAGCTACCATTACTGTTATCACTGCTCTGCAGCCGGGGCTCCTGAAGTGCATTGCACTCAAGTTTCTCACTACTGCCCAAACACTCTGGGATTTTTCAAACCCATGTTAGTCCCTTTTCTGGAATACTCTTTTCCTTCTTTTTTTGACTTGAAATTTTCAATTTTTCTTTAAGGCTCACATCAAATTCACCCTCTCCCACCTGGCCGAGGCAAATTATTGTTTTCTCCTCTGTGCCTCCGCAGACCTTCCAGCCTTCAATCTTCTACCTCTAGTACTTGCCTCTCGCATCTCCAAAAGCGTTCAGCACAGTGCCTGGCACGTTGGTCACTGCCAAAAACTATTTGTGAAACAGGTGTACAAAGTACTGAACAGAGGACACGTCCTTTCATTGTTTCCCCCCCTCTTTCTCACCCCCAGGAGACTCACCACTGTCCTTCACTGACCTGCTCACAACCCCTCCAGGCAAGTTTATAAATAGGCAATGACAGCTGCAAGCAAATATATCCCAAGGGCAGGAATGCTCTGAAGACAAGGTCAGGCACATTGATTTTTTATACTTTCTGAAGTATCTAGCTGCTGCCTATTTCAGCTTCCTCCAGATCTAACACGAGGCTTCTTCCTCAAAGCCAGTGAATGCTCTGCCCACCTTTCAGCATTCTGCAGGGAAGTTCTCTCTCCTTGGGCGGCAGCCCTTCCCCAGGATAACTCCCGGCTGGTTCTGAAGCACTTCATCTGGAACAGTCACACCGTGCCCAAAGAACCCAAATGCTTCAGCGGTTCACCCATTTAACACAGCCTAACAAGGCAGACAGACTTGGACCTGTCCCCAGGGGGGCAGTTGGGTGAGGAAGGCACTCTTACGGCAGAGTGGTGACATGTTCCGTAGGACTTCTGAATGCTCAGGGGGCATGGAAATTACAGCACGGGCGTGTTCACTGGTCTGAGCAGACAGGCAAGTCCCTGTGAGGAAGCTTGTTCACTCAAAGGTCCTGAAGGATGAGGAGTTGTTTTCCAGGGGAAAAGCGGGAAGAAGGGTGCGGGAGGCAAGAGCACCTCACGCGCAGAGGCCCTGCGGGAGGAGAGAAGGCGCGCAGGGGCCGTGCGGTAGGGACAGTGTGGGTCCAGGCAAGGCTTGGAACCTTCTCCGAACCCGGGAAAGCCTCCGAGGGGCCGTGCGCAGGGAAGGAGGCGCTTCTATCTGGCATCAGGAGGCCCCTCGGGCTGCGGAGAGGATCCCGGGTCAGGGGGGCAAGATGGGTCAGCGGGCTGCTCAGGAGCCCACGGGGCCTCCTCACAATAACGTCAGATTCCCTGAATCCTCATACTCTTCCCTAGGCGTGAGGGGGAGGGGCGGCGCTGGCACCGTGGGGCTCAGGAGCCGAGGTGCTTGGCCCACCCGCACGGCGCCCACCCATGCACGGGGGCCGCCGTCCACGTGTCCGCAGGGCGCCCTGGATGGAAGACGCCCTCCGTGCCCGTCGCCGCCGCCCTCGGCCTGCCTGCGGCCTCGCTGCTCCTGCGACCCGTTCGGCGTGTGACTCCCGGGGCCGGTCCTCCCGAACCCGCCATGCGCCTCCTCCGCGGGAGCAGGAGCAGCACGCAGGCCGCTGTGCTCCACGTTCTCCTGCCGGGGGTGGCCATGCCTCCGCCTCCGCCGCGCGAGCAGCGATGGCAGAGCCGCAGGACGGGAGGCCCCGGTTCCCGGCGGCGGGCGGCCCTGCCCACTGTCCGGGGTGGGCACTGTGAGCATGAAAGACAAACTCCTTCCTTCCTTATGTCACTGAATTCGGGGTCCTTTTTGTGACAGCAGCTCAGTTTCTGCACGCACGCTGACCCCACCCTTCCACCCCCCTCTCTGGCCCAGGAACTCTTCGTTTCTCCTGCTTCCTGCGCACCCCGTCCTTCTCCCAAACATGCACCAGGAAGCCTGTGACAGTCAGGAGACAGTTTGCTTTTTCTATTCTTTCCTTTTTCAAATAAAAAAAATTATAAATGCTGAGGAAAACTAAAATACAGATAGGCAGGAGGAAAAGAAAAATGATTCATAATCTCACCAAACATGGAATTACTTAAGGTTCATTCTGTATCACTATATCTGTAACCTTTTAAAATTTAACAGTATCATGAATATCTTTTCATATCAAGAAATATATTTTACAATAGGACTTTTTTTAATGGGCATATAATAGTATTCTTTTGAGTCTGCCATAATGTACTCATCTGTTCTTCAATTATTGGAAATGTATGTTGTTTTCAGGTGTTTTTATTCTTATTATAAACAAGGCTGAAATGAAGACCCATCCATATCCTTTATTATTTCCTTGGCATAAATTGCTGAAAGTGAAGTTGCTGGGTAAAAGGAACACATAATTCACAGCTTTTGATATGTATTGCCAACTTATCTTTGAGAAACAGCAAAACACATTTAGGGCAGGTTGGTCTAATTACTGCTGCACTGAGTATGTGGAAAAAATACTCTGCCCCGTGCTCCACTCACTGCACTTGGAAATAGAATCCCTCCTCAGGAGATGCCGAGCCTCCGGACTCGGGGCCCCCGGCAGCAAGTGCAGCTGGCTGACCCTGGTGCAGAATAAAGATTAGCAAAACAGGAAAAACGCATCATTTGTTATTTTTTTTAAGGCAGCTTGCTTCTTGAGGTTCTCTGAACAGGACTGATTTCCATTTTCTGAGAACTCAATAACCCTCTCCAACATAGAGAAAAAAGTTAAACCCAAATACACACTCCTTGGAGGTCTCTTCTCAGAGCTCTGCAAAAACGCAATGGCAGGGTAGAAGTAAGGTCTTAAACTATGCCAACAGCTTAACCCCCCAGCCTTCACACGTGTTTGCCTTGAGTGAAACAGCAAAACTATTTCTTCTGTTCTAAACACACACAGGGGACAGTGTCTGCTGGCTTTCGCTTCTCCCGAAGTCGCTCATGTAGTCAGAGATTTGCATGAAGACACTCTCTCTGGTATCCTGCGATGCTCGCGGGTCTCTTCATGTAAGGCATAATCCTGAAGATTTCTGTGTTTGGATTTGTTCCTTAAACAGTCAAAGTTACAATTATCCCGAAGCCCAGATATTACCGTTTTCATTAGGAGTCTGCTCTTAGATCGTCTGTCTCATCTTTCTTTCCTAACCGTCTTTCAATGCTGGACCACAGAATTATAGTGTTCCCTCCAAGTTCCCTCACCTCCCCAGAAGCCATCCTTAAGCCATCCACAGAAGCAGGTCTATGGTGGCCGTTATTTGAAAGGCTCGGAGGAAAGTCCACAACAAACTGTCAGCATGGAATATGCTCACCTCCTTGGCCTCGTTTCCTCGCCTGTGAACTGAAGGCACCCGGGGCGCTGTCTGACCTGTGTGCCCACAGTTGTACCCCAGATACAAGCGCTGCAGTGAATCTCCAGTGAGAGTCAATTCCAGGAGATCTGCAGAGTTGTCTCAGTAATGTTGAAAAGTGCTTACTTTACTCAGCTGGAGGCATAATCTATTGAAAAGAGATGGGCTTGCAGAGAAGACCCACCCAGATTATGGTGGGTCTCAGAGGAACACAGATGTTACACTGGCGGCAGCAATTTGAATATTTTTAGATTAGAAGAAAAAAATGAAAGGGAAACTTTGGAACTTTAGACAAGATACAATACCATAGGGGGAAAAGCACGCGGTTGTTACGTCTCTCTCCCTGTAGCCATGCACCTGGGGCTCCTCCTAAGCCCGGCTAGCCGTGGCCTGCCATGGCTGCGCGGGTCGCTACGCCACACAGGTCCGGCTCTGGCAGCCGCTCCCAGCTCCACTGCGGCAGTTCTGCGGTTCCTTGCCCAGACTCCCTTGAGAGAGGCTTTTGTTGACCCAGCTCGCTTATTTTTTCTCTCATGTCAGCCAACTCAGAGTTTGCCAGCCTTAGTCTGGGCCCTACCCCGAGTCTGGTCACCTGGGACTATGAAGCACCATAGGCAAGGGTCCGGAGGCCGAGCCTGCCACGTGGGCGGTACAGGTCTCTTTGGATAGGAGGTTCTGTGACGGTGGTGGTTGTGGTACCAGAACAACCTCCATCTATGGGTTAATAGTCTAATAGGAAGGAGAGAAAAGGAAATTTGAACAGCCTACACAGCCCAGGCTGAAGCCTGAACCGCCCCACACAAGTTCTGCTTGTCAGGCATAGGAGGCACAGAAGGAGAAGGGGCAGATGGAGAAGGATTTTAATTTCTTCCTCAGTAAGAAATTCCGATCTTGAGTCTTTGATAAAGTATCCAGACTATTTCCACATGAATTACCTATTCGCCTTACTACCTGGGCCAGGAAGGAGGAGCAGGCTCCCCTCTGGGAACCTCCTCCCCTCGCTCGCACCTATCCCCACACTGTCTTCCAGAACATCTGCGGGTGTGTGCCTGGGAGGAGGGTGGCTCAGAGCACGACTCACCGGAAGAGCTGGCTGGGCGGCAGGGCTTGTATGAGGCGGCCCTGCATCAGGGATTTTCATGTACCTGCAGGACATCCCCACAGGGGTGTGAGCTCCTGGGGAGGCAATCTGAAATACCGTCCTCCTCTCCCTCCTCCCTTTGGTGCCCTTTTTGCCAGAGAGGCAGCTTCCACTTCCCTCCTGAGGGGCTGGGCTGGCCTACCCTTGCACTTACCATGGACTTCTGAGAGAATGAATTGGCTGCAAAGCACGAGTCAGTCAGCGACCATGGTTCAGAGTTCTCCCTGGGCAGCCAGACTGCCAGCTTCATGGCTCAGCACACTGTGAGTGAGACCGAGCTGCAGGAAGTTCTGAGGTTCAAGGCACAGGCCAGCTGACCGTCTGGTGCTTGTGAGCACCTCCAGGCCACCCTCCACCAGATGGTTATCGCAAACTGGGTATGGTCTGCACCGTCAGTAAGGAGAACATACCCTCTTTGCAGGGCCAGCACTGCTCCCTCTCCACCATTGAAGCCTTGCGAGGTGACCCAAGGCCTCCAGAGGAAGCCTCGGGATGCCACAGCTCGGTGCCCTTGTGGGGACCGCCATCCCTGACGCGGGCACTCCGTGGGCTGCTCAGCCAGCTCCCAGACATGCAGCTGAGGCAGTGCAGCACTACGGTGATGAGACCCAGCTTTGGAATTAGATAAACCTAGTTCAAATCTTGGTTCTGTGTGATGTGGCAGCACATCACTGAACTTCTCCACCAGTGTCCTTATCTGTACAATGGGGAAAACAACCCCCTCCTGTCAGAACTGTTGCCTGGATTAAAGGAGATAATGGATGCAAATGGCCTAGCATAGTGCTCGGTGCTCAGTTAGGCTGAATCAGCAGCACTCTCATCATTCATGTGTTCAAGCTCACAAGCAGGCATTGGGCTAAGGTCTAGAACATGGAGAAATCAGACAAGTAAACAGCTACTTAGACTGCAGTACATATAAGCACTGGGTATTGTGCAAATAAAGAGAAGAAAGCCTCCCCTACAAGGTGGCCGCAACGAGCCAGAAAAGAAGGGGTAAAAAGAGGTGGAGGACACGGCTTTCTTGGCTGAGGGAGCAGCGTATTCAAAAGCATGTGGCAACAAGAGAGTCTTTTGTGTGCGGGCCTGCGAGGCTGCACGCCCAGGCAGCTGTCTGATTCCGCCACAGCAAGTGCTTTGCTCTGTGAAGCTGAAGGCTGCCGAGGTGTCTGATTTCGGATATAAACACACATATAACACTATTAGGTTCAAATGCTTCCAAGCCGGTGCCTCACAGAGGAAGTACTGCTGACAGTGAACATCTGTGGCCTAAAGGAATCCAGTGCTGGTTATGGGACACAGTTTCAAATTTAGTAACATTTTTACTTACTCATGGATGGATTTCTGTTAAGCCTCAGGGCCTTCAGAGCCAGGCTAATTGGCACACAGCAGAAACACACAGGTTTGTTTTTACTCAGAAAAGGAGATAATAAATAGATGAGGATGAAAATTCTAATTGGATAAAGGTAGTTTGGTAGTTTGACAGAGGGAAAAAATAAAAACCTTTATGAATTACCCAGTTTAACGGGTTATTGAGTGATGAATCCCGCTGGAGTACCCAGCCAGTCAGTCACTCAGGATAACTGACAGGCCGATGTTTGGGTGACTCATCTCTGCAGTGGGAAGGGCAAGACTAGAGGTGGAGAGACACTCTTTAATTCAATAAACCGTCTATAAGAAATGCAAGGTTTTCAGTTGAGCATCTTTGGCTTCCCTGTGTAAATACTTCTACATTAAAGTCTAGCACATCTCTAATTAAAATCTAAATTGCATTCAAGACATTTACATCCAAAGAATGTCATTCTGTTCAGCAAAGACCTAGACCCCTGAATTGCCGGCAAATATCCAAAAGCCCTTTAACTGTTCCTTCCTCGACAGACCACTTCCCATTTCAGCCTGGATGCCAGTAACCTTGCTATCAATGTAACTAGCCTTGTTTCTCCTCTTAGCAGATATAACTGACACTTCATAAAAAAAAAGGCAGAAATCTTCAAATGATTCATCCCATCAGCAGCATAACAACATCTTAGAAATATACTGCATTTTCAGAGACGACCCTTACATGCCAGAGAAAGGGGGATAAGTGCACCATATATACAGCCAATTAAGTCTATGCATAGAATACTAACTGCGGGGCTCCACTGCCCATTCCACTGGTTCCCACCCTAGATGCACCTTAAAACCACCTGGAAAAGATTAAAGGACACTAAGGAGATGGAGCAACTAAAATTACCCAGAATTGCAATAATTGATGAAATTTGAATAAGGTCTGTAGATTAGTGAATAGCATTATATCTTTGTTACTATGTGGCTTTAATAATGACACGGGGGTTATGTAAGACATCAATATTTGGGAAAGCTGGGAGAAGGACATACAGTCTTCTTTATACTATTTTACATCTTTTTTGTAAGTCTAAAACTATTTCAAAAGAAGAAGTACCAAAAAGAAAGTAACCAGAAAAAAAAATCCTCCAGGAAGCCTTTTAAAAGTACCGATGTCTGGGTCCCACCTCAGACCAATGAAATCAGATTTCTGGGTGTGAAGCCTGAATATCAGTATTTTTTTAAAGTCCCTCCAGTGAGTTCCATAGGATTGAGAACCCCTGTTGGAGTACAACTGAGGGAAGGAGAACTGAGGCTGCTCCCCATTCCACCACCCACTCTAACTTCAGGCAGGCCATGTACTCCTGCTTTGCCCCCGTGGCTTTATCTGTACAATGGAGATACTTGGCGGTACCTGAGGATATCGATAGTGTAAAGGTAAAGTGCAGAGAGGAAAGCTTTACAGAATTTCAACACCTATGGAAACTCAAGGAGCCAGTGAGTCATTCCTCTTGGAGAGATGCATCATCACTTAAGTGGCCAGGTGAGCTTGGGAACGCAATGACGTGCTGACTTCAGGAGGGTGGCCTAGTGGCCAAAACGTGAGCAATTCCCTTATAACCAGGGCTTCCTCTCCTTCAGCCCTCTCAACCCAACCTCTCCCTGCGTCTCTAGCGACAGCCACATGGGCCACGGGCCACACGCTGTCAGGCCCCACTGCCTAGGCTCTTCCTTCTCTACCTCGGCTTTGACCTGAAGGATAGATGGTGCGACATATTAAAAAGATATATTAGCTCTGTTCCCCCTCATCAACAACAGTGGTTCTCTAACCAGAGTGCACTGGAATCAACCGAAGGGCTTGTGAAACACATCACGGGCATGCCCACAGCCACGCTGCTCACAGTCAGCCAAGGGTCGGAAATAACCCACGTGTCTATCAACACATAAACAAAATGTGGTTTCTCTGTATGATGAAATATTATTCGGCCATAAGAAGGAATGAAGCACTGACGCCTGCTGCAACTTAGACGAACCTTGGAAACATTATCCTAAGGGAAAGAAGCCAGTCAGAAAAGGCCCACAGACATGCTGTGTAATTCCGTTTATATGAATAGGCAGATCTATATAGACAGAAGGTAGATAGTGGTTTCAGGGCTGGGGGGAATAGGAGGTAATGGCTAAAGAGCATACAGCTTCTTTTTGAAGTCATGAAATGTTTTAAATTGACTGTGGTGATGGCTGCACAAATATATGAATACACTAAACCCCACTGAAGTATGTATATACTGTAAATGGGTGAATTGTATGGTATGTGAGTTATACCTTAATAAAACTGTTTATCTTAATAAGGCTTACTCATTAATACTAATATTTATTATATAATAAAGATGTTTTCCAAGTCTGACCATCCTTCATCATAGTCTGTTATTTGGAGTTAACATTCTTCCATTGAAAGTGCCTCACTGTATACACTGCCTCAAAATCCTTAATGCTATTTAATATGCACACCTGTTAGACCATGGTTTCACTTCTACAAATTTATGCTAAAGAAACTAACAGATTTAATCATAAGGGCATTCATCTTAATCATAAGATTTAATGAGGATGTTCATCTTAAATGTGTTCAAAAGCAAAAATTGAGAAACTACTTAAATGTCCAAGCATAAGGGATTAGATTAAATAAAATATTCTGCATCTGTTATGTGTCATTTAAAATAAGCTTTTCATTTAAAACAGACTTACAGAGTCACTGCGAGGCAGGTACAGGGTGTTTCCATATACCCTGCACCCAGCTCCCCTATTTTTAAAATATTATTAGGGTACACTTCTCACAATTAATAAACTAATACTGGTAAATTTTTATTAACTAAACTCCATGCTTTATTCAGATTTCCTTGACTTTGACCTAATATCCTATTTCTGTTCCAGGATCCCATCCAGGACACCAAATTACATTTTCTTATCATGTCTCCCTAAGCTCCTCTTGGCTGGGGCTGTTTCTCAGGCATGTTGCAGAACATCTCTTGACTTAGAATTGTCTAATGTTTTTCTTATTATTAGGTTGGAGTTATGCATTTGGGAGGCAGATTACAGAGGTACTGTACCGTTCTCACGTCATGTCAAGGGTTACACACTATCACTGTGTCAGCGTTGACCTTCACCACCTGGCTGAAGTAGTGTGTATCAGGTTTTTCCACTGTAAAGTTACCTTTTTTTAGCTCTCTTTTCATATTGTCCTCTTTGGAAGGAAGTCATACGCAGAGCCCACACTTAAGGAGTAGGGAGTAAACATCCCACTTCCTTGGGGCCTGCCTGCCTACATAAACCATTTGGAACTCTTCTGCACAGGAAATGTGCCTCTCCTCTCCCCTCCACCCAGGTACTCATACGCTTACATCAACGCGGACTCATGGCTACTTACATATGTTGGATTATAATTCAGTGTGCCTTGGCTGTGTTGCTCTCTTTCCGTTTGGCCATTAGGAGCTTTCAGTCGGCTCCTGGACACTTTTGGCTTACCCCGACCTGGTGCATTTTTTCTTTTCTTTCTGAGCATTTTCTTACTTCTTAGCACAACAAGATGCTCCAGGCTCACCTATGCACTTCCACCAGTCCTAGAATCAGCCATTTCTCCAGAGGGCCTTGGCTCCTGTTACTGGAGAATGGTGTCACAAACCAAGACCTGAGAGCTGGGCGTGCTCAGGCTACTGTGGTGTGTCCAGTGGGATTTTAATACACCAGTGAAAACTACAGATTGTTGTAAGGGGGTATTTAACGTCTGCCAAATACTAGTAAGTTTATGATACAGCATGATCTTATAGATTCTTTCATATATATGGAATACACTAAAATATTAACAATGGTTGTCTCTGGACATTCAGTGGTAGGTAATTCTTTTCACTTGCCTAACTTTTTTCACTTTGCCTAACTACAATTTCAAAGCTTGTACAGCACCTCCTGCTATCTGATTTCAGGCTGATCATTCATACCTGCTATTTCTCAGTGGCCTTACCTATAAAATGGAGATAATTGGCTGTACCTGAGGAAGTACAGACAGGCAATAGAGACAACTCTTCAGAAGTTACACTGTGAAGGGACATGTAGAAATGGAGCTGCGGCTGGAAAGGGACAGGGGTGTCAAAGTTTTGTTTTTGTTTTTAAGATAGCAGCCATTACAGAATGTTTGTTCACTGATGGGAAAAACCCAGTAGGGAGGGGAAACTATAGTGGTAACACTATCAAAAGAGGGGACAGTGCAGAAGTGATATCCTCGAGAGGGCAGGGGAAGTGGGGTCCGAGGCCCACATGGGGGTTTGGCCTTAGGCAGGAGTGAGGACGGTCCCGCTGCAGTGGCAGGAGGAAAGGAAGAATACATGAGCACAACTGCAGAGAAGCAGATGGCTGCAGAGAGTTTAGAGAAGGTCTTGTTTAACTACTTTTATTTTTCAGTAAAACTGAAAATAAAGTCATCAGCCAAGAGTGAAAGGGAAGGGGTTTTGGAGATTTAAGATGAGAGGAAAACATGTGACTTAGCTGTCAGGGAGAGTAGGAGAGGGGATAAACCTAGGAAATCAGTGAAGACCCACTAGAGGAAGGGCTCATGAATTTTCCAGAGACTGGTCCACATGGCTGGACAGTCCTCTCCATGTGCTCCCGGCGGCTGAAGTGCTTGGGAAGTAGACCCTGCTCCTGTCGGAGGCCTTGCGGGCCTTCATCAAAACAGCCCTCTGTTCCCTGCCCCTTGCTTTCTTTCCTTACCTTGCTTTATTTTTCTTCATGACATTTCTCTCTACCTGTTTTCTTAGCTGGCTTGCTGTCCATCCTCTCAGAACAGCATGGGGCACACCAGTAGGTGCAGAAGGGACAAAGTCTGAGGGCCCCTCCTCCTCCCTCACAGAAAGATCCCACCTATTCACACCCTGCATCTCTGAACCAAGTTCTTCTGTCAGCTTCTGACGCTTCTCCACCTTGCTCTGTCCTGGGAAACCACAGGTTATAGCCGTGAGCCGCGTGCTTTCTGGCTCAGGTTGGGGCCCAGAGTCGACAGAGGCAGCAGAGCGAGGTCGCTGCACTCGTCCTCTCGGCTGGTCCCCAGTCACCTCAGGCCGGCTGAATATGTCGACTGAAGGTCAAAACTGGCGTCTTTTCTTCCCCTCACCTTTCAGGATGAGGACTGGTGACACCTCCATTACTAGCCTCAGGCAGATTCTTCTTTATGGCTTCCTTACACTCTGCCCTGGCCTATGTAAATGACCCTTTTATTAAATCCCCTGTGAATGATCCTAATTTGTGTGTACCATCTGTTTCCTGCTGAGACTGTGACAGAATCCCTATCTGTGAATAATGACTTTAATAACTCTCTGAATCCCATTAGTGCCTTGCTACTTAAATGTGGCCAGGAGCCAGGAGCCAGGGGCACACCATCACCTGAGAACCGCTAAGAAATGCAGACTCCCAAGCCCCACCTCAGACCTACTGATTCAGGGTTAGCACTTTTGAAAGATCCCCTGGCAATTCCTACGCATGTTAACATCTCAGCAGTGTGGTATTAGCATATTTGGATTTTTACTGAAACTCTTTCAGGTACAAAAAACCCCAAAATTCACTTAGACTAGCTCAGGCAATGGGGTCTTACACTCAGGCAGCAAAACAGACAGACTTGCATAGAAACCTAAAAACAGTGTCCAGAGAAGGTGAAGCCTCAGAGGCAGGACCTATAGGTCAGTGTGGATCAGGGCACTTCGGCAAGGGCAGCCTGCAGGTTTTGCTGCTCTGTCCTGGCTTCCCTTCTCTTCTGGTGTTTGCATCATGTTCCAAGACCAGATGGATCCCTAACCATTTACTCTTGTATCTTTTTGCCAGAGTTCGTCTTCATTTATAGTTTTGCCTAAATCCTAAGCTGAGCTTTTTGCCCATCATGAGCTCCCTAGTCTGTTTCATAACCTTATTTGCTGATTACTGAAATTTCAGTTTCTGTAAGAACATTATTTGTGAACTCCGTCCCTGTTAGGGTAAAGCTTTTTCTACCAGCTTCTCCCACAGGCTAACGGCTAGCCTGCGGGGTAGCTGCCAATTCCTGATTCAGCACACACTGGGTAATGTGGTATAAAATCTGTCTGTCCTGGGCAGTCTGACCAGCAGGGGCTGTGGATGAAAATCACACTATGATTATACATCTTGAACGACATGAAGCAGCGTTTTCAAATCTTAGTTGCAGGCTATTTCCCCTTTACCTACACCGCCACCTCCCACACCCCCTCTCCTCCTCACACTTCCCAGAAACATCTGCATCTCTGCCAGGTTCTGACAGCCATAGAGATGACTTTTCATGTTCAGCATATTTCAAATGTTGTATAACAAAATTAATTGCATTTAATTAAACTTACCCATTTTTTATAGCCTCAAACAAATCTAAAATGCCATGCTAAGCTTATGAGACGGCAGTCCTCCAAAGGACTCTGCTGCTGGGGGGTATCTGCTATCAGACTTAAGCACTTTTAGGGATCATCTTACATGAGCAAGTCTGATGAATGGCCTCTCAGCCTCAGTATCCGGCAAGAATTAGTGTCTGGGTCCCGGGCCAAGTCACTACCTACGCCCTCCCTCCTCTCAGCACTCGGCAACGGCTTTCCCACTCAGACAATGATCTTCCTTTTTCTGCCTGCTCTTTTCATGATATACTAAAATTATGAATTTGCTTCTGTCTTTCCCCTACTATATGGTAGCAGGGGAGGGAACTGTTTGTATTTCTCACAAATACAGAGCCTGGTATATGTTAGTTGCTGAATTTATTAACACTTATGGAATGAATGACTGCTCTTGGCTCATTGGTTATGTGTTTCTCTCACCTTTTTCTGTGTAAAACCCCCAAGTGTCAGTGGTTTTCTTGCACCACAGAATTTAGAGGTGATTGTTGTGGCTATAGGTCTGTTTCATGTCTCCTTACCTTATACCCAGACCGAAGGAGTGTCATCTTTCTTGGCCATGCTGGTCAAAATAAAGAAAGCCAGAGTGTACGAGGGCTGAGACAGCAATATACCCGAAGGCCTCTGCTCCTGACCAGCTCGGTCACTGCCGCCACATTCCGTGGGCTAACATCCATTCCGCGGACAAGCCCAATATGAACAGGGCACATAATTCACACTTCCCAAAGGGAAACAGGGGGCTGCATATATGCTGAACGATGAGATAATACAATCTAATCTACCATGCACTGATACTGGAGTTTACTATTGACACTATTCTGACATTTTAATTACTTTGCAAAATCAGCTAACTAAAACTCTCCTACAATGTACACATTAAGTCAGGATCCATTCAGTTCCAGGGACAAAATACAATTCAGAGCTGTCTTGGGGAAAAGAAACTTACTGCCCCATACGGGGAAGGACAAGCAGAGCCAGCTGAAGCTCAGGGGCTCGGACAGTGCCGCCAGGGCCCCTTCTAGCTCTCACTCCGTGCACCCCATGCTGGTCTTGATTTCCCCAAACCTCAGAGGCAGCTTCTGCTTGACCAGAGAAAATGGCTGCCAGAGGCCCCAGAGCCACAGCCTTTCATTTTACTAATTCCCTGTGGGTAAAGAATTTTTCTTTCATATTCCACATTGTACTATCACGTGAGGAGTCTAACGGTCCCTCCCCAAGTAGCAAAGCCACTGCTGAGTGAGTCTGGCCAGCCAGAGTGAGGCCACGCACCCAAACATCCCAAGGCAAAAGCACAACCACCACCAGAACAGTAACAAATTAAGTCCACCGAAACATGTATTTGTTACCTGAGTTTTCTATCAGCGCTATTCTGACATTTTAACTAGTTTTCAAAAATCAGCCAAGTAGAATTCCCTACAACGTATATATTAGGATCCATTCAGTTCCTGGGACAGAATATAACTCCAACTTATTTATGAACCAAAGGCCTTGCAATATACTTATTCAATGTTTACATATACGCACGAGCAATAAAACTGCCTTGATTCCTTATTTGGGTTAGAAAAAACAAAATCTAAAACTACAGAGTGAATTCAATAGCATACCGTTGGTTGACATACTCCTGCATCTTTCTGTCCTTTGAAAATATTCAGGGCTAAGAGATCCTGAATCATAAACTTTAATTTTAGTATCTTCCCAGGGTGTTACACCCTGAATTTCTTTGCCATCTATTTCCCATTATATCCATATCCATCTCTCTATATCCTTCATAGCAGAGGTGAAGAGCAAGGTGCTTCCACATACCTTTAAAAACTGTCTTACTTCATTACTGTCCATCCATTAATTCAATAAGCATTTACTGAAAACCTATCTTATGGCAGGTGCTTGTGTTTGGCTCTGGAGATCCACGGGATGGATAAAACACAGCCCTTTTAATCTCAAGAAACTTGTCACATAACAGGCTTAGCAGATGTCTGCAACACTGCATGATAAGCACCATAACAGAAGAGACAGCTGGGAAGAAACACAGTCAGATCAGTACTATGAAAAGAATTCTGATCACTGTGAAAGGCTGGGCTAGAGAAATGTGAGGCTGGAAGCACAGTGAGCAGTTAGGAGATCGCTGCAGTAATCTCATTAGGTCATGATTAAAATCTGAACTCTGACTAAAAGCAGACGCTGTGAAGACAGAGAAGAAACAGTGGATAAAAAAAAGTCATGAAGAGGAATCAAAAGCACCAAAAAAATGAGGGGTGGGAAAAAGAGGAGGCTGAGAAGTCAAAAAGTTTCTCATTTTGATGACTGGATGATGCTGGTGTGGCTCGTACGGATAGAGAATACAAGAGGAGAAACTTTTCGGAAACAAATATGACCATATCCGGGTGGGATACTCTCTTCCTTGGATTCATGAGTGATTTGCCCCAGTTACTGAAAATTATTTGTGTTTGTGCATGGAATGCGAAGTAGGAAGGGGAGCAAATAGGGAGAGGGTGACAAATTCATGATAAAATCAGTTGTTTCATGTTAAGGCCCAGATTTTCTTCTCTGGGAAGAATCTGAAAGTTATTTGTAACCAAAAAGAGGCTCTGTCTTGTTCTACTTTCTACTCACCATCAGGAGCTAGCTCTGGGTAGGGATCTGCGGTCCCTGCTGAACAAGGCACTCGCAGACCTACAGCCTATTAGGTGCACAAAGAGACTAGGCTTTAGATAAAGTTTTCAGGGTCAGAACCTCTACATATTTTTATAAATGGCTACCACATATGCAAGTGTTGGTTAAATGATATCTTTAGGAAGGCTAATGTAAGGATGTGAAAAATTCACTGTTTTAGGAACTGCCTAAACATTTTAATCTTAAAATCCATCCCATGAGAGTGCTCTCATATCACTGGACACAATGAAAACATTAATAGTTTATGTTATAGGAAATATGTTTATTATTGATAGTTGCAATTCAAAAATATTCTTTCTCAGGGCTGGGTCATACTGTGTCTCTTTAGAAATATTAAATACATCAAGATCAGAAGCAATTTTAACAATAATAGAAACTTCTGTACAGTATGCAAGATGGGCATTTTTCACAATGAAACAAGGTCTCTAGAACTTGCAGGTAAAACAAAGGAAGCATTTCCAATGACAAGATGTAGGAACCCATGGATAAAATCTAACAGAGCACATGCTGGACAACGGGATCAGGAAATTTAATAATTCACCCTCACTGTGAGTTCCCTCTGGGATGGCACAGGCAGGTCCTATAAAAAGGGCTTAGAGATATGGCCGCTTCTGTCTGGAGAGTAAGTCCTTTGGGCATGGGACTCATGTTACCTAAGTGCTCCAAAGCCAATTGTCTCTTCAACTTCTCATCTGCACATCATGACCAGAAGCTTCAAGGAGAAGACAAGAGTGTTTAACTCTGACTTCTGAGCAGATGCAACACCAGCTGTTCATCCTCCGCTAAGGACAGGCCTGTATCCAAAGGCTCTACGGTTTCCCACTTGACCTTCTTTCTATTACGACTTGTGGGTCCCACGTCTTCCACTTCACTGTTGTTCCTTTTCCTCATTCCCTGCTTCTTCTTGGTATCACTGGTGGGAACAAATCCAATGATTTACTTTATGAATAAATAATTTAATCCACTATTATGAAATCAAACAATTAAAATAGGACAATAACAGATAGTTGGTAAAGTGGTATTATTCCAGAGGGAAAGAAATTATAACATCAGGATTTCGGAGTTATAAGTACTGGGGAGAGAGGGCCTGTTTGCACTGGGCACTGTACAGAGCACTGCACACCCTTATCCAATCCTCACAACAATTCTAGGGAGTCACATATATAGTATCCATAATTTGAGGACACTGGCCCATAGCCTGGCTCCAGACTGGTTCCAATCTGTGCTTGCCCTGCCACATCAAACCATCTCTGCTTAAAGTTAGGTTATCCTTTGGGTAGCAGTCGGTAGGCTAACAGATAGCAGGATACTGCTTCTAATATTCATTGCATTAGTTACAATACATAGATCATGAATAAAACAGAACCTGAAATGTTAAATTATATGTTACTTCAAGATGTTAAATAAATTTTTCATTTAAAATCTATATCTAACACCCATATATGGTCTTAAGAAATCTGAGACACCATCATGTTCAAAGATGACCCAATTATTGGATAGAAGATTAAAACAAAATTTAAAAAGCCATGCTAAATGCAATGGCAGTAGCAAGCATTTATTAAGGATTACTAAGGATCTGGCACTGTTTTACATGCTTTACACTGATTACATCACTTACTTCATGAAATCCTTGGTGTGGAGAGCATTAGCCTCATTCTAACATGAGGTTAAGAGAGGTTAAATGACTAAATCCAGATTAGACACATGGGATTCAAACCCAGATCTGAATGACTCTAAATTGACCCAAACCCAGGCTACTGGAAGCAATCCGAGTTGACACCCTTCACGCCCTTCAGTCAACATTTGGATGACAGTAATGAAGAACAAGCTGTGGGAAGAGCTGTGGCACCAAATTAGCTGTTTGGCACCAACGCAGTGAGACTTTGGCCCATCAACTAACATTTCTAAACCTCAGTTTCCTTATCTGTAAAGATAAAGATTATATAATTTACTTAGCAGAACTGCTGTAAGAGTAACTTCTATAAATGCAAGAACACAGTAGCACTCATTATTTGTTAGTTTCCTTTCTGCTTGTACATTAGTTCCTTTCAAATAAATTCATACACTGATGTTATATAATAAACAGAAAAAGTCATCATAGAAATATATTATATTTCATGCATATGATGTGTTTTAAAAGAGAACGAACTGCTCACATTCCAATGGACTCTATTACTAGTTAAAATAAATCTGGGTGTCAAAGTGAATGTACCTAATCATTATCTCCATTTATGACCAGCTCGAAGTGAAACTGTAATTTCCCCATTTACCACCTTGAAATACCCAGTGCTCTGACTCAGCAGCCATTCTCTCCCACAGTTAGAGGAAATACAAACTAGACAACACTATGAGGTTATTTAAAGCCACAAATAACTGCATTTTAAAAGGTTGCCTGGAGAGATGGACATGGAAGAGTTCACTATGATGGGAATTCAGTCAGCAAAGAGTAATTCTTAGTGGAAAATGCCGTTTAAAAAAAGTTTTGAGTGCTAATCTGCTTGTGTGGCCAGTGCCGTGCCAATTCCACTGGGCTAGACTGTCATAATATGTGGTACAAGGTAATGATTTTGGCCCTGCCTCTACTTCAATCAAGTGCATCTCAGAACAACTCATCAGAAAAGGAGTAATTAGTGGGCTTTACTAATGCATCTTTGTTAACGTATTCTGCACATTATATTCCCTACAGGAAAGAGCTAGTTCAGATAATAAAAGGGACATGGGAAATTTATGTAACCCAAATATCTTCACCATTAGCAGCTTTGCTGCTGTGGGGACCATTTCAAATTCTAGAAAAATATTTAGTTCTACTTTCCATAGCAAATAAGGGGTAGTATGCATTAACAAGTTAATTATAAAACATTAACATATTTTATAAGTAATTCACTCAAAATGGAGATAGTCTAATAAATCTAGAAAACAATTAGTAAGCAGAGAGCAAAATATGGTCACAATCTGGTCTCTAAAGAAGAGGCCTCTTCCAAATGGTGTGGCATACAGAGTGATGTCAGCAACATGGCTGAATAAGCAACCCTTATTCATGTTCCCTCCAACAACAATCTGGAATTCATCAAGGACAAAAGTGCCTTTGTGAGAAATGTGGGATCCAGTACTCTATGCCAAAAAATCTGGGAGGATTCTTGCCTAACCATGTGTCAGGCAATAGACATACAAACCTCAGTCCTGGTGGTGAACCCGCAATGGCTAATGACCTGGCTTCATCAAAAAGCTTGCCCATGAACTGCTGGAGACGCCTCACACTTGGGTCCCAAATGGTCCATGGGGACGACCCCCCAGCACTCTGTGTGCCTTAGTCACACCCTGTGTCCTGCTCCCTGTGCATGTTCCCAACTACAGTGGTGAGAGCAAGCTTTAGCAGATGGCCTAGTGGGCTCAACCTGGATCTGCAGGTCAGGGAGAAGCCGCAAACTTTGTAAAAGCAAAAGGGAGGCTGTCAGCTTTCACCCTAGTGTATTGCAGGATCAAGAGAAGGCGTACAAGCTGAAGAGTTCTGCCACAAGAGGGATCATGTTTGGAACGGGAAAAAAATGGCAGAGTAGGAAGGCAAGGAAGAAACCTTCTTCCACAAATACACCAAGGAAGCAATAAGAGCAAATACAATGAAACCTGAAAATGACACAAAGACTGCAGAACAGACCACCTACACCTGGTGAAAAAAAGAAGACCACACAGAGAAGGGTAAAGTGTTAGAGCCATGATTGAGTGGGACCCAAGCCCTTCATCCACCCCAGCCCATAGGCAGGAGGAAGACGAATGAAGCCAGGATGGGACAGACACCCAGGAACTCTGCACACCTGGCCCTGCAGATCTGCTCTGGGAGTACGACTCCACACTGCACTGGGTTCTGGAGATTAGTGGGGCTGGACATCAGGGACAGCTGTAACACCCTGGGAGGCGGAGACTCCAGCCATTTGTGGAGAACAGGCATGCTCTCCTGGTCCCACTGAAACCCAAAGCACAGGTGGCAGTTTGAAAGACTTGCCAGCAGTGGGAGGAGTGCTAGAGGGGCGAGGGTCGGATGAGTTCTCTCCACAGGAGGAAGTGCAGGTGAACATACCTCCCCAGCCCTCCTTCAGCCCAGCAGGTCAGGCACTCTTGAGATCCCCAGACACTCCAACCCCCTGACTGGTGACTCAGCCCCAAGGCACTTCCCTCGGTTGCCAGCACACCAGCCACCTCGGCCCAGCAGTGCCAGACTTTGCTGCCTGACAGGCAGAGGGAGGCTCTCCCAACTATGTCGGCTATCGCAGCCCAACCCAGCAGGCACCTGCAGGAGCCAGCTCCTAGCCCTCCTTCCTTCCCCACAGGTGGACAAGCCTAGTGCTACACGCCTTGCCGCCACCAGGGGGAGCCCACACAACTTGCTGCTACAGCTGTGCACCATGTCCCACTCTGTCCCAGAGCCACACAACCACCCTACCCTTGCTTCAGGACATACCCGCCATTTCCACAGGTAAGACAGAGGATGGCCCTGCCAATAATGATCCCAGCTGAAGCCACTGCCGGCTGAGGCAAACTACCAGGCACAGAGGGCTGAGAACACTTGCAGACAGTAAGGCAGCCCTGCCCATTGCCTATCAACAGCAACTGGGGCTCCACAGCAACAGAGAAACAGGCACTGGGCAGTGAAGAGACTTGAGCTTATGGGCACCACAGAACTCCTTCTTCATAAAGCCATTACTCTTTAGACCAGGAAGCATAGCAAATCCATTTAATACAAAGGAAGAAACACAGAAAGTGACAAAATGAGGAGGCAAAGGAATTTTTCCCAAACAAAACTACAGGATAAGACACTAGAAAGAGGGCTAAATGAAACAGAGATCATCTATCTTCTTGATAAAGATTTCAAAATAAAAGCCATAAACATGCTCATGGATTTACAGAAAAATATTCAAGATCTCAGGGAGGATTTCAACAAAGAGAAAGAAAACCTGAAAAGGGAAGGAGGGGCGGAAGATGGCGGCGTGAGTAGAGCAGCGGAAATCTCCTCCCCAAACCACATATATCTATGAAAATATAACAAAGACAACCCTTCCTAGAAAAAAGACCAGAGGACACAGGACAATATCCAGACCACATCCGCACCTGAGAGAACCCAGCGCCTCGCGAAGGGGGTAAGATACAAGCCCCAGCCCGGCGGGAGCCGAGCGCCCATCCCCCCAACTCCCAGCGGGAGAAGAATAGGCAGAGCGGGAGGGAGACGGAGCCCAGGACTGCCGAACACCCAGCCCCAGGCATCCAGGCCAGAGTGCAGGGCGCTTGATACTAGGAAAACAGGGCAGCAAGAACAGTGAGCAGGCACTGGAGGCCGGGTGCCGGAGGACATAAGAAAAGCGTGCGACCATTTTTTTCTTTTTTTCTGTTTTGTTCTGGCGAGCGCTTTTTGGAAGTCTTAAAGGGATAGGGCTCACAATACTAGGAAAACAGGGCAGCAAGACCGGTGAGAAGATGCCTGAGGCTGGCGCCGGAGAATAAAGAAAAAACGAGCGGCACTTATTTTCTTTTTTTTAATTAAAAAAAAAATTTTTTTTTTAATTTAAATTTTATTTTTGTGGTCGTTGTTTTGTTTTGGCGGGTGCTTTTTGGAAGTCTTAAAGGGGGAGGGTGGGACACTTAATCCAGAGGTAGGGAATCCGGGGATCTCTGGGCACCCTAACCCCTGGGCTGCAGGGAGCAGGGAGGCACCTTATGGAGATAAATAGCCTCCAGGCCGCTCCCCCTCCAACGCAACTCCACCACGTTGGAGCAGGGGCCGGAACCAGGCCACACCCACAGCAACAGCGGAGATTAACTCCATAGCAGCCTGGCAGGAAGCAGAAACCCTGTCTGCACGCAGCTGCCCAGCACAAGCCACTAGAGGTCGCTGTTCTCCCAGGAGAGGAGGGCCACAAACTAACAAGAAGGGAAGCTCTTCCAGCCATCACTCGTCCCAGCTCTGCAAACTATTCCTATCACAATGAAAAGGCAAAGCTCCAGGCCGACAAAAATCACAGAGACAACAACACAGAAGGAGACAGACCTAACCAGTCTTCCTGACAAAGAATTCAAAATAAGAATCATAAACATGCTGACAGAGATGCAGAGAAATACGCAAGAGAAATGGGATGAAGTCCAGAGGGAGATCACAGATGCCAGAAAGGAGATCACAGAAATGAAACAAACTCTGGAAGGGTTTATTAGCAGAATGGATAGGATGCAAGAGGCCATTGATGGAATTGAAACCAGAGAACAGGAACGCATAGAAGCTGACATAGAGAGAGATAAAAGGATCTCCAGGAATGAAACAATGTTAAGAGAACTGTGTGACCAATCCAAAAGGAACAATATCCATATTATAGGGGTCCCAGAAGAAGAAGAGGGAGGAAAAGAGATGGAAAGTATCTTAGAAGAAATAATTGCTGAAAACTTCCCCAAACTGGGGGAGGAAATAATCGAACACACCACGGAAATACACAGAACCCCCAACAGAAAGGATCCAAGAAGGACAACACCAAGACACATACTAATTAAAATGGCAAAGATCAAGGACAAAGAAAGAGTTTTAAAGGCAGCTAGAGAGAAAAAGGTCACCTATAAAGGAAAACCCATCAGGCTAACATCAGACTTCTCGACAGAAACCCTACAGGCCAGAAGAGAATAGCATGATATATTTAATACAATGAAACAGAAGGGCCTTGAACCAAGGATACTGTATCCAGCACGACTATCATTCAAATATGACGGTGGGATTAAACAATTCCCAGACAAACAAAAGCTGAGGGAATTTGCTTCCCACAAACCACCTCTACAGAACATCTTACAGGGACTGCTCTAGATGGGAGCACTCCTAGAAAGAGCACAGCACAAAACACCCAACATATGAAGAATTGAGTAGGAGGAATAAGAAGGGAGAGAAGAAAAGAAAGAATCTCCAGACAGTGTATATAACAGCTCAATAAGCGAGCTAAGTTAGGCAGTAAGATACTAAAGAGGCTAACCTTGAACTTTGGTAACCACAAATTTAAAGCCTGCAATGGCAATAAGTACATATCTTTCAATAGTCACCATAAATGTTAATGGGTTGAATGCACCAATCAAAAGACATAGAGTAATAGAATGGATAAAAAAGCAAGATCCATCTATATGCTGCTTACAAGAAACTCACCTCAAACCCAAAGACATGTACAGACTAAAAGTCAAGGGATGGAAAAACATATTTCAAGCAAACAACAGCGAGAGGAAGGCAGGGGTTGCAGTACTAATATCAGACAAAATAGATTTCAAAACAAAGAAAGTAACAAGAGATAAAGAAGGACACTACATAATGATAAAGGGCTAAGTCCAACAAGAGGATATAACCATTCTAAATATATATGCACCCAATACAGGAGCACCAGCATATGTGAAACAAATACTAACAGAACTAAAGGGGGATATAGACTGCAATTCATTCATTCTAGGAGACTTCAACACACCACTCACCCCAAAGGATAGATCCACCGGGCAGAAAATAAGTAAGGACACGGAAGCACTGAACAACACAGTAGAGCAGATGGACCTAATAGACATCTATAGAACTCTACATCCAAAAGCAACAGGATATACATTCTTCTCAAGTGCACATGGAACATTCTCCAGAATAGACCACATACTAGGCCACAAAAAGAGCCTCAGAAAATTCCAAAAGATTGAAATAATACCAACCAACTTTTCAGACCACAAAGGCATAAAACTAGAAATAAACTGTACAAAGAAAGCAGAGGCTCACAAACACATGGAGGCTTAACAACACGCTCCTAAATAATCAATGGATCAATGGCCAAATCAAAATGGAGATCCAGAAATATATGGAAACAAATGACAACAACAACACTAAGCCCCAACTTCTGTGGGACACAGCAAAAGCAGTCTTAAGAGGAAACTATATAGCAATCCAAGCATATTTAAAAAAGGAAGAGCAATCCCAAATGAATGGTCTAATTCACAATTATCGAAATTGGAAAAAGAAGAACAGATGAGGCCTAAGGTCAGCAGAAGGAGGGACATAATAAAGATCAGAGAAGAAATAAATAAAATTGAGAAGAATAAAACAATAGCAAAAATCAATGAAACCAAGAGCTGGTTCTTCGAGAAAATAAACAAAATAGATAAGCCTCTAGCCAGACTTATTAAGAAGAAAAGAGAGTCAACACAAATCAACAGTATCAGAAACGAGAAAGGAAAAATCACGATGGACCCCACAGAAATACCAAGAATTATTAGAGAATACTATGAAAACCTATATGCTAACAAGCTGGGAAACCTAGGAGAAATGGACAACTTCCTAGAAAAATACAACCTTCCAAGATTGACCCAGAAGGAAACAGAAAATCTAAACAGACCAATTACCAGCAACGAAATTGAAGTGGTAATCAAAAAACTACCAAAGAACAAAAACCCCGGGCCAGATGGATTCACCTCGGAATTTTATCAGACATACAGGGAAGACATAATACCCATTCTCCTTAGAGTTTTACAAAAAATAGAGGAGGAGGGGATACCCCCAAACTCATTCTATGAAGCTAACATCACCCTAATACCAAAACCAGGCAAAGACCCCACCAAAAAAGAAAACTACAGACCAATATCCCTGATGAACGTAGACGCAAAAATACTCAACAAAATATTAGCAAACCGGTTCAAAAATACATCAAAAGATTCATACACCATGACCAAGTGGGATTCATCCCAGGGATGCAAGGATGGTACAACATTCGAAAGTCCATCAACATCATCCACCACATCAACAAAAAGAAAGACAAAAACCACATGATCATCTCCATAGATGCTGAAAAAGCATTTGACAAAGTTCAACATCCATTCATGATAAAAACTCTCAGCAAAATGGGAATAGAGGGCAAGTACCTCAACATAATAAAGGCCATCTATGATAAACCCACAGCCAACATTATATTGAACAGCGAGAAGCTGAAAGCATTTCCTCTGAGATCGGGAACTAGACAGGGATGCCCACTCTCCCCACTGTTATTTAACATAGTACTGGACGTCCTAGCCACGGCAATCAGACAAAACAAAGAAATACAAGGAATCCAGATTGGTAAAGAAGAAGTTAACTATCACTATTTGCAGATGACATGATACTGTACATAAAATACCCTAAAGACTCCACCCCAAAACTACTAGAACTGACATCGGAATACAGCAAAGTTGCAGGATACAAAATCAACACACAGAAATCTGTGGCTTTCCTATACATTAACAATGAACCAATAGAAAGAGAAATCAGGAAAACAACTCCATTCACAATTGCATCAAAAAAAATAAAATACCTAGGAATAAAGCTAACCAAGGAAGTGAAAGGCTTATACTCTGAAAACTACAAGTCACTCTTAAGAGAAATTAAAGGGGACACTAACAGATGGAAACTCATCCCATGCTCGTGGCTAGGAAGAATCAATATCGTCAAAATGGCCATCCTGCCCAAAGCAATATACAGATTTGATGCAATCCCTATGAAACTACCAGCAACATTCTTCAATGAACTGGAACAAATAATTCAAAAATTCATATGGAAACACCAAAGACCCCGAATAGCCAAAGCAATCCTGAGAAAGAAGAATAAAGTAGGGGGGATCTCACTCCCCAACTTCAAGCTCTACTATAAAGCCATAGTAATCAAGACAATTTGGTACTGGCACAAGAGCAGAGCCACAGACCAATGGAACAGACTAGACAACCCAGACATTAACCCTGACATATATGGTCAATTAATATTTGATAAAGGAGCCATGGACATACAATGGCGAAATGACAGTCTCTTCAACAGATGGTGCTGGCAAAACTGGACAGCTACATGTAGGAGAATGAAACTGGACCATTGTGTAACCCCATATACAAAAGTGAACTCAAAATGGATCAAAGACCTGAATGTAAGTCATGAAACCATTAAACTCTTGGAAGAAAACATAGGCAAAAACCTCTTAGACATAAACATGAGTGAGAAAAGTGGGGATCAACAGAGGTGAGTCTTAGAACCTCACCCCCCTGTTCTAAGAGAAATCTTCTGCATACGTGGATGTTTTATTGCCCTTGTCTAGCTTGGATTAACACGTAATCTATAGGCACACACTTGATCATCTACATTTGCTCTCTTACAACACTAAACTGTTTTCTACCTTTATCTTGTATCTACCTACCACTTCAGCATTTTATTAAAAATAATAATAATAAAGAGAGAAATGTGGTATCCACATATAAATCAAGTATGAAAATCAAATGAGTATTCATATTTGAACTGACTGTTTATAGTTCATAACGCATGAGCAAAACCGAAGGTTTCTGTGATGGCTGCCCTTGTACTGTTCACCATGTAAGAACTTATTCACTATGTAAGAATTTGTTCTCCATGTAAGAACTTGTTTGTTATGCCTCAGAAGATTGGAGACTGACGAAAATTAGGCTTGGGGTGGATTAATGATTGTGCATTGAGCATTGACTCCCCTATACAGAATTTTATTGTTTTTATCAACCATTTGATCAATAAATATGAGAGATGCCCTCACAAAAAAAAAAGTATACACTTTCAATGGTAAAATAATAAGTAACCGGGATGTAATGAATATAGTCAAGATATTGTAACAGCTTGGTATGGTGATAGCTGGTACCTAGAATTGTCACGTATATAACTGTTGAATCACTATGTTGTACACCTGAAACTAATGTAATGTAATACCGTGTGTCAACTACCCTTCAATAAAAAAATAATTATCTCCAAAAAAAAAAAAAAAGAAAACCTGAAAAGGAAACTCAGAGCCAAAGAATACAGTATTTGAAATGAAACATACAATGGAGGGATTTATAAGTAGACTAGATCATGTAGAGGAGAAGAAAATGAAATGGAAATTGGAGAAAGGAAAACAAGCTGAGGAACAAGAGAAAAAAGTATCTCAAGGAATGAAAGAATTGTAAGAGAACTATGTGACCAATCTAAAGTAAACAAAATTAGCATAATTAGGAGTACCAGAAGGAGAAGAGAAAAACAAAGGGATAGAAAGCCTCAAGAAATAACTGTTGAAAACTTCCGCAATCTGAGAATGAATTAGACACTCATGTCATGAAAGCCCAAGAGCCCCTAACAAAAGCAACCCCAGGAAGACAACACCAAGACATATAATAATTCAAATGATAAAGATTAAGGATAAGGACAGACTACTGAAATCAGCCAGAGAGGGGAAAAAAGATTACTTGTAAGGGAAACCCCATCAGGCTATTAGCAGACTTCTCAGCAGAAACTTTACAGGCCAAAAGGGAGTGGCATGAAATATTTATTGTATTGACACAGAAGGACCAAGAATCGTCTACTCAGCAAGACTATCATTCAAATTTGAAACATATTAAGCAACTCCCAGAAAAACAAAGGCTCAGAGAATTTATAACCACTAAACCAGCATTACAGGATATGTTAAGGAGCTGCTATAGATGGAATTGTTCCTAAGCCTAATGGTTTTCACCAGTGAAAATGAACCCACAGTAAAGGTGGTAGATCAGTTAATTACCAAGCAAGTACAAAATTAAAACAAAACAAAAATCAGTAAAGCCAACTATACACAAAATTGGTGAAGGGATACACAAGAAGTGCCGATTATGACACTACTTGAAGTGTGGAGGAAGGAAAAGAATAAATAGTTTTAGATTGTTTTTTTGTTTTTTTTTTCTTCTTCTTCTTTTTTTTTTTTTATTGAAGGGTAGTTGACAACAGCATTGCATTACATTAGTTTCAGGTGTACAACACAGCGACTCAACATTTATATACATGATATTTCTAGGTACCAGGTATCACCATACCAAGTTGTTACAATATTTTGACTATATTCCTTATGCTATACATTACATCCCGGTTACTTATTTCTTTTACTATTGGAAGTGTGTGTGTGTGTATATATATATATATATATATATATATAGTGAGGGCATCTCTCATATTTATTGATCAAATAGTTGTTAACCACAACAAATCTCTGTATAGGGGGGTCAATACTCAATGCACAATCATTAATCCACCCCAAGCCCAATTTTCGTCAGTCTCCAATCTTCTGATGCATAACGAACAAATTCTTACATGGAGTACAAATTCTTACATAGTGAATAAGTTACATGGTGAACAGTGCAAGGGCAGTCATCACAGAAGCTTTCGGTTTTGTTAATGCATTATGAACTATACACAGTCAGTTCAAATATGAATATTCATTTGATTTTTAAACCTGATTTATATGTGGATACCACATTTCTCTATTATTATTATTTTTAATAAAATGCTGAAGTGGTAGGTAGATACGAGATAAAGGTAGAAAACAGAGTTTAGTGTTGTAAGAGAGCAAATGTAGATGATCAGGTGTGTGCCTGTAGACTATGTGTTAATCCGCGCTAGACGAGGGCAATAAACATCCATGTATGCAGAAGATTTCTCTCAGAACATGAGGGGGGAGGTTCTAAGCCTCACCTCTGCTGCTCCCAATTTCTCACCAGATGGCCCCCTGCGACTGTGCCTGTCTTAGGTTGTTCCTCCCTTGAGGAATCTCACCCGTCTCTGGCTAACCAGTCATCTTCCGGGGCCATACAGGGAAATGTTAAGTTGGTAAGTGAGAGAGAAGCCTTATCGTTTGAAAAGGTTAGCTTTTTACTTCTTTGCATATTTATGCCCTGTGGCTTCTATGCCCAGCATTTGTCTTGAGGTATCTATCTTTACCACTTGGAAGAATTATGATAATCAGTAAATTCGACATGTGGCACGAGTTCTATTTAAAGGTTGTGATTAGGTAGGAAGAAGAAAAGCTACAGAAGTAGCAGGCAGAAGAAAACCTGGGAAGATTGATTATTTCTTTGACATATCTTCTTGTAGAGTAACTTCAGCATGGATAGGTTTTAAACGACTAATTAAATTGTGCACACACATTAACATAATAGGAATATAGTTACCTAACCAAAGCATACCTGTAATTACCAGCCATCTCCAGTGAAACCAAGAAAACCAGTTAGGCACCTTAGGCATTTGTGAAAACTTATCTATGATATGGTGGATATCGTCCGACTGAACTTAAACAGTC
Source organism: Manis pentadactyla (assembly GCF_030020395.1). Classification (NCBI taxonomy): domain Eukaryota; kingdom Metazoa; phylum Chordata; class Mammalia; order Pholidota; family Manidae; genus Manis; species Manis pentadactyla. Next base: position 36,136,425 of record NC_080031.1, on the reverse strand, counting down.
TGAGAGAATTCAGATAAACTAGAACACCCCATTCCTGGGGACTGTTCATATCCCATATGTTCTTTTAACGATAAATAGTCTGTGGTTGTAAGATTTTGGAGTGCTACAATTTGCACTTCTCCTAATTCTTGGTTGAGTTCCAACAGTATAGATCCAGTCCAATTTTTGTTTTACTGCATGCACAGGCCAGCTTAGATATCTCCTTCATCTTTCCCATGGCAAGTCCAGGAACTGGTGGGATGAGTGCATCTACACCTGTGACAGTGCGTGGATCTTTGTTGAAGTTTTTTTTTTTTTGTTTTTTTTTTTCTGATCATCTTCTGTCATGAGTCTTCCCGAGAGTGCTGATGTTGGAAGTTCTTTTTCATATCGTATCTTAGTTCATTTTCGGGGTAGCCAAATTAGGCTTTGATCCTCTGTATAAACACAAACAGACCCTTTGCCTACACTTTTATATGTCCTTTATATCATTGTGTAGAACTCATTAGAGGTCACCACATAGGAACTGCATTTTTTTTTTTTAATCATTAATCTACACTTACATGACGAATACTTTGTTTACTAGGCTCTCCCCTATACCAGGTCCCCCCTATATACTCCTTTACAGTCACTGTCCATCAGTAGATTGTTTTTTAAACAGCAATTATCAACACCATATAGACTGTTACATAGTCAGGAAGCTATTCTTGAACCTTATGCTAACCAAACCTAAAGCCTATAATAGATACATAAAAATTAAAGAAAGAGGAATATAATTGCAACACTAAGGAAAACCATCAAATAACAAGAGAAGAGTACAAGACAGGAAGAAAGTAACAGAGAGGAACTGTAAATACAACCAGAAAACAACAAAATGGCAATAGGTACATACCTATCAATAATTACTTTAAATGAAAATGGACTGAATACACCACTCAAAAGACACAGAAGGGCAGAATGAATAAAGAAACAAAACCCATCTACATGCTGTCTACAACAAATACTAACATAATTACAGGAGGAAATAAATTGCAACACGTCCCTTTTAGAAGACTTTAACACACTACTCACATCAATAGAAATATCAATTGGATAGAAAATAAATAAGGAAACAGAGTAACTGAAAAACACATTAGATCAGATGGACTTAACAAACAGATACCTACAGAACATTCCACCCAAAAGCAGCAAGATACACATTTTTCTCCAGTGTACATGGAATGTTCTCCAGAATAGATCATAGACTAGGCTACAAAAAGAAGCCTCAGTAAATTCAGAAGGATTAAATTATACCAAACAACTTCTCAGATCATAAAGGTATGAAACTAGAAATAAATTATACAAGGAAAATAAAGAGGCCTACAAACACATGAAGGCTAAATAACATGCTTCTAAATAATCAATGGATCAATGAACAAATTAAAACAGAAATCAAGCAATATATGGAGGAAAAAAACAAAATTCAACAGTCCAAAATTTGTGGGATGCTGCAAAGGTGGTACTAAGAGGGAAGTACATAGCAATACAGGCATACCTCAAGAAACAAGAACAATCCCAAATAAACAGTCTAAACTCACAATTAAAGAAACTAGAAAAAGAACAAATGAAACCCAAAGTAAGTAAAGGGAGGGAAATAAAAAAGATCAGAGCAGAAATAATAAATAATATAGAGAAGAATAAAACAATAGAAAAATTAATGAAATCAAGAGCTGTTTCTTTGAGAAAATAAACAAAACAGATAAACCCCTAGCCAGACTTACCAAGAAAAAAAAAAGTAGAAAAACAAAATCAGAAATGAAGAGGGAATAGTCACAACAGATACCACAGAAATACAAAGATTAGAGAATGCTATGAAAAAATTATATGGCCAATAAATTGACAACCTAGAAGAAATGGACAACTTCCTAGAAAAATACAACCTTCCAAGACTGACCCAGGAAGAAACAGAAAATCTGAACAGACCAATTATCAGCATTGACATTGAACTGGTTATCAAAAAACTCCCAACAAACAAAAGTCTAGGACCAAATAGCTTCACAGCCAAATTCTACCAAACATTTAAAGAGCTAATACCCATCCTTCTTAAAGTATTCCAGAAAGTAGAAGAGGAAGGAATACTTTCAAACTCATTCTATGAGGACAGCATTACTCTAATACCAAAAACAGACTAAGAATCTACAAAAAAATAACACTAAATACCAGTATCCCTGATGAACACAGATGCAAAAATCCTCAACAAAATATTAAGAAAATGAATTAAAAAATACATCAAAAGGTTCATCCATCATGACCAAGTGGCATTTATTCCGGGATGGAAGGATGGTACAATATTCATATATCAATCAATATCATATATACCACGTTACAAAAAGAAGGCTAAAAACCACATGATCATCTCAATAGCTGCTGAAAAAGCATTTGGCAAAATTGAACATCCATTCATGATTACAACTCTCAACAAAATGCGTACAGAAGGTACAAACCTCAACATAATAAAGGTTATATATATGATGAACCCACAGCTAACATAATATTAATGGTGAAAAGCTGAAAGCTTTTCCTCTAAGATCAGGAACAAAACAAGGATGTACACTTTCACCAGTTTTATTCAACATAGTACTGAAGGCCCTAGCCACAACAATCAGACAACACAGAGATAAAAGGCATCCAAATTGGTAAGAAAGAAGTTCAACTGTCACTATTCGCAGATGACATGATAATATACCTAGAAAACACTAAAGACTCTACCAAAATACTATTAGAACTAATAACTGGATTCACCAAGTTGTAGGTTACAAAGTTAACACATAGAAATCTGTTGCATTCCTATATACTAACAACGTACTAACAGAAAGAGAAGTCAGGAAAACAATTCTATTTATAATTGCATCAAAAAGAATAAAATACCTAGAAACAGACCTAACCAAGGAACTGAAAGAGCTGTACTGATATGTGACACTCATGAGAGAAATTAAAGACACTGATAAAATGAAATCTATCCTGTGTTCATGGGTAGGAAGAATTAATATTGTCAAAATGGCCATCCTGCCCAAAGCAATTTACAGCTTCAATGCAATCCCTATCAAAGTACCAATGGCATTTTCAATGAACTAGAGCAAATAATCCTAAAATATACATGAGATCACAAAAGACCCCAAATAGCTAAAGCAATCTAGAGAAAGACTGGGGGTATTCGCCTCAACTTGAAGCCATACTACAAAGCTACATTAATCAAAACAATACAGTACCAGCACAAGAACAGACCCATCCATCAATGGAACAGAACAGAGAGCCCAGATATAAACCCACATGCATATGGTCAGTTAATATACAATAAAGAAACCATGAATATACAGTGGGGAAAAGAGCCTCTTCAAACTGATGTTGGGAAAACTGGACAGCTACATACAAGAGAATGAAACTGGACTACTGTTAACTCCATACACAAATGTAAACTCGAAATAAATCAAAGGCATGAAACCATAAAATTCTTAGAAGAATACACAGGCATAAATCTGGAACATAAATATGAGCAATTTTTTCCTGGACACATCTCAGGCAAGGGAAACAAAATAAAAGCTGAACAAGTGGCACTATATCAAACTAAAAAGCTTCTGTACAGCAAAGGACACCATCAGCAGAACAAAAAGGCAAACTACAGTATGGGAAAATATATTAACAAATCATTATCTGATAAGTGGTTAACATTCCAAGTATTTAAAGAACTCATATACCTCAACAACAACAACAACAAAATAACCTGATTAAAAAATGGGCAGAGGACCTACACATTTTTCCAAAGAAGAAATACAGATGGCCAATAGGCACATGAAAAGAGGCTCCACATCACTAATCATCAGGGAAATACAAATCAAAAACACAATGAGATATCACCTCACACCAGTTAGAATGGCCACTATTCAAAAGACAAAAAAATAACAATTGTTTGGTGAGGATGTAGAGAAAAGGGAACCCTCCTACACTCTTGGTGGGAATATAAATTAGTTCAACCATTGTGGAAAGGAATATGGAGGTTTCTCAAAAAACTAAAAGCAGAAATACCATTTGACCCAGTAATTCCAATTCCAAGAATTTATCTGAAGAAAACAAAATCCCTGACTTAAAAAGACATATGCACCCCTATGTTTATCACAGCACTATGTGCAATAGCCCAGATATGGAACCTAAGTGTCCATCAAAAGATGAATGGATAAAGAAGATGCGGTACATATACACAATGGAGTATATTGCTCAGCCATAAAAAAAAAAGAAAATAAATCCTGCCATTCGCAGGGTGGATCTAGATAGTATTATGCTCAGTAAAATGGCAGGTGGAGAAGGACAAATACCATAGGATTTAATTTTTTTGTGGAATATCAAAACAAAGGAAAACAAAATGAAAAGCAGCAGACTTATAGAAACTGAGAAATGACTAGTGGTTACCATGGGGAAGGGGTTGAGGTGTGTGGGTGGGAGGTAGAGGGGGATAAAGGGGCATAAAAATTTTCAAGTATAATATGTTGGTCACGGGGATAATAGTACAGCACTGAGAATACAGTCAATGATTCTGTAACATCTTTTTATGTTGATAGATACTAACCACACTGGGGGAAGAAAGAGGATTTAATAATATGGTTAACTGTTGAACCATTGTGCTGTATATCTGAAACCAATATAAGATTGTATATCAATCATACTTCAATAAAAATTAAAAACTTAAAGAAAAAAGAGGAAGCAAGAAGCATGGAGCTTGCATATCCATAGTAGAAAGTCTTAGGAAGTCTCTGAATCCCTAGTGGGGCTGACAGAAGGTATTTCTCTCCTGAAGTCAGTAAAGATTGAAGGTTACTGCTACTGCAAATGTGAAGACAGCAACACAAAATTTCAAGAAACATGAAAAAAAATCAAGGAAATGTGACACCAAGGGATCACAACAATCTTCCAGTAACCAATGCCCAAAACATGAAAATCTGCCATTTATCAGATAAAGAACTTAAAATAGCTTTTTTAGGGAAGCTCAATGAGATACAAGAAAACAAAGAAAATTCAACAAAATCAGAAAAACAGTACATGAACAAAATGAGAATTTAATAAAGATATAGGAATCATAAAAGAGAACCAAACAGAAATTCTACAGCTGAAGAATACAATAAATGTAATAATAATCTCAAAAGAGAAGATCAACAGCAGAATGGATCAAGCAGAAGAAAGAATATTTGAGTTAGAAGAATGGAAGTTTAAAATTATTCAGAGGAGAACAAAGGAAATGAATGAAATAGAGTGAAGAAAGCCTACATGATCCATGGCATACCCTCAAAAGAAACAATTTGTGAATTACTGGAACCCCAGAAGAAAAGAGAGGAGGAAGGGAGCAGAAAACTTAAAGAAACCGTATCTGAGAATGTCTAGGCTCACAGGTCCCCAAACTCAAATTGATCTTCTCCAAGACTGTCAAAAACCAAAGACAAAGACAGAACCTTAAGAGTGGCAAGAAAAAAGAAGCTTATAACTCATAAGGGAATTCCCATAAGGCTACCATCAAACTTCTCATCAGGAATTTTAAAGACCAAGGGAAAATGGAATGATATACTCAAAGTGCTGAGAGAAAATGTGCCAACCAGGAATACTCTATCTGGAAAAGTTGTCCTTCAGAAAAGAAAGTGACATAAAGACTATCTCAGACAAACACCAGCTAAGGGTGTCCATCAACACTAGATATGCCTTAAAAAGAATGCTGAAAGGAGTCAAGTTGAAATGAAAGGATGCTAATTAGTACATGAAACATATGAAAGTATCTAATACACTGGTAAAGGTAAGTATATAGTTAAGAATATACTAGTATTGTAATATGGTGGTGTGCTCACCACTTAACTGTGGCATATAAGTTAATTAAAGGACAAGAGTAGTAAAAAATAACTGTAGCTACAATATTAATGAATACACAATATAAAAAAGGTAAACTATGACATCAGAAATGTAAAAAGAGGTGAGTGAAAGGGTGGAGTTTTTGAATGTGATTTAAATTATTAGTGTAATATAGACTGCTATATCTGTAAGATGTTTCATGCAAACTTCAATGAAGCAACAAAGTAAAAACCTACAGCAGAATGACAAAAAGTAAAGAGAAGGGAATAAAAGCACAGGACTATAGAAAATCAATTCACAAAGAAAGGGAACACAAAAGAAAGAAAGGAATAAGGGAATAACAAAACAGCCAGAAAACATAGCATTCAGTAAGTCCTTACCTAGCAATAATTATTCTAAATGTAAATGGATTAAATTCTCCAATCAAAAGGCACAGAGTAGTTGGGTAGATAAGACCCAACTATATGCTGCTTGTAAGAAACTCACTTCATCTTTAAGGGCACAGAGTCTCAAAATGGAGGGTTGGAAAAAAATATTCCATGCAAGTGGAAACCAAAAGAACTGGGGTAATGAGCTTTCTATCGCTTTAAGCCTAAACAGTAACAAAAGACATTTTTCCAAAGATGACATACAAATGGCCAATAGGAGCACACAAAAGGGTTCAAATTCACTAATCATCAGAGAAATGCAAATCAAAACCACAAATTAGGTAATGAGATATCACTTCACACCTGTTAGACTGTTGTCATCAAAAAGACAAGTGATAAAAAGTGTTAGTAAGGATGTAAAGGAAACCTCTGTGCACTGTTGGTGGGAATGTAAATTAGTATAGCTACTATGGAAAAACAGTATGGAGGTTCTTAAAAATATTAAAAATAGAATTACCAGAGGATCTCGCAATCTCAGTTCTGAGCCTATATCCAAAGGAAATGAAACCAGGATCTTAAACAGATGTCTGTATTCTCATACACAAACACACAGGTGCATGTGCACATGCACTGGAATATTACTCAGCCATGAGAAAAGATACCCTACCATTTGTAACAAATGGATAGATTTGAAGCTATTATGTTAAATAAGAAACAGAAAAACAATACTATATAATACCACTTATCTGTGGAGTCTAAAAAAGCCAAACTCAGAAACAGAGCCTAGAATGTTGGTTAACAGGGGCTGGAAGAAAAGGGAGTTGTTGGCCAAAGGGTACAAACTTCCAGTTATAAAATAAATAAATTCTGGGAATCGAATGTACATGGTGATTATAGTTAATAATAGTATAGTTTACTATATACTTGAAAGTTGCTAAGATAAAAAATGGTAACTATAACACCATTCACCACCACCCCAAGAAAAGGGTAATTATATGACCCCATGGAGGTGTTAGCTAAAGCCAGGGGGCTAATCATTTCACAATTTGTAAGTGTATCAAATCAACATGTGGCACACTTACACAATGTTTTGTCAATTTTATCTCAGTAAAGCCGGGAAGAAATTGTACTATGGCACTAGAAACTTCTGTTTTATTTATATTCTGATGAATTAAGTAGAAGGGCTCTGACTTCATCTAGCTTATGTGCACAAGAGCTTACTTGATAAAATTAATAACTGGGACTTCTTTAGGACTGACTAACAGTTTAATATGTAACAGTTGTAGTTTCTCCATTCTTAAATTATTTTGTCCAAGTGCTGGGAGGGGATCTTGCACCTTTTAATCAAGAGTTCTATTAGGTGCCCCTGGCAGCACACCGCTGACACAGTTCACCAAACAGATGGCGGAATGTTCTGAAGATAGTAGGTCTGCTGAAATACTGGAAACACAGTACTGGGTGGGTAACAGCGGTACACCTGAGGCCCCGGCATGACATAAGCATGCTCCTCTGAGCTAAAGGAGGTAAGGAGGCTCACAACATGAAGGACAGCTAGGTAGTGGCCTACAAAACAGGGCTGAGGGTCTGAGCCTGAGCTCTGCATTTTATTTGTATGTACTTCTGTGGGGCTGAAAGTGCCAAAATCTCTCCACAGTCTTCAAATTTTTGAGGTGTCATAAAGGACCATATTACTGCTCAACATTAAGAAAGTAAACATATTGGGTAATAAAACTCAACTTAAAAAGCAAAAGCACGGCTCTGAGCACTAAAAAGCCCACTGCTATAAAAAATACAACAAAAGCAAAAGAATTCAGAGCCACTTATCTTTCAGTAATCCAATTAATAAAAATATTTAATTAGTAATGTCTGGTGTGTCGTTTCAAGAACTAATCAAACAAAACACAAAGAAAAATAACATGTTGTAATACATAATCTGAACAGTAACAGGGAAATGTTACTTCAATGACTTTGAAATTTCAGTGAAATGGTTATACAAAAGCTTGTCACAATACCCAAAGTAAAAGTTTGAGCCAATTTACTCATTGCTAGTAATTAAGAAAAACAGAATTTAATATTAGAATGTGAATTCAATTTTTTTTTGATAATTATTTTTTACTGAAGGGTAGTTGACGCACAGTATTACATTACATTAGTTTCAAGTGTACAACACAGTGAGAAAACATTTATATACATAATTCTAGGTTCCAGCTATCACCCTACCAAGCTGTTACAATATCTTGACTATATTCCTTATGCTGTACATTACAACCCGGTTACTTATTTACTTTACCATTGGAAGTGGGTACTTTTTTTATTTGTTTGTTTGTCTTTTGTTTTTTGATTTTTGTTTTTTTTGTGAGGGCATCTCTCATATTTATTGATCAAATGGTTGTCAACAACAATAAAATTCTGTATAGGGGAGTCAATGCTCAATGCACAATCATTAATCCACCCCAAGCCTAATTTTCGTCAGTCTCCAATCTTCTGAGGCAAAACAAACAAGTTCTTACATGGAGAACAAATTCTTACATAGTGAATAAGTTCTTACATGGTGAACAGTACAAGGGCAGCCATCACAGAAACCTTCGGTTTTGCTCATGCATTATGAACTATAAACAGTCAGTTCAAATATGAATACTCATTTGGTTTTTATACTTGATTTATATGTGGATACCACATTTCTCTCTTTATTATTATTAATTATAATAAAATGCTGAAGTGGTAGGTAGATACAAGATAAAGGTAGAAAACATAGTTAGTGTTGTAAGAGAGCAAACGTAGATGATCAGGTGTGTGCCTGTAGACTATGTGTTAATCCAAGCTAGACAAGGGCAATAAAACATCCACGTATGCAGAAGATTTCTCTCAGAACAGGGGGGTGAGGTTCTAAGCCTCACCTCTGTTGATCCCCAATTTCTCACCTGATGACCCCCCTGCGACTGTGCCTGTCTTAGGTTGTTCCTCCCTTGAGGAATCTTACCCGTCTCTGGCTAACCAGTCATCTTCCAGAGCCATACAGGGAAATGTAAAGTTGGTAAGTGAGAGAGAAGCCTTATTGTTTGAAATGGTTAGCTTTTTATTTCTTTGCATATTTATGCCCTGTAGCTTCTATGCCCAGCATTTGTCTTGAGGTATCTTTACCACTTGGAAGAATTACGATACTCGGTAAATTTGATATGAGGCACAAATTCTATTTAAGGGTTGAAATTAGGAAGGAAGAAGAAAAGCTATAGAAGTAGCAGGCGGAAGAAAACATGGGAAGATTGATTATTTCTTTGACATATCTTCTTGTAGAGTAACTTCAGCACGTATAGGTTTTAAGCTACTACTTAAATTGCACACACACATTAACATAATAGGAGTATAGTTACATAACCAAAGCATATCTGTAATTACCAGCCATGTCCAGTGAAACCAAGAGAACCAGTTAGGCACCTTAGGCATTTGTGAAAACTAAACTATGATATGGTGGATATTGTCCAACTGAACTTGAACAGTCTGAGAGAAATCAGACAAATTAAAACAACCCATTCCTGGGGAATGTCCACGTCCCTTATGTTCTTTTAACAGTAAATAGTCTGTAGTTGTAAGATTTTGGAGCGCTACAATTTGTACTTCTCCTAATTCTTGGTTGAGTTCCAACAGTATAGATCCAGTCAAATTTGTTGTTTTACTGTATGCACAGGCCAGCTTAGATATCTCCTCCTTCATTCCCATGGCAAGTCCAGGAGCTGGTGGGATGAGTGCATCTACAGCTGTAGCAGTGCGTGGATCTTTGTTGGGGTTTTTTGATGATCATCTTCTGGCATGAGTCTTCCAGAGAGTGCTGATGTTGGAAGTTCTCTTTCATATCGTATCTTAGTTCATTTACGGGGTAGCCCAATTGGGCTTTGATCTTCTGTATAAACGCAAACAGACGCTTTGCTTACACTTTTATATGCGCTTTATACCCTTGTGTAGAACTCATTGGAGGTTATCACACAGGAACTGCCCTTTTTTGTTTTGTTTTTGGTATCACAAATCTACACTTACATGTCGAATATTATGTTTACTAGGCTCTCCCCTATACCAGGTCCCCCCTATAAACCCCTTTACAGTCACTGTCCATCAGCATAGCAAAATGTTGTAGAATCCCTACTTGCCTTCTCTGTGTTGTACAGCCCTCCCTTTTCTCCTACCCCCCCATGCATGCTAATCTTAATACCCCCCTACATCTCCCCACCCCTTATCCCTCCCTACCCACCCATCCTCCCCAGTCCCTTTCCCTTTGGTACCTGTTAGTCCATTCTTGAGTTCTGTGATTCTGGTGCTGTTTTTTACCTTCAGTTTTTCCTTTGTTCTTATATTCCACAGATAAGTGAAATCATTTGGTATTTCTCTTTCTCTGCTTGGCTTGTTTCACTGAGCATAATACCCTCCAGCTCCATCCATGTTGCTGCAAATGGTAGGATTTGCCCTTTTCTTATGGCTGAGTAGTATTCCATTGTGTATATGTACCACATCTTCTTTATCCATTCATCTATTGATGGACATTTAGGTTGCTTCAAATTCTTGGCTATTGTAAATAGTGCTGCGATAAACATAGGGGTGCACTGATCTTTCTCATACTTGATTGCTGCATTCTTAGGGTAAATTCCTAGGAGTGCAATTCCTGGGTCAAATGGTAAGTCTGTTTTGAGCATTTTGATGTACCTCCATACTGCTTTCCACAATGGTTGAACTAACTTACATTCCCACCAGCAGTGTAGGAGGGTTCCCCTTTCTCCACAGCCTCGCCAACATTTGTTGTTCTCTGTCTTTTGGATGGCAGCCATCCTTACTGGTGTGACGTGATACCTCATTGTAGTTTTAATTTGCATTTCTCTGATAATTAGCGATGTGGAGCATCTTTTCATGTGTCTGTTGGCCATCTGTGTTTCTTTTTTGGAGAACTGTCTGTTCACTTCCTCTCCCATTTTTTAATTGGGTTATTTGTTTTTTGTTTGTTGAGGCATGTGAGCTCTTTATATATTCTGGACGTCAAGCCTTTATCGGATGTGTCATTTTCAAAGATATTCTCCCATACTGTAGGGTTCCTTTTTGTTCTATTGATGGTGACTTTTGCTGTACAGAAGCTTTTCAGCTTAATATAGTCCAACTTGTTCATTTTTGCTGTTGTTTTCCTTGCCCGGGGAGATATGTTCAAGAAGAGGTCACTCATGTTTATGTCTAAGAGGTTTTTGCCTATGTTTTCTTCCAAGAGTTTAATGGTTTCATGACTTACATTCAGGTCTTTGATCCATTTTGAGTTCACTTTTGTATATGGGGTTACACAATGGTCCAGTTTCATTCTCCTACATGTAGCTGTCCAGTTTTGCCAGCAACATCTGTTGAAGAGACTGTCATTTCGCCATTGTATGTCCATGGCTCCTTTATCAAATATTAATTGACCATATATGTCAGGGTTAATGTCTGGATTGTCTAGTCTGTTCCATTGGTCTGTGGCTCTGCTCTTGTGCCAGTACCAAATTGTCTTGATTACTATGGCTTTATAGTAGAGCTTGAAGTTGGGGAGTGAGATCCCCCCTACTTTATTCTTCTTTCTCAGGATTGCTTTGGCTATTCAGGGTCCATGGTATTTCCATATGAATTTTTGAATTATTTGTTCCAGTTCATTGAAGAATGTTGCTGGTAGTTTCATAGGGATTGCACCAAATCTGTATATTGCTTTGGGCAGGATGGCCATTTTGACGATATTAATTGTTCCTAGCCACGAGCATGGGATGAGTTTCCATCTGTTAGTGTCCCCTTTAATTTCTCTTCAAAGTGACTTGTAGTTTTCAGAGTATAAGTCTTTCACTTCCTTGGTTAGCTTTATTCCTAGGTATTTTATTTTTTTTGATGCAATTGTGAATGGAGTTGTTTTCCTGATTTCTCTTTCTCTTGGTTCATTGTTAGTATATAGGAAAGCCACAGATTTGTGTGTGTTGATTTTGTATCCTGCAACTTTGCTGTATTCCGAAATCAGTTCTAGTAGTTTTGGGGTGGAGTCTTTAGGGTTTTTATGTACAGTATCATGTCATCTGCAAATAGTGACAGTATAACTTCTTCTTTACCAATCTGGATTCCTTGTATTTCTTTGTTTTGTCTGATTGCCGTGGCTAGGACGTCCAGTACTATGTTAAATAACAGTGGGGAGAGTGGGCATCCCTGTCTAGTTCCCGATCTCAGAGGAAATGCTTTCAGCTTCTCGCTGTTCAATATAATGTTGGCTGTGGGTTTATCATAGATGGCCTTTATTATGTTGAGGTACTTGCCCTCTATTCCCATTTTGCTGAGAGTTTTTATCATGAATGGATGTTGAACTTTGTCAGATGCTTTTTCAGCATCTATGGAGATGATCATGTGGTTTTTGTCTTTCTTTTTGTTGATGTGGTGGATGATGTTGATGGACTTTCGAATGTTGTACCATCCTTGCATCCCTGGGATGAATCCCACTTGGTCATGGTGTATGAATCTTTTGATGTATTTTTGAATCCGGTTTGCTAATATTTTGTTGAGTATTTTTGCGTCTACGTTCATCAGGGATATTGGTTTGTAGTTTTCTTTTTTGGTGGGGTCTTTGCCTGGTTTTGGTATTAGGGTGATGTTAGCTTCATAGAATGAGTTTGGGGGTATCCCCTCCTCCTCTATTTTTTGTAAAACTCTAAGGAGAATGGGTATTATGTCTTCCCTATATGTCTGATAAAATTCCGAGGTGAATCCATCTGGCCCGGGGTTTTTGTTCTTTGGTAGTTTTTTGATTACCACTTCAATTTCGTTGCTGGTAATTGGTCTGTTTAGATTTTCTGTTTCCTTCTGGGTCAATCTTGGAAGGTTGTATTTTTCTAGGAAGTTGTCCATTTCTCCTAGGTTTCCCAGCTTGTTAGCATATAGGTTTTCATAGTATTCTCTAATAATTCTTGGTATTTCTGTGGGGTCCGTCGTGATTTTTCCTTTCTCATTTCTGATACTGTTGATTTGTGTTGACTCTCTTTTCTTCTTAATAAGTCTGGCTAGAGGCTTATCTACTTTGTTTATTTTCTCGAAGAACCAGCTCTTGGTTTCATTGATTTTTGCTATTGTTTTATTCTTCTCAATTTTATTTATTTCTTCTCTGATCTTTATTATGTCCCTCCTTCTGCTGACCTTAGGCCTCATCTGTTCTTCTTTTTCCAATTTCAATAATTGTGACATTAGACCATTCATTTGGGATTGCTCTTCCTTTTTTAAATATGCCTGGATTGCTATATACTTTCCTCTTAAGACTGCTTTTGTTGTATCCCACAGTAGTTGGGGCTTTGTGTTGTTGTTGTCATTTCTTTCCATATATTGCTGGATCTCTATTTTGATTTGGTCATTGATCCATTGATTATTTAGGAGCGTGTTGTTAAGCCTCCATGTGTTTGTGAGCCTCTTTGCTTTCTTTGTACAGTTTATTTCTAGTTTTATGCCTTCGTGGTCTGAAAAGTTGGTTGGTAGGATTTCAATCTTTTGGAATTATCTGAGGCTCTTTTTGTGGCTTAGTATGTGGTCTATTCTGGAGAATGTTCCATGTGCACTTGAGAAGAATGTATATTCTGTTGCTTTTGGATGTAGAGTTCTATAGATGTCTATTAGGTCCATCTGCTCTACTGTGTTGTTCAGTGCTTCCGTGTCCTTACTTATTTTCTGCCCGGTGGATCTATCCTTTGGGGTGAGTGGTGTGTTGAAGTCTCCTAAAATGAATGCATTGCAGTCTATATCCCCCTTTAGTTCTGTTAGTATTTGTTTCACATATGCTGGTGCTCCTGTATTGGGTGCATATATATTTAGAATGGTTATATCCTCTTGTTGGACTGAGCCCTTTATCATTATGTAGTGTCCTTCTTTATCTCTTGTTACTTTCTTTGTTTTGAAATCTATTTTGTCTGATATTAGTACTGCAACCCCTGCTTTCTTCTCACTGTTGTTTGCTTGAAATATGTTTTTCCATCCCTTGACTTTTAGTCTGTACATGTCTTTGGGTTTGAGGTGAGTTTCTTGTAAGCAGCATATAGATGGGTCTTGCTTTTTTATCCATTCTGTGACTCTGTGTCTTTTGATTGGTGCATTCACCCCATTAACATTTAGGGTGACTATTGAAAGATATGTACTTATTGCCATTGCAGGCTTTAAGTTCGTGGTTACCAGAGGTTCAAGGTTAGCCTCTTTAGTATCTTACTGCCTAACTTAGCTGGCTTATTGATCTGTTATATACACTGTCTGGAGATTCTTTTCTTCTCTCCCTTCTTGTTCCTCCTCCTCGATTCTTCATATGTTGGGTGTTTTGTGCTATGCTCTTTCTAGGAGTGCTCCCATCTAGAGCAGTCCCTGTAAGATGTTTTGTAGAGGTAGTTTGTGGGAAGCAAATTCCCTCAGCTTTTGTTTGGGAATTGTTTAATCCCACCGTCATATTTGAATGATAGTCGTGCTGGATACAGTATCCTTGGTTCAAGGCCCTTCTGTTTCATTGTATTAAATATATCATGCCATTCTCTTCTGGCCTGTAGGGTTTCTGTTGAGAAATCTGACGTTAGCCTGATGGGTTTCCCTTTATAGGTGACGTTTTTCTCTCTAGCTGCCTTTAAAACTCTTTCCTTGTCCTTGATCTTTGCCATTTTAATTATTATATGTCTTGGTGTTGTCCTTCTTGGATCCTTTCTGTTGGGGGTTCTGTGTATTTCCGTGGTCTGTTCTATTACTTCCTCCCCCAGTGTGGGGAAGTTTTCAGCAATTATTTCTTCTAAGATACTTTCCATCTCTTTTCCTCCCTCTTCTTCTTCTGGGACCCCTATAATACGGATATTGTTCCTTTTGGATTGGTCACACAGTTCTCTTAATATTGTTTCATTCCTGGAGATCCTTTTGTCTCTCTCTATGTCAGCTTCTATGCGTTCCTTTTCTCTGTTTCAATTCCGTCAATGGACTCTTGCATTCTCTCCATTCTGCTTATTAACCCTTCCAGAGTTTGTTTCATTTCTGTGATCTCCTTTCTGGCATCTGTGATCTCCTTCCGGACTTCATCCCATTTCTCTTGCGTATTTCTCTGCATCTCTGTCAGCATGTTTATGATTCTTATTTTAAATTCTTTTTCAGGAAGACTGGTTAGGTCTGTCTCCTTCTCTGTTGTTGTCTCTGTGATCTTTGTCTGCCTGTAGCTTTGCCTTTTCATGGTGATAGGAATAGTTTGCAGAGCTGGGACGAGTGACGGCTGGAAGGACTTCCTTTCTTGTTGGTTTGTGGCCCTCCTCTCCTGGGAGAACAGCGACCTCTAGTGGCTTTTGCTGCGCAGCTGCGCGCAGACAGGGCTTCTGCTTCCGGACCGGCTGCTATGGAGTTTGTCTCCGCTGTTGCTGTGGGCGTGGCCTGGCTCGGGCAGCTGCTCCAAAATGGTGGAGTCGCATTGGAGGGGGAGCGGCAGGGAGGCTATTTATCTCCATAAGGGGCCTCCCTGCTCCCTGCAGCCCAGGGATTAGGGTGCCCAGAGATCCCGGATTCCCTACCTCTGGATTAAGTGTCCCGCCCTGCCCCTTTTAGACTTTCAAAAAGCACCCAGCAAAACAAAATAACGACCACCAATTAAAAAAAAAAAAAAATTTTTTTAATTAAAAAAAAAATTTTTTCTTAATTAAAAAAAAAAAAAAAAAAAGGTGGTCGCTCGTTTTTCTTTATTCTCCGGTGCCAGCCTAAGGTCTCTGCTCACCGGTCTTGCTGCCCTGTTTCCCTAGTATTGGGGTTCCTATCCCTTTAAGACTTCCAAAAAGCGCTCGCCAAAACAAAACAGCAAAAAAAAAAAAAAATGGTCGCGCGCTTTTCTTATGTCCTCCGGCACCCGGCCTCCAGTGCCTGCTCACTGTTCTTGCTGCCCTGTTTCCCTAGCATCCAGGGCCCCCTGGGCACGTACTGTGTCTGGGCCCGGATGGCTGGGGCTGGGTGTTCGGCAGCCCTGGGCTCCGTCTCCCTCCCGCTCTGCCTGCTCTTCTCCCGCCGGTAGCTGGGGGGAGGGGCGCTCGGCTCCCGCGGGGCCGGGGCTTGTATCTTACCCCCTTCGCGAGGCGCTGGGTTCTCTCAGGTGCGGATGTGGTCTGGATATTGTCCTGTGTCCTCTGGTCTTTATTCTAGGAAGGGTTGTCTTTGTTATATTTTCATAGATACATGTTGTTTTGGGAGGAAATTTCCGCTGCTCTACTCATGCCGCCATCTTTCGCCCCTTCTGAATTCAATTTTAACATCTTAATATATTAATAGAGTTTTAAACAGAATAATGCTTTTTTAAATTTTACGAATCCAATCCTCAAAACTCTCCCACAAATTGATTTTGCAATAGGTGTGATTTCCTAGTTTCAACATTTTAATTTTTTCAGGGACTTGCAGCTATCTAGTCACCTAGAATAAGAGTGTTTGTGGTACGTTTATGAGAAGCAAAAGAGTGAGGAACACCTGGAGTCCACACAGGAGGGGCAGCTCCCTCTGGTTCCTCTTTCACGCTCACCTCCCTCGTCGTGGGCCTCACTTGAGATTAGAGACACTTGCCGTGTTTCCGCAGTGCTCCTCTGTGGACACGGTGTGGCGCCTCCCTCACGTCAAGAACCAACTTCAGTTCCTCGCTTCCCATGAAAGGTACCCAAACTCCCTATTAAAAGTGATCTCCTTCCTCTAAATTCCTAACCTGTAATTGTTATTAGTCATTTTGTGCCTAACATTGCTACTTCTTATTACTGAAGTGATTTTCCCTTTTGCGCATCATAACTCCCAATTAGAATGTAAACTCCTGCGTAGGAATGTAAATTAGTATAACCTTTCTGGAGGGCAATTTGGCAGCACCTTTCAAAAGTCTTTCAAGTTATGTACACCCAGCAATTTATCTTTTGAGAATTTATCCCAAGGAAATAATTATGGACATGTATGAAGATTTAGTTACAAGATATTCAAGGCAAAGCTATTTGTAATTTCAGCAAGTTGGAAACCCAAGGTCCAATCATAAGGAATTAATTTGTTAAATAAGTTATAAAGTTAAAAAGGAAATACTATTACAGCTTTAAAAACAATGCTGCAGAAATTTCTTTATTGACATTGAAAACAGTTACAAAAACAATACAGAATGAGAGTCCATCTTGGTTTTAAAAAAAACTGCATGAATGTTTACATAGAAAAAGATTTGGAAGATTTTTTTTAGATATTCTTTTTGCTGGTATATTGCTTCTGATTTGTCTTTAACAAGCTTGTATTACTTTTTGCTATTAAAAAAAAACCTTAAAGTTGAAGGGAAAAGTAGTCCTAGGCAAAGAATAATTATAATTATTCTTTGTGATTCCACAAATGTCATAAGCATAGAGAATAGGTGTGCTATATAAGCTTCAACCTGCATCCCTGGATGCATAAAAACATGGGCAAAGATGAGATTTTTTTTTGGATAGATGCACCATAGGTTATTTTCAGTACTTAACAACATCTGAAAGTGGGCCGGCCCCAGCCTCAGCTCTGGTATTTCTTTGCTTTTGGCTGAAATTATACTAACTGAGCTTTGTAAAACTTGACAATTTCAGAAGCTTGAATGGATTGGAAATTATGTCTTTGTTAATAAAACAAATGTGAAACTAACTTTTTATTAACTTACTGACAGACAAAAATCTTTCAAATCATAGGAACCATTATAGTTGAAAGTAAAAGTTCTCTGTGATGAAGAAAATGTTGGAAGTCACTGTTCTAGACTTGAGACTGTGCTCCGTGGGCCATATGGAGAAATCTGAGGAGACTGCAGATAGTTTTAACTTTTCAGTTATATATGTATTAGACTTCTAAGGAAGCCATTCAATAATGGTTTCCCATGCTCACTTGCCCTAAGAAAAAGAAAAGTTAAAAACCAGTCTTGTTAAATCTAGGTTCTTGTTGAAACATCATACATTAAACCTTAATGTCTCCCATGTAAATTTCTCCATTCTCTTCACCCTACATATGCTTAAAGGAGGATTCTTTATAAAGCATACCTTGGCTCTTGTAATTCTCCATAAATATTTCAGTGACTGCCTTGGTAGTATTATTTAGTATAATATTTAATGACTCTCATGATCTGGTATAGGCCTGCCTCTGTAATTCTATTTTGCATTACACCCTCTTTAATATACATCTGCTGTTTTTCTGGACTACTTTTTATTCCCTGAACATGCTCTGGGTTCTCAGCTTCTTTTGTTTCCATTTGTAATTCCTCCTTTCTGTTTTACAACTATGTAAATATTCTCTATCCTTCAAACCCCAAATGTCTTCTCCTCCTCAAAGATTCCATCTTATATGATTCCAATTTATGCATTATTTGTGTCTCTCCCATGGCACTCATTCTGAATGACATCACAGTAATTTTATATAGAGCTCTTCCTATTCCTACTAAATTGTTAGCTTTTTGAAGTCTGGGGCTGTTTGTCTTCATCTCTGAAGATGACCTGAATAAAGTCATTCAATAAATATCCACTCATCTAAAGGGTAGAAATCATGCTCCTGTCTCCTGATCAATTTTCTGTTTTTAATAGCACAAGTTCCTGGTGTTCTAAATTTTGGCTTTGCATATGCTTTTCAAAATTATATAAATGGGATGAGATGTAACGGTCAATAATCTGAATTTTAAGTGCTTAAAGATTAAATACTACATCGCTAATAACATCATCTTAGTTTCCTCTTCCTTTGTACAATACTAAATGTAGCTGTTCAGAGTCTATCCTTGAACCTATACTATTCTCACCTTACATAAAAGCATACCTTGGAGATATTGTGGGTTTGGTTACAGACCACCACAATAGAGTGAATATCACAATAAAGTGAGTCAAATGAATTTTTTGGTTTCCCAGTGCATATAAAAAGTTATGTTTACACTATACTATAGTTTATTAAGTGTGCAATAGCATTATGTCTAAAAATCAATATGCATACCTTAATTAAAAATACTTCATTGTTAAAATATGTTAACCACATCTGAGCTTTTATCGAATCACAATCTATTTGCTGGTAGAGGGTCTTGACTTTATGTTAATGGCTGCTGATTGATCAGGGTGGTGGTTGCCGAAGGTTGGGGTGACTGTGGCAATTTCTTTAAAAAAGACAACAAACTTTGCCACATCAATTGACCCTTCCTTTCATAAATGATTTTTCTGTAGCGTGTGATGTTGTCTGATAGCATTTTACCCACAGTAGAACATCTTTCAAAATTGGAGTCAGTCTTCTCAAACTCTGCTGTTGTTTTATCAACTAAGTTTATGTAATGTTCTAAATCCTTTATTGTCATTTCAACATTCTTCACAACATCTTTACCAGGGTAGATTCCAGGTCAAGAAACTATTTTCTTTGTTCATCCACAGGAAGCAACTCCTCACTTATTAAAGTTTTATCATGAGATTGCAGAGTTCAGTCACATCTTCAGGCCCATTTCTAACTCTAATTCTCTTGCTATTTACACCACATCTGCAGTTACTTCCTCCTGAAGTCTTGAACCCCTCAAAGTCATCCATGGGGTTGGAATCAACTTCTTCCAAACTCTTTTCATGTTGATATTTTGATCTCTTCCCATGAATTACAAATGTTCTTAATGTCATCTAGAATGGTTCCTTTACAGAAGGTTTTCAATTTACCCAGATCCATCAGAGGAATCACCATTTACGGCAGCTATAGCCTTACAAAATATATGTCTTAAATAATAAGACTTGAAAGTTGAAATGACTTCTTGATCCATGGCCTGCAGACTGGATGTTGTTAGCAGGCATGAAAACAACATTAATCTCACTGCACATCTCCATCAAAGCTCTTGGGTGACCAGATACACTTTGAATGAGCAGTAATATTTAGAAAGTAATTTTTTTTCCCCTGAGGAGTATGCCTCAACAGTGGGTTTAAAATATCCAATGAACTGTGTTGTAAACAGATATGCTGTCATCCAGGCCTTGCCCTTCCACATATAGAGCAAGGGCAGAGTAGATTTAGTATAATTCTTAAGAGCTCTAGGATTTTCAGAATGGTCAATGAACACTGGCTCCAAATTAAAGTCACCAGCTCCAATAACTTCTAAAGAAAGTTAGCCTGTCTTTTGAAGCTTTGAAGCCTGGCATTGACTTCTCCTCTGTAGCTAGGAAAGTCCTAGATGTCATTTTCTTCCAATAGAAGGTTGCTTTGTCTACATTGAAAATCTGTCATTTAGTATAGCCACCTTCATTAATTATTTTAGCAGACCTTCTGTATAACCTGATGCAGCTTCTACATCAGCACTTGCTGCTTCACCTTGCACTTTTATATTAAGGAGATGGCTTCTTTCCTTAAACCTCATGAACCAACCTCTGCTAGCTTCAAACCTTTCTTCTGCAGTTTCCTCACCTCTCTCAGCCTTAATAGAACTGAAGAGAGTAATTACGGTCTTGCTCTGGATTAGGCTTTGGCTTAAGGGAATGTTGTGGCTGGTTTGATCTTCCATACAGATGACTACAACTTTCTCCATATCAGCAATTTACTTTCTTACTTGTCTTCACACTCATCATGTGAGTAGCATTTTTCATTTCCTTCAAAACTTTTCCTTTGCATTCGTAACTTGGCTAACTGGTGCAAGAGGCCTCATTTTCAGCCTATTTCAGTTTTTGACATGCCTTCCTCACTAAGCTTAAGCATTTCTAGCTTTTGATTTCAAGTGAGAGAGATGCAATTCTACCTTTCACTTGAATACTTAGGAGTCATTGTAGGATTACTAATTGGCCTAATTTCAATATTGTTATGTCTCAGGGAACAGGGAGGCCTGAGGAGGAGAGAGATGGGGAAGAGCCAGACAGTGGAGAAGTCAGAGTACATACAGCATTTATCAATTTAGATCACCCTCTTATATGGGCACAGTTCATGGGGTCCCAAAACAATTGTAACAGTAACATCAAAAATCACTGATCAGAGACCACCCTAACAAATATAATTATAATTTAAAACTTTGAAATATGGCAATAATTGCCAAATGTGACAGACACAGAGATACAAAGTGAGCAAATGTTGGAAAAATGGTGCCAATAGACTTGCTCAATGCAGGGCTGCCACAAACCTTCAATTTGTAAAAAATGCAATGTCTGTAAAGTGCAATAAAATGAGGTATGCCTATTCTCATTCTGAGTATCCTCATGCAGTTCAGTATTTCTACTATTTTCCACAATGCTAATGAGTTTAAAATATGCATCTTTAGTCTAGAGTTCTTTCCTGACCACCAGATAGGCATATTCTACTTACATTTTCAAATGTACCTCAAACTCAACATGCCTCTAACTACTATGTTTTCCTCAAATCTATTATTCTTCCTCCTGTATTTCCATTCTGAGTGAACAGAACATCCCTATAAAAAGCCTGGGAGTCATCCTTTTACTACCTCTCTATCACATCCTTCATTTAATTGATCATTACTTCACTCATCTCTCTCAAATACATCTAAGTTTTCCCAGTGCCTCTGAGACTATCTTAATTTAGGCTTAGTCATCAGTTCCTCTCCCACACCTGACTCGGCTCTAGGACACGTGGTCTCAGGCCATCCCCTTCTGGATTAAGTACCTGCTTAGGTGCCACTATGCATTCCTCCATCACACCAGTTGAAATGTTTTACTGAGATTGTCTATTTATCTGTTTTCCCCACCAAATCCCAACTTCTCTAAGGACAAGGACTTTGTGTATTAGGGCCACACTGCTCTAGTATCCAGGCTCAATAAATGTTTCCTAAATGATGAAAAAATTCACTGGGCTGAGCTTCTATACTGCTAAATATCTGATTGGCACACTCTATATCACATAGAATCAGAAAGAATGATCCCTAATTAAAACTGTATTCTTACCTTCTTGCAAGCCAATATAAATTTAAACAGTGTATCATTAATTCCAAAGAAATCCACCTGATGAAACCACAGGGAAAATTAAAACATTAATGGCAGAAAGAAAAGAATGCTTGAAAGGACCCAATAACCTCAAACTAAGAACAAGAAATGAGGCAATACTATAATATTACAGAAAGAGCATAACTTGGCATTTCGATTCAACAAAAAAGTAATTTTTATTTTCTTTGCAATAATACCTATAACTTCTCTAGAATGTATATATCTTATAAAGAACATCTTCTTTTTCCCCCCAGCACGTTTAATGTTGAAATGGTTATTTTTAAAAAACAATTAATTAATACTACTCACTATAATTAAATGTGGCTTTACAAAAATCCTGGTATGGAGGACAGCAAGGGGATTTGAAATCAGATCTGATTTGAATGTTATCAACTGCCTAAAACTTGGGAGAATGCCTTAATTTCATGGAGTATCAATTTCTTAATTTGTAAAATATGACTAATACATACTTCATGGAAAGTGATAAGTGATAATATGCATAAATGATATATGCATAGTAAATGCATTATAAGTGTTAATTATAGCTTCTTCAACTCCCCACAATGGGAAGTCTCTTTTCTTTTAATGTTAATTGCATTATATTGGGCTTTATCATGTAAGGCAAAAGTCTTTTACCATATTGTGTTTCAAAAGTTTTTAAGTCTCTTGTTAAGGTACAAAACAGTTTTTCATTGAAAAAGCGGCATAAAAGATGAATTGAAGGCTAATATCTGAAATCCATTGAACAATTAGGCTATTGAACCAGATCAATCCAAGACTGGAACTATAAAACCCAACCATTCTAGCCCAAGTTTTGGTTGCTAAGCTCATATCCTAATGATAAGAAACCACAAATGGAAAGAATTTCTGGGATGCTGGAATAGTCAGAAAGGAATATGGGGAGGATCAGGGCCTTGGAGGGATAAGAATGTAGGACAGAAGATCTAGGAGCAGAGATATTTCTGGGTGTCTGGTAGGTAATGGTTCCCAGCAGCAACAGTCTTTAATGCTTTTATTAAGATTAAGTCTATTAAAATTAGTCTGACTGCAAACAAGAAACCTTAGCTTTGATAGCTGGGAAGACAGTTCCTCAAAGGGCAGCCCCATTCATAAGGAAGGCCTCTGTTAAGTTAGAATTTCATGTTTGATGGAATAGGATCTCACCCCATACATAACCAAAATCTTAAAAACAAACTATGTGATTGCCAAGGTCTACTGTGTTTTAAAAGTTAAAAACAGCTTTCTTTAAACTATAACAATTCTTACATAATGGTTAAAATTTAAGACACTGACAATACCAAGGACATAGAGCAACAGGAACTCTCTTCATTGCTGGTGGGAATGTAAAATATAGCAACTCTGACAGACAGTTTATCAGTTTCCTACAAAACTAAATATGTTCTTACCATGTGATCCTGCAATTGCACTCCTTGGTATTTACCCAAAGAAGTTGAAAACTCATGTCCATACAAAAACCTGCATATGAATGTTTATAGCAGTTTTATTCATAATTGCCACAATTCAGAATCAACTAAGACGCCTTTTAACAAATGAATATTAAAACAAACCATAACATATAAACCGCAGCACATCCATACAGTGGAGTATCATTCAGTGATAAAAAGAAATAAGTTATAAGGTCATGAAAAGACATTGGAGGCACTTTGACAGCATATTTATAAGTGAAAGAAGCCAACCTGAAAAGGCTAGATACTAAATGATTCCAAATAAATCGCATTCTAGAAGAGGCAACACAGTGGACATAGCAAAACACCAGTGGTTGCCAGGGACTGGGTAGCAGGGGAGAGAAAAGGGTGGGAAGGATAAGGAGGCAGAGATGGACAGATGCAGCACAGGGGATTTTAGGGTGCTGAAACTATCTTTATGACCTGCAATGGTAGATACATGCCATTATACTTGTCAAAACTCATAGAATATATAACAAAAGTTAAGAGTCCTGAGGTAAAGCATGGACTTTGGGTGATAACAATGTGTCAATGTAGGTTCCTCCATGTTATGGTAACAAAATGTTAACGGGAAAGGCTGAAGTGGGAAGCAGCAGGGGGTGTGCTAACTCTACTTTTTATTAAATTTTTCCTATAAAAACTAAAATTGCTAAAAAAAAGTCAATAAAAAATTTGCCCAAAGAACAGATTATAACTTAAATTATTAGCATAAAACTACATTAGAATTTTCTCCTCTTATCCCCAAAGAACAATATACGGTACTTTAATTTACAACCTGAATTAACTTTCCTGTCTTCAATTGGAGTACTCAGACCAACTCAGCTTCACTCTCCTCATAAGCTTCATGCTGGCATATGCCTTTCTACTCAGTCACTGCTGTTGTGGACTAGAATTCTTATCTTCATCACCTCCCAAGAAAAGAAATAGCATCATAGGATAGACACACGGTAGAAGGAAGATGGGATGAAAAGCCCAGCAGGAATATACATAAATGTGTAGTCAGGATTATGTTATTAGGGTAAATATTTAAACTTTAGTAACTGTCCAGGTAATTAATGGCAAGGATGTTACAATGAATCAGTCCTTATTTACCTAAACAAAAGGCTTTCAATGATTCTTCAGCTTTCACCTTGAAAGGGTTTTTCCTAAACCACCTCATAAACAGTGAACTCTCCCAATTCCTGTCTCAACAGTCACCACTCTCACGGCCCTTATCACCACCTCTTTTCTTTCCTTTACTTCTTTACGGTCTGTCTCCCTCACTGGAGTACAAGCTTTAGGAGGAGTGGGAACTAGTTTCTCTTCCCTGTTGCTCAATACCAAGCACATAGTAAATTTTCATTCTACTGAATGCCTGAGCAATATGAATGTCGAAGAGGAGAACACAGAGATAAGGGCATTTCCCACACTCCAACTTGGTTCTATGTACTCCATTCACATGTTAAATAGAATACGTAACATTATTTTCACTATATTATTCACCATTTTAATCTAGTCTGTAGGATGTTTTTGCAGACTAGTTTGAATATAGGACTGACCATGTTATGTATCTGGGGTTTAATGAATGACTTTGATGGAGAAAGTAGATATCCCAGAGGATACTCAATTCTACCTTGTAAATGTATATACTCATTTAAAAACTAGCAGTTTTGCTTTTAGTAATTAAAGTGATTACCATGTATTAATGACCCAATTATGCATCATACTCTCCTTTCTTTTTATCCTCATTAGATCTTCACAATAACCTTTTTGCAAGATAAGAATTTTCTTTTTTTGACTGATGAAGAAAACTGAGGATCGGAGAGATTAAGTAACTTGCCCATGGCTCACAACTTGAAAAAAGAAAAGTAAGATTTTAAACTCAGGTCTGTCTGACTCCAAAAGCCAGTATTCCAACAGGGCCGACCTGCCTGCCTTTGTTCTAATACAGACTTAATTTCATAAAACTCCTACTTCTTCCCATGTTGCAAAGGTTATTATAATGTAGTACACAGATCAATATCCCAAACCATATACAGTGGTGCATGTGGGCAATGTATTCAGCCTCCTGGTTCATAGAAACTCATGAAATTCTTATCCTACACCTCCTAGAGCAACGTTTTGGGTAACACAGATGCTTTTGAGAACATCCTGCCTGGAGCAGATATAGTTTAAACTCCCACGTACTGATACAGAAAGGCAAAAGGAATGGTACTGATTCACTGATGCAATATTTTTTCCATATAGATGAATTATTGAGTCTTATATCACTTGACTTTTAAATTCTCTGTCCCTTAGGAAGCTGTAGCCAACAGACTTACAGATGTGTGAAGGGATGGGACGAATGGTGCATTACAAAAAGAAGAATGCAATTGGTATGTGCCATGAATAGGAAGACTACTCATTGTTAAATAGCATATTTTAAATAAATGATGTGTGAATTAACTCCAATAAAAAGAGATCAGAACATCCTCTGTAACCTGGAAACCATACTCCCTGGGCTGCAAGGATCCTGCATTCAAAACCACTATTTCAAGTCTCAAGAATGTTCCAAGTACTGTCTGATTTGACTGCGGCACCAGGGAAGAAAAAATTCTGCTGGGAAAACCCACCAGCTTCTTCCCTGATATATGCAGAGCTTTACAGAAACACAATGTAGTGGAGTATGCACTAAACATCCAAAGATGCCAGGGTAAGCAGTCCCAATAATTTATAAAATGGCAACCAAAATCACTGCGGATTCCTTAAGCCTGACTCTAGAAAACAAACTGTGCAGACAGAAAGCATCATGATGGCTCATGCTAGAGTTCTTAACTTCTGTAGTGGCTGCATTTATTCATGTGAAATTAGTAGTGTGAGAGTGTGTGTGTTATATCACAAAATAGAGGATCAGCATCATGGTACAAGCCTATTTCCAAAAGTTAACAAGAGCCAGGATAAGGTGCTACTTGAAGAAAGCACCCTTGCTTTCCTACAGTGTCTATGTAGCTTTTCAACATCTTGCTTTTTTCTCACTCTCTTTTTTAGAATGCAAAAGAAAGAAATTAGGTGAAACTGAGGACTGATCTAGCTGCAAGCAAACTTAAGACTGAGGTAAAGAACAGTGAATATTCATATTTACATAGAAACCCTTGGGTGTCCTTTTACATTATAGCCAAATCGTGGGTAGAAAGCTACCAAGACTTCAGTACCTGACTGTCCAGTTTGTGTCCTCATTTGTATAAAACTCTTCTTGCATTCTTATCAATAAATGTAGCCTAGACTTTTTCCTAAAGAATTTTAAGCTTATAATACATGAGCTTGGGGCCATTAAAATTTTTTTCCGATATCTTTAACTATCCTTAGGCATTGGTACACTGGTATTCAAAAAAGGGGACAACTTATCATAATTTTTAATTTACAAGGCCATGACAATGGTCCTAATGAAGATTAATTACTGCAGGACATTCCACAAAATCTGCTAGCCTCCATCTGATGGTGAAGGCTACCACATATAGAAATGGAATTGAAAATGTATCACATCCTTATTATCTCTTTTCTAGCTGGCACTAAAACGGATATGTAAAACAATTTAGTAAAGAAAAGACTGGCTCAGAGTTCATTACAAACATAACTGCAAGAGCAGAAGATATCCTCTTATATCAGAATTCTAATAATCAGAAAAGGTTGGGAATAGTGAGAAGGAAATAAAAGGCAGAGGACTATAATCACACTACTGATCTATATACATACATTTCCTCCTAAAAAACACATATGTCATTTGAAATTGGCAAAGTTTTGGCTCTCTCAATCTCTACTTCTTTAGTTCACAAACCCAATTGAGAATTTGATGAAAATTCATAACCCCTTTTTCCATATAAATGCATAGGAGTATCTATGCTGCATATATACCCATGCCATCATTTTGCAATATAATATCAAGATGTTCAAGATTCCCCTAAAGCTCATCAATACAGTACACATGAAGAATCTTTGTTCTACAGCAATTTAGAAGACATACATAATTATTTTTCTCCTATATTAAAAACTTTTTAAAGACCCATACAAGTTGGGTTTACATATTTTTATATATTTTTATTGCTACTAATCTGTACATAAGACATGCTGTGTTACCCAGAAGCACATCAGCTTTTCTCCTCAAACTATTTTTACTGGTGAGTTTTCAGTATTCAAGATAATCACCTACCCAAGCAGGTACCCAGTATTCCAGCTATTTGAAAAAATTAAGTTTTAAAATTTAGTCTTATTTTTCCTTAGTCCTTCAAATAATTTCAAGAGACAGAAAAACAATCTTCAACAAAGGTGCCCACTAAAGAATTACTTATAGGAGAGAAGAGTTCAAGATGGCTGCACAGGAAGGTCCCGAGCTCACTTCCTCCCACAATTACATAGTCTCCTCTGAAAAAGACCTGAAAACAGGATGAACAGAGCTTCCACAACAAAGGATAAAAGGGTAGCATTGAAATAGGAGAGGCAGAGACATGGCATCACCAAAAAAGTACAAGGCCACAGGCACTACTGCCTGGGAGAGATCCACAATCAGGAGGGATCTTAAAAATACAGAACTTTTTTCCCAGAGAAGTGAGAGGTCTGTGATCCATATCAGGCACCAGAACCTCTAGGATCCTGGACAGGGACCATGAGCCCTGAAAACATGTCACTTAGAAAATTAATGGGATTATGTCCAGGAAAAGCCACAGAACTGTTGGGAACAGAAAGCCTGCTCTCAAAAGGCTGGATAACAGGCTCACTCACAATCCAGTGCAAATCTATCAGTTTGAAGAGTTCCTAGACTACATGTGAAGGAGACCCACTTACTAATGTTGAAGCATTTGCTGGAGAGGCACAAACTTGTTGGGACCCTCTCCAGGATGGAGACACTGGTAGGTGCCATTTAAAACTCTTTCTCTAGCCTGTTAGGGCCAGAAGGTGCACCCCACTGAGAACCACACCTGCCCCGCACCACAGCAGGTAGGCATGCGCATCACACACAGCATACTCCTTGAGCATCTGGCACAAGTGGCCAGGGGTGTGGTGGGACACAGCATCTGAGCCCCACAGGACATCTTCTACACAAAGCCACAGCTTAAAGGCTGGGAAAAATAGCTCACTTGCCTAACACATAAAAACACAAACTCAGGCAAAATGAGGAGACAGAAGAATATGTACCAAACAAAACAATAAAATAAAACCTCAGAAAAAAGACCTTAATGAGACAGAGATAAGAAATCTATCTGATAAAGAGTTCAAATAATGATCACAAAAATGCTTACCAAATTCTGAAGAAAAATGCACCAACACAGTGAGAACTTCAGGAGAGGTAGAAAATATGTTATCAAACAGAAATTATAGGGCTCAAGAATATAATAACTGAACTGAAAAATACACTAGCTGGTTCAACAGCAGCTGGATAATGAAGAATAGCTCAACGAGCTGGAAGATAAACAATGGAACTCACCCCAGATGGAGCAGCAAAAAAGAAAAAAGAAGTTAAAAAAGTGAAAATACTTTTTAAGAGACCTTTGGGCCAATACCAAGTGGAGTAACATTCACATTTTAAGGGCCCCAGAAGAAAAAGAGGAGGAGAGAAAGGGTCAGAAAGCTTATTTGAATAAATAAAGGCTGAAAATTTCCTGACTATGGTTAACTAAACAGACATTCAGGTCCAGGATGCAGAGCTCCAAATACGATAAACCCAGAGAGATCCACACCAAGACATGTCATGATTAAAATGTCAGAAGTTAAAGAGAGAATCTTAAAAGCAGCAAGAGAAAAACAATTTGTTATATAAAAGGGAAATGCTATGAGAAAATTCTTCGGCAGAAACTTCATAAGCCAGAATGAAGTGGCATGACACTTAAATTGCTGAAAAGAAAAAAACTTCCAACAAAGAATACTCTATCTGGTAAGGTTACCATTCAGAATTTAAGGGGAGAGTAAGAGTTTTCCAGATAAGCAAAGACTAAAGGAATGCACCACCACTAAATCAGTCTTACAATGAATGTTAAAGGAACTTTTTTGGCTGTAAAGAACAGAGAACTACAAAAACAGCCAGAAACAATTAATGAAATGACAGTACTTACATATCAATAATTACTTTAAATGGAAATGGACTAAATTCTCCAATCAAAAGACTGAGTGGCTGAACAGATTAAGAAAAAAAAAAAAAGCCCAACTGTATGATGCCTACAAGAGACTCCCTTCAGAAGGAAGGACACACACAGAGAGTGATGGTATGGATAAACACATTCCATGCAAATGGAAATGAAAAGAAAGGCAGTGCAGCTATACTCACACCAGACAAAATAGACTTTGTGTTAAACTAAAGACTGTATTAAAAGAAAAAGAATGGCATTACCTAATGATAAAGGGGTCAATACAGCAAGAAGATACGGCACTTAAAAAAAAATATATAAATGCACCCAACACAGAAGCACCAAATATATAAAGCAAATATTAATGAACTTAAATGGAGACATTGAGAGCAATACAATAATAGTCAGGGACTTCAACACACCATTTACATTAACAGATCATCCAGACAGAAAATCATTAAGGAAACATCCATTTTAAATGATAAATTAGACCAGATGTAATTAATAGATATATACAGAACATTCCATCCAAAAACAGGATACACATTCTTCTCTAGTGCACATGGAACATTCTCCAGGATATATCACATGTTTGGCTATAAACAAGTCTCAATAAGTTCAAGAAGTCCCAAATCATGTCAAGCATCTTTTCCAACCATGATGGTATGAAACTAAAATCACTTAAAGAAGAAAACTGGAAAACCACACAAACATGCAGATTAAACAACATGCTACTTGAACAACTAATGGGTCATCCAAGAAACCAAAGGAGAGAGAAAAACTACCTAGAGACAAATTTAAACAGAAATACAACACGCCAAAATCTATGGGCTGTAGCAAACATTGTTCTAAGAGGGAAATTCATAGCAATACAGGCCTACCTCAGGAAAAAAGAAAAATCTCAAATTAATAATCTAACATTATACACTTACAGGAACTAGAAAAAAATGCAAATGAAGCCTGAAGTTAGTGGACATAAATAATAAAGATAAGAGCAGAAATAAATGAAATAGAGACTAAAAAATTTCAGAAAAGATCAATGAAATTAAGGGTTGGTTCTTTGAAAAGATAAACAAAATTGACCAACCTTTAGCTAGACTAACCAAGATAAAAAGAGGGCTCACATAAATAATACCAGAAATGAAGGAGAATTTACAATTGATACCAAAGAAATACAAAAGATCAGAAGAAACGACTACAATTATATGCCAACAAATTGGATAACTAGAAGAAATGGATAAATCACTACAAACATATAATCTTCCAAGACCAAATCATGAAGAAATAGAAAAGTTGAATAAAGCAATTTCTAGTAAGGAGATTTAATCAGTAATCAAAAACCTCAAAACAAAGAAAATCCCAGGATTAGATGGTTTCACTGGTGAATTCTGCCAAACACTCACATATTCAATACCTATTCTTCTCAAACTCTTCCAAAATATTGACTACAAGGGAACACTTCCAAACTCGTTTCATGAGGACAATATTACAGATATCAAAACCAGATAAGACCATCACAAAAAAAGAAAATTACAGACCAATATTTCTGATGAACAGAGATGCAAAAATCCTCAACAAAATATTAGCAAAGTGAATTAAAAAACATATTAAAAGGATAATACACCACAATCGAGTAGGATTTATTTCAGGGATGCAAGGATGGCTCAACATCTGCAAATTAATCAATGTGACTAATCACATTAACAAAACAAAGCATAAAAATTGTATTATCAGCTTGGCCCCCATGGCATCCCAAGCCATCTATCCACCCTCTTAAAGATCCTAGCACTTCTGAAACATGACAAACTCTTTTAACTGTCACTGAGTGACAGTTATTCAGTGGAAAGCTAAATGACAGAGGAGTAGAAAGCATAGGGCAAAAACTGAGATTGCAAGTAAGGTCAAGCTGGGAGCTTACTAAACCCCAAATTTCTCAAAATGTCTTCCCCATACCAATGCTCACTCCAGAAAATACCTTACTTCCTTGATGGGTTGCAACCTTTCCTCCAAAAGTTCCAAGACAAATAGTACTGCTTTTCCCCATACCCACCCCAACAATCTGCCTTGGAAGTTTCTCCATTCATGCAATCCATCACACAGGATATTCTTTCTGTTTTGTTTTTAGGGCAGAGGCAAAAGGGTGAAAGACAGAAGGAACACAATTTCAAAAAAGTCAAGTAAATTAACTCCTCTTGTCACCACAATTCATGTTCAGTTCTAGTAAAAGCTCTATGAAATCTGAAGTTCATGGATGGTTGTATTTCACAAATAAGAAAAGATGATTGAGATTTTCTCTTAAAAACTGCTAGGTATATTGGAATCAAGGATAAATCTCATGAAATTAAGAAGAGTAAAAGCAAAGAATGGCAGGCACACAATAAAGTCAATTTATCATTAAGCTGAGCTGACTTCTTTCTACATCTGCCACCCACAACTAGACTCACCAATGAATAGGACTTCAAATAAGTGGAAACTGTAGTCAGTAGTATTCTTCTTTTAACAATCACCCAGACTATAAGAAAAAAAACCCTTTAAAAAAAAATCATCTGCTAGACTCAGCATCAGTAATTCTGGTAAAATTTATATAAAGTATATAATGTACCCTATCCATTTCCAAACAAAAACAGTACAGAAAGAAATGAAAACATTTTTTGGAATTTTCCTTCCCCAGAAATACAACTTTGACTCATACATATTTCTTTTCCAGGTGAAAATCTTTCCATATATTACAAAACTGACTGTAAAGTCTTGGAAGAGCAGTTGCTGGGCAAAAATTTACTGAAGAAATGTCATAACATTAGGAGAAACCACAGAGATTAAAGTGGTTCATCTCCTTCACATAAGAAATCATTTTTAAAGGTAGACAAATTCACTCAAAAAACAAAACTAAGGACTCAGAGATTCAAGATGGCAGCGTGAGAGGTGAGACAAAGAATTCCTCCCAAAACCACATATACAGTGTGAAAATACAGTTAATACAACTATCCCTAAAACAGCAACAGGAAAGAAGGCTGCACCAGACTGCATAAAGACCTCATGAACAGAGCAGACCTCACGAAACACAGTAGTGTACAAAAGCCTTGATCTGACGGGACCCAAGCCCTTCCACCACCTCAGCTCACCGGCGGGAAGAAGAGAAATGGAGTGGGGAAGGGGTGGAAGCCTAAGGCTCCTGAAAACCCAGCCCTGGATGTCTGCTTTGGAGCACAAATCTACATTGTGTGGTGCTCTGGAGGTTGCTGGGGTTGGGGAGCTGGGACAGGCAAAGTGCTTGAGAGAATGAGATTCTGGCCATTTGTGGAGGAGGGGATCCACACCTGGCCGCTCTGGGACAAGGGAAAGGCAGGCGGTCTGAGAGGCTTCCTAAGCAGCTAGAAGGCTGCTGAAGGGGCAGGGTTTGCATGGAGATTGCTAAGCAGGAGAAGGGATACGTGGACAAGGTTGTCTGGGTGCACTCTGCCCAGCAGGTTGGTAATTTGAGAAACTTCAGGAGCTCCATCCCCCCAGCTGCCTACTCAGCTCCAAGGCCCCCCACTGTGACATGCAGCCTCCTACGCCTTCCTCCTGGCCTCCAGGCACCTGCTTGCAAACCAGCAATCACTGCACTGGCATCAGGCCGGCCAGAGGGAGGTCCTGCCTACAACACCGAGAGATGCTGAGCATAGAGGCTTACACCTGTGTGCTCGGCCCACTGGCTCTGATACTGGAGACAGGCACTGTAGCCCAGAATCAGGAAATGCTTTTTCCTCCCCACAGACACCAACACCACTCCCCTATGACCCCCAACCTCACTCTACGGGCTGAAAAGCTCCAGAGACTAGAGCTTCTGGGCACTAGAGGGCACCACATAGAATTATGAAACATCAAAGGAACCTGCTTCAGACTAAAATCTCACAAATCCCAGAAAAAGGGCCAAACAAAACTGAACTCACCAATCTTCCTGAAAGAGAGTTTGGGAAAAATATCATAAACATGATCATGGAAGTACAGAAAAATATTCAAGAACTCAGGGATGAATTTAAGAAAGAGATTCAATCATTAAGAAATTCCATATCTGAAATGAAACATACAATGGAGGGGTTTAAAATTAGCAGATTAGATGCAGTAGAAGAGATGGTACATGGAATAGAAATTAGAGAAGAGGAATACATAGAAGCTGAGGCATAGAGAGAAAAAAGGATCTCTAAAAATGAAAGAATATTGAAAGAACTGTGTGACCAAGAAAACAGAACAATATTCGCATTATAGGAGTACCAAAAAAAGAGAGAGAAAAAGGGATAGAAAGTGTTATTGAGGAGGTAATTGCTGAAAACTTCCCTAATCTGGGGAAGGATATAGTCTCTCAAGCCATGGAAGAACACACATCTCCCAACACAAGGAACCCAAGGAAGACAACACCAAGACATATAATAATTAAAATGGCAAAGATCAAGGATGAAGACAGACTTTTAAAACCACCTAGAGAGAGAAAAAAGATCACATACAAAGGAAAACCCATTTGGCTATCCTCAGATTTCTCAACAGAAACCTTACAGGCCAGACTGCCAGTTTGTGAGCAGGTGCCAGGAAGCCAGGAGGAAGGCATAACAGGCTGCATGTCATATATTTAATGTAATGAAACAGAAGGGCCTCGAACCAAGAACACTCAACACAGCAAGGTTAACACTTAAATTTGAAGGACGGATTACACAGTTTTCATATAAACAAAAGCGGAGAGAATTCACTTCCCACAAACCACCTCTACAGTGCATTTTGGAGGGACTGCTATAGATGGAAGTATTCCTAGGGCTAAATAGCTGTCACCAGGGGAAATAAAACCACAGCAAAGTAGAACAATTAATTATTAAGCAGATGCAAAATCAAATCAACTATCCCCCCAAATCAATCAATGGATACACAAAGAGTAAAGAATATGATACCTAACATATAAAGACTGGAGGAGGAAGAAAATGGAGGAAAAAAAAGAACCTTTAGTTTGTGTATGTAATATGATACTGAGTTAAATTACACTGTTAAATAGTAAGGGAATTACCTGTGAACCTTTGGTAATGACAAATCTAAAGCTTGCAATGACAATAAGTACATACCTATCAATAATCACCATAAATGTAAATCGTCTTAATGCAACAATCAAAAGACACAGAGTCGGGGTGGGGCGGAAGATGGCGGCGTGAGTAGAGCAGCGGAAATCTCCTCCCAAAACAGCATATATCTATGAAAATATAACAAAGACAACCCTTCCTACAATAAAGACCAGAGGACACAGGACAATATCCAGACCACATCCACACCTGAGAGAACCCAGCGCCTCGCGAAGGGGGTAAGATACAAGCCCCGGCCCCGCGGGAGCCGAGCGCCCCTCCCCCCAGCTCCCGGCGGGAGAAGAGCAGGCAGAGCGGGAGGGAGACGGAGCCCAGGGCTGCCGAACACCCAGCCCCAGCCATCCGGGCCAGAGTGCAGGGCCCTCGATACTGGGAAAACAGGGCAGCAAGAACATTGAGCAGGCACTGGAGGCTGGGCGACAGAGGACATAAGAAAAGCGCGCGACCATTTTTTTTTTTTTGCTTTTTTGCTGCTTTGTTTTGGCGAGCGCTTTTTGGAAGTCTTAAAGGGATAGGGACCCCAATATTAGGGAAACAGGGCATAAAGACCGGTGAGCAGAGGCCTGAGGCTGACACCGGAGAATAAAGAAAAACAAACGACCACCTTTTTTTTTTTTAATAAATAAAAAATTTTTTTTCTTGTTTTTTTTGTGGTCGTTGTTTTGTTTTGGCGGGTGCTTTTTGGAAGTCTTAAAGGGGCAGGGCGGGTCACTTAATCCAGAGGTAGGGAATCCGGGATCTCTGGGCACCCTAACCCCTGGGCTGCAGGGAGCAGGGAGGCCGCTTACGGAGATAAATAGCCTCCCAGCAGCTCCTGCTCCAACGCGACTCCACCATTTTGGAGTAGCTGCCAGAGCCAGGCCATGCCCACAGCAACAGCGGAGATTAACTCTATAGCAGCCGGGCAGGAAGCAGAAATCCTGTCTGTGCGCAGCTGCGCAGCACTAGGCACTAGAGGCCGCTGTTCTCCCAGGAGAGGAGGGCCACAAACCAACAAGAAAGGAAGTCCTCCCAGCCGTCACTCGTCCCAGTTCTGCAGACTATTCCTATCACCATGAAAAGGCAAAGCTACAGGGAGACAAAGATCACAGAGACAACACCAGAGAAGGAGACAGACCTAACCAGTCTCCCTGAAAAAGAATTCAAAATAAGAATCATAAACACGCTGACAGAGATGCAGAGAAATACGCAAGAGAAATGGGATGAAGTCCGGAAGGAGATCACAGATGCCAGAAAGGAGATCGCAGAAATGAAACAAACTCTGGAAGGGTTTATAAGCAGAATGGATAGAATGCAAGAGGCCATTGATGGAATTGAAATCAGAGAACAGGAACGCATAGAAGCTGACATAGAGAGAGACAAAAGGATCTCCAGGAATGAAACAATATTAAGAGAACTGTGTGACCAATCTAAAAGGAGCAATATCCGTATTATAGGGGTCCCAGAAGAAGAAGAGAGAGGCAAAGAGATGGAAAGTATCTTAGAAGAAATAATTGCTGAAAACTTCCCCACACTGGGGGAGGAAGTAATCAAACAGACCACGGAAATACACAGAACCCCCAACAGAAAGGATCCAAGAAGGGCAACACCAAGACACATAATAATTAAAATGGCAAAGATCAAGGACAAGGAAAGAGTGTTAAAGGCAGCTAGAGAGAAAAAGCTCACCTATAAAGGGAAACCCATCAGGCTAACGTCAGATTTCTCAACAGAAACCCTACAGGCCAGAAGAGAATGGCATGATATATTTAATACAATGAAACAGAAGGGCCTTGAACCAAGGATACTGTATCCAGCACGACTATCATTCAAATATGACGGTGGGATTAAACAATTCCCAGACAAACAAAAGCTGAGGGAATTTGCTTTCCACAAACCACCTCTACAGAACATCTTACAGGGACTGCTCTAGATGGGAGCACTCCTAGAAAGAGCACAGCACAAAACACCCAACATATGAAGAATCGAGGAGGAGGAACAAGAAGGGAGAGAAGAAAAGAATCTCCAGATAGTGTATATAACAGCTCAATAAGCGAGCTAAGTTAGGCAGTAAGATACTAAAGAGGCTAACCTTGAACCTTTGGTAACCACGAATTTAAAGCCTGCAATGGCAATAAGTACATATCTTTCAATAGTCACCCTAAATGTTAATGGGCTGAATGCACCAATCAAAAGACACAGAGTAACAGAATGGATAAAAAAGCAAGACCCATCTATATGCTGCTTACAAGAAACTCACCTCAAACCCAAAGACATGTACAGACTAAAAGTCAAGGGATGGAAAAACGTATTTCAAGCAAACAACAGTGAGAAGAAAGCAGGGGTTGCTGTACTAATATCAGACAAAATAGACTTCAAAACAAAGAAAGTAACAAGAGATAAAGAAGGACACTACACAATGACAAAGGGCTCAGTCAAACAAGAGGATATAACCATTCTAAATATATATGCACCCAATACAGGAGCACCAGCATATGTGAAACAAATACTAACAGAACTAAAGGGGGATATAGACCGCAATGCATTCATTCTAGGAGACTTCAACACACCACTCACCCCAAAGGATAGATCCACTGGGCAGAAAATAAGTAAGGACACGGAAGCACTGAACAACACAGTAGAGCAGATGGATCTAATAGACATCTATAGAACTCTACATCCAAAAGCAGCGGGATATACATTCTTCTCAAGTGCACATGGAACATTCTCCAGAATAGACCACATACTAGGACACAAAAAGAGCCTCAGAAAATTCCAAAAGATTGAAATCCTACCAACCAACTTTTCAGACCACAAAGGCATAAAACTAGAAATAAACTGTACAAAGAAAGCAAAGAGGCTCACAAACACATGGAGGCTTAACAACACGCTCCTAAATAATCAATGGATCAATGACCAAATCAAAATGGAGATCCAGCAATATATGGAAACAAATGACAACAACAATACTAAGCCCCAACTTCTGTGGGACACAGCAAAAGCAGTCTTAAGAGGAAAGTATATAGCAATCCAAGCATATTTAAAAAAGGAAGAGCAATCCCAAATGAATGGTCTAATGTCACAATTATCGAAATTGGAAAAAGAAGAACAGATGAGGCCTAAGGTCAGCAGAAGGAGGGACATAATAAAGATCAGAGAAGAAATAAATAAAATTGAGAAGAATAAAACAATAGCAAAAATCAATGAAACCAAGAGCTGGTTCTTCGAGAAAATAAACAAAATAGATAAGCCTCTAGCCAGACTTATTAAGAAGAAAAGAGAGTCAACACAAATCAACAGTATCAGAAACGAGAAAGGAAAAATCACGACGGACCCCACGGAAATGCAAAGAATTATTGGAGAATACTATGAAAACCTATATGCTAACAAGCTGGGAAACCTAGGAGAAATGGACAACTTCCTAGAAAAATATAACCTTCCAAGATTGACCCAGGAAGAAACAGAAAATCTAAACAGACCAATTACCAGCAACGAAATTGAAGAGGTAATCAAAAAACTACCAAAGAACAAAACCCCCGGGCCAAATGGATTTACCTCGGAATTTTATCAGACATACAGGGAAGACATAATACCCATTCTCCTTAAAGTTTTCCAAAAAATAGAGGAGGAGGGGATACTCCCAAACTCATTCTATGAAGCTAACATCACCCTAATACCAAAACCAGGCAAAGACCCCACCAAAAAAGAAAACTACAGACCAATATCCCTGATGAACGTAGATGCAAAAATACTCAACAAAATATTAGCAAACCGAATTCAAAAATACATCAAAAGGATCATACACCATGACCAAGTGGGATTCATTCCAGGGATGCAAGGATGGTACAACATTCGAAAGTCCATCAACATCATCCACCACATCAACAAAAAGAAAGACAAAAACCACATGATCATCTCCATAGATGCTGAAAAAGCATTTGACAAATTCAACATCCATTCATGTTAAAAACTCTCAGCAAAATGGGAATAGAGGGCAAGTACCTCAACATAATAAAGGCCATCTATGATAAACCCACAGCCAACATTATATTGAACAGCGAGAAGCTGAAAGCATTTCCTCTGAGATCGGGAACTAGACAGGGATGCCCACTCTCTCCACTGTTATTTAACATAGTACTGGACGTCCTAGCCACGGCAATCAGACAAAACAAAGAAATACAAGGAATCCAGATTGGTAAAGAAGAAGTTAAACTGTCACTATTTGCAGATGACATGATACTGTACATAAAATACCCTAAAGACTCCACCCCAAAACTACTAGAACTGACATCGGAATACAGCAAAGTTGCAGGATACAAAATCAACACACAGAAATCTGTGGCTTTCCTATACATTAACAATGAACCAACATAGAGAGAAATCAGGAAAACAACTCCATTCACAATTGCATCAAAAAAAATAAAATACCTAGGAATAAACCTAACCAAAGAAGTGAAAGACTTATACTCTGAAAACTACAAGTCACTCTTAAGAGAAATTAAAGGGGACACTAACAGATGGAAACTCATCCCATGCTCGTGGCTAGGAAGAATTAATATCGTTAAAATGGCCATCCTGCCCAAAGCAATATACAGATTTGATGCAATCCCTATGAAACTACCAGCAACATTCTTCAATGAACTGGAACAAATAATTCAAAAATTCATATGGAAACACCAAAGACCCCGAATAGCCAAAGCAATCCTGAGAAAGAAGAATAAAGTAGGGGGGATCTCACTCCCCAACTTCAAGCTCTACTATAAAGCCATAGTAATCAAGACAATTTGGTACTGGCACAAGAGCAGAGCCACAGACCAATGGAACAGACTAGACAATCCAGACATTAACCCAGACATATATGGTCAATTAATATTTGATAAAGGAGCCATGGACATACAATGGCGAAATGACAGTCTCTTCAACAGGTGGTGCTGGCAAAACTGGACAGCTACATGTAGGAGAATGAAACTGGACCATTGTCTAACCCCATATACAAAAGTAAACTCAAAATGGATCAAAGACCTGAATGTAAGCCATGAAACCATTAAACTCTTGGAAGAAAACATAGGCGAAAACCTCTTAGACATAAACATGAGTGACCTCTTCTTGAACATATCTCCCCGGGCAAGGAAAACAACAGCAAAAATGAATAAGTGGGACTATATTAAGCTGAAAAGCTTCTGTACAGCAAAAGACACCATCAATAGAACAAGAAGGATCCCTACAGTATGGGAGAATATATTTGAAAATGACACATCCGATAAAGGCTTGACGTCCAGAATATATAAGGAGCTCTCACGCCTCAACAAACAAAAAACAAATAACCCAATTAAAAAATGGGCAGAGGAACTGAACAGACAGTTCTCCAAAACAGAAATACAGATGGCCAACAGACACATGAAAAAATGTTCCACATCGCTAAT
This sequence comes from Manis pentadactyla, assembly GCF_030020395.1. Classification (NCBI taxonomy): domain Eukaryota; kingdom Metazoa; phylum Chordata; class Mammalia; order Pholidota; family Manidae; genus Manis; species Manis pentadactyla. The sequence goes on along the minus strand of NC_080031.1, from coordinate 36,096,261 downwards.
TATCAGAGAAATGCAAATTAAAACTACAATGAGGTATCACCTCACACCAGTAAGGATGGCTGCCATCCAAAAGACAAACAACAACAAATGTTGGCGAGGCTGTGGAGAAAGGGGAACCCTCCTACACTGCTGGTGGGAATGTAAACTAGTTCAACCATTGTGGAAAGCAGTATGGAGGTATATCAAAATGCTCAAAACAGACTTACCATTTGACCCAGGAATTGCACTCCTAGGAATTTACCCTAAGAACGCAGCAATCAAGTTTGAGAAAGACAGATGCACCCCTATGTTTATTGCAGCACTATTTACAATAGCCAAGAATTGGAAGCAACCTAAATGTCCATCAATAGATGAATGGATAAAGAAGATGTGGTACATATACACAATGGAATACTACTCAGCCATAAGAAAAGGGCAAATCCAATCATTTGCAGCAACATGGATGGAGCTGGAGGGTATTATGCTCAGTGAAACAAGCCAAGCGGAGAAAGAGAAATACCAAATGATTTCACTTATCTGTGGAATATAAGAACAAAGGAAAAACTGAAGGAACAAAACAGCAGCAGAATCACAGAACTCAAGAATGGACTAACAGGTACCAAAGGGAAAGGGACTGGGGAGGATGGGTGGGTAGGGAGGGATAAGGGGGGGAGAAGTAGGGGGGTATTAAGATTAACATGCATGGGGGGGTAGGAGAAAAGGGAGGGCTGTACAACACAGAGAAGGCAAGTAGTGATTCTACAACATTTTGCTATGCTGATGGACAGTGACTGTAAAGGGGTTTATAGGGGAGACCTGGTATAGGGGAGAGCCTAGTAAACATAATATTCGTCATGTAAGTGTAGATTAGTGATAGCAAAAAAAAAAAAAAGGGCAGTTCCTGTGTGGTAACCTCCAACGAGTTCTACACAAGGGTATAAAGGGCATATAAAAGTGTAGGCAAAGGGTCTGTTTGTGTTTATACAGAGGATCAAAGCCTAATTGGGCTACCCCGAAAATGAACTAAGATACGATATGAAAAAGAACTTCCAACATCTGCACCCTCTGGAAGACTCATGCCAGAAGATGATCATCAAAAAACCCCAACAAAGATCCACGCACTGCTACAGCTGTAGATGCACTCATCCCACCAGTTCCTGGACCTGCCATGGGAATGAGGAAGGAGATATCTAAGCTGGCCTGTGCATACAGTAAAACAACAAAATTGGACTGGATCTATACTGTTGGAACTCAACCAAGAATTTGGAGAAGTGCAAATTGTAGCGCTCCAAAGTCTTACAGCTACAAACTATTTATTGTTAAAAGAACATATGGCATGTGAACAGTCCCCAGGAATGGGTTGTTTTAATTTGTCTGATTTCTCTCAGACTGTTCAAGTTCATTTGGACAATATCCACCATATCATAGATAAGTTTTCACAAATGCCTAAGGTGCCTAACTGGTTTTCTTGGTTTCACTGCAGATGGCTGGTAATTACAGATATGCTTTGGTTATGTAACTATACTCCTATTATGTTAATGTGTGTGTGCAATTTAAGTAGTAGCTTAAAACCTATACATGCTGAAGTTACTCTACAAGAAGATATATCAAAGAAATAATCAATCTTCCCATGTTTTCTTCCGCCTGCTACTTCTATAGCTTTTCTTCTTCCTTCCTAATTACAACCCTTAAATAGAATTCATGCCTCATATCAAATTTACCGAGTATCATAATTCTTCCAAGTGGTAAAGATACCTCAAGACAAATGCTGGGCATAGAAGCCACAGGGCATAAATATGCAAAGAAGTAAAAAGCTAACTTTTTCAAACAATAAGGCTTCTCTCTCACTTACCAACTTCACATTTCCCTGTATGGCCCCGGAAGATGACTGGTTAGCCAGAGACGGGTAAGATTCCTCAAGGGAGGAACAACCTAAGACAGGCACAGTCGCAGGGGGGCCATCAGGTGAGAAATTGGGGATCAACAGAGGTGAGGCTTAGAACCTCACCCCCCCGTTCTGAGAGAAATCTTCTGCATACGTGGATGTTTTATTGCCCTGGTCTAGCTTGGATTAACACATAGTCTACAGGCACACACCTGATCATCTACATGTGCTCTCTTACAACACTAAACTAGTTTTTCTACCTTTATCTTGTATCTACCTACCACTTCAGCATTTTATTAAAAATAATAATAATAAAGAGAGAAATGTGGTATCCACATATAAATCAAGTATAAAAACCAAATGAGTATTCATATTTGAACTGACTGTTTATAGTTCATAATGCATGAGCAAAACCGAAAGTTTCTGTGATGACTGCCCTTGTACTGTTCACTATGTAACTTATTCATTATGTAAGAATTTGTTCTACATGTAAAAACTTGTTTGTTATGCCTCAGAAGATTGGAGACTGACAAAAATTAGGCTTGGGGTGGAATAATGATTGTGCATTGAGCATTGACTCCCCTATACAGAATTTTATTGTCGTTAACAACCATTTGATCAATAAATATGAGAGATGCCCTCACAAAAAAAAACAAAAAAACAAAAAACAAAAAACAAACAAAAAAAAAAGGACAGACTTCCAATGGTAAAATAAATTAGTAACCGGGATGTAAGGTATAGCATAAGGAATATAGTCAAGATATTGTAACAGCCTGGTAGGGTGATAGCTGGAACCTAGAATTATGTATATAAATGTTCTACCACTGTGTTGTACACTTGAAACTCATGTAATGTAATACTGTGTGTCAACTACCCTTCAATAAAAAATAATTATTAAAAAAAAAAAAAAAAAAGACACAGAGTCACTGAATGGATAAAAAAACAAGACCCATCTTTATGCTGCCTACAAGAGACTCACTTCAAACCAAAAGATATACACAAGGGATGGAAAAGGTATTTCATGCAACTAATAGGGAGAAAAATGCAGGAGTTGCAGTACTTGTACCAGATGAATTAGACTTCAAAACAAAGTCACAAGAGATAAAGAAGGACATTACATAATAATAAAGGGGACAGTCCAACAAGAGGATATAACTATTATAACTATCTATGCATCCAACACAGGATCAGTTACATATGTGAAACAAATACTAACAGAATTAGATGGGGAAATAGAATGCAATGCATTCATTTTAGGAGACTTCAACACACCACTCACTCCAAAGGACAGATCAACCAGGCAGAAAATAATAAAGGAGACAAAGGCACAGAACAACACATAAGAACAGATGGACCTAATGGATATCTACAGAACACTCTAACCAAAATTAGCAGGATACACATTCTTCTCAAGTGCACATGGAACATTTTCAAGAATAGATCATATTCGAGGACAGAAAAAGAGCCTCAGTAAATTCAAAAAGATTGAAATTGAACCAACCAGCTTCACAGATCCCAAAGGTATGAAACTAGAAATAAATTACACAAATAAAATGAAAAAGCCCACAAACACATGGAAGTTTAATAACATGCTCCTAAACAATCAATGGATCAATGACCAAGTAAAAACAGAGATCAAGCAATAAATGGAGACAAATGACAACAATAATTCAACACCGCAAAATCTGTGGGACGCAGTGAAGGCCACGCTGTCAGGAAAGAACAATCCCATATGAACAGTCTAAACTCATAATTAACGAAACTAGAAAAGGAAGAACAAATGAGGCCCAAAGTCAGTAGAAGGAGGGACATAATAAAGATTACAGCAGTAATAAATAAGATCAAGAAGAATAAAACAATGGAAAGAACCAATGAAAGCAGGAGCTGGTTCTTTGAGAAAATAAACAAAATAGATACACCCCTAGCCAGACTTATCAAGGAAAAAAGAGATTCTACACACATAAACAGAATCAGAAATGAGAAAGGAAAAATCACTACAGACACCACAGAAATACAAAGAATTATTAGAGAATACTATGAAAACTTATATGGTAACAAACTGGATAACCTATAAGAAATGGACAACTTTCTAGAAAAATACAACCTTCCAAGGTTGACCCAGGAAGAAACAGAAAATCTGAATAGACCAATTACTAGCAACAAAATTGAACTGGTAAGCAAAAAACTACCTAAGAACAAAACCCCTGGAACAGATGGTTTCACTGCTGAATTTTATCAAATGCTTAGTGAAGACCTAATACCCATCTTCATTAAAGTTTTCCAAAAAGTAGAAGAGGAGGGAATACTCCTAAACTCATTCTATGAGGCCAACATTACTCTAATACTAAAACGAGGCAAAGACACCATAAAAATAGAAAATTACAGACCAATATCCCTAATGAACATAGATGCAAAACTACTCAACAAAGTATTAGCAAACTGAATTCAAAAATGCATCAAAAAGATTATTCATCATGATCAAGTGGGATTCATCCCAGGGATGCAAGGATGGTAAAACATTAAAAAATTCATCAACATCATTCACCACATCAACAAAAAGAAGGACAAAAACCAAATGATTATCTCCAAAGATGCTGAAAAAGCATTTAACAAAATTCAACATA